>NW_020884895.1:8201446-8695225 GCF_003945725.1 Corapipo altera
GATGGCCAGAGGCTGCTTGATTTCCAGCCTGTGGTACTCCATAGCTGGTCCTTACTGGGTTGTTTTGGTTTCAACCTTGTTGTTTAGATTAAATGACTTTGTTTTCTGGGGCTTACCCTCCAAAGCTGTTTGTGATGCATATATATACTGTAACCCCTGGTTTTGCTGAGCTGAATCAGGAAGGATGTTTTAGTCTCCCTGGGTTCTTGCTTCACAGATAACTTTGGCAGTCCTTCCTCATTGGCCAGTTTCAACTCATGCTTTTTGAACCATAATGACCAGAACTGTCCTCAGCTTTACTCGACACACTTCTTACCAATGCTGAGGCAGTGAAATGAATTTATCCTGTCAGGAAACATCACTCCTGAGTCACCCAAAAGATGATCATAAAATGATTAATTGCTTGGGGTTGGTATGACCATTAATTGCTTGGGGTTGGTATGACCAGCCAAAGGAAAAGTCTTGCCTCCTCTCATGTTCCCAGCTCTGGAGCTTCACCTTTTGGGCAGGCTTTTTTGGTTTCATCCCCAGTCACGTGTCATTTCATCCCAGTCCACTCTTCAAGTTGCCCAATTATCCCCAGATTATATTCTTACCTTCTTCTCAAGAGATGATGGTGCTTTCTTTTGTCTTTTCTGTCATTAGCCTGATTCCTGTTTTTCCTGACTAATTCACTACTACCACCTGCAATGTGATATTTCTCCTTTCATAACCATCTCCTACCCACCCAAAAAGTCTTTTTTTTTTTTGCACAAATCTCCATCTTTATTGTCTTAAATAATAATTTCAATGTATTATTGTACTGAGTGTTTTATTGCCATCTGTGTAGAGTAGACTTAATTTTTGCCTTGCTTTATCTAGAAAAAGTAAAAAAAAAATACATTACTCTCATATGAATTAACTTCTATTAGTTCCAGGCTCCATTTTAGTCCTTTTCCTGTTTGTCTCTGTTGCTTTAGTTTGTATCAATTAAAAACTCTTTTCTGTAGCACCCTGTAGTGTTTCTGTGAGAAAGAAAGTACAACACACCATTTTGAAAACTGGGCCCAATATTCTCCTTTGTCTCCAAAATCTTCTCCTAAAAATGTGTTGAGTTTTTAGCAATCCTGTGGGAAGACAGGGCAAAGAGGAACATTTTTTCTCCACGAGGGAGCATTGGCTGGAATAACACATCTTTTAAAAATTCCTTTCATCTTCCAAATAAAAATATTATTTTTACGGTAAAAAAGGATGTTTAATATCTCCCTGCTTTATACAGTTTTATAGTTGTCTACTGGTTTTTCTCAAATTTTCAAATTTTGTGCCAGTTTTCAGCTGGGAATAAAACTTTAAGCCAAGTTATAAACCACTGAAAAAGAAACATTGGTACAGCCTTAAGTATAATCACAAGGCCTCTGTGTCCAGTATTTTGATATCCACGACATTAATTTGTATGTTTTGACCTCCTAGATATATATTTGCAATAAAAAGTGCGGGATTTTTTCCTAACTGGGAAATTGTTGCTCCCTGCTGGTTGGAAAAGCAGCTACCACTGGTTTGTTATTTCTGAAATTCCAAGAAGAAACGTGGGGGCTGCTGCTTTCCCCAGATCCACTGGTGTCAGCAGGAAAAAGAGTCTTACTGTTGCTCATGGCAGAGTGGGGGTGTAAATACTGTGAGAGATCTAAATCTTGCCTGTTATTTCCAGGAGACAAATGATGGGTCCCACTGAACACAACAGGTGATGCTTCAAGGACAGAAGTGCTGGATACTAAAAACAAATATCACTTCCTTGACATTAGGGGAATGGGTTCCCACGATGAGCTTAACAAATTACGTTAATTATCTGCTTCTTTGAAGCAGCCAAAAGTGTCACTTCCAGTGACATCCAAAGGGTTTGCATTGGCAGCTCTGACAGCTGAAGGAGGGACTGGCAGAGGGGCTGGCACCACTCTCATTTGGATAAGAGGAACCTGCAATTCCCTGATTGTTTGCCAATACTGTAATGGAGGGGACATTTCCCTGGGAGGACACCAGGTATCTGTGATCATCCCAGGATGGGATGGGTCATACTGGAGGGGTTCCCTGAGCAGCACTGACTGACCTGCTCACAGCCACCTGCACAGGGACACAGGTTGGTTAAATTTCAGAAATGGGCTTGTTTTGAGATGATATGTGAGCTCAGTTTGGGCTGCGTGTGTGTGGTTCTTGTCTTTCTCTAAGCTCCAAGTTTTTTGTTTTTGTTTTTGTTTTTTTTTTTTGAGTACTGGTGATGTTAATCTA
The DNA here is from genome assembly GCF_003945725.1 of Corapipo altera. Taxonomy (NCBI): domain Eukaryota; kingdom Metazoa; phylum Chordata; class Aves; order Passeriformes; family Pipridae; genus Corapipo; species Corapipo altera. The sequence continues at coordinate 8,203,709 of NW_020884895.1, forward strand.
CAATTTTTTATATATGTTACATATATGTTTATATATATTTTATATAAATATGTTTATATATGTTATATGTATATTAAAATTTTTATATGTAGGGCTTAAATATCTGGGCATTAAATTTTTATGCAGGCTGATGAGCTCTATCCTGCGCCTGCTGTTGAAGGGCTCAACCTGCTCATTACCATCAGAGTTTTCAGGTGTTCAAGTTACACAACTCAATTCAGCTGTGAAAGGCAGATAAAAAGTTGGCTGAGAGGGCTTAGGAGTTCTTTGCCAGTGTCTGTAGTGAAGGTTAAAGCTCCTCCTCTGCCTATCAAGCAGGTAGGTCATTTTGCTAATTTTATTTAGTCTAAGTGCTTAAGCTAAGTTCTTGTACAGAAGTTTTAAACATCCTCTAGTTTTGGTTTATATAAATTGGTGACTTTATTACAGTAACAATCATTCAGATTTTCCCTCTATATTTTATGCATCTGTAAAAAAAATTTCCCTCTTTTCTGTTAATGTTAAAATGGTAACTGGTCTCTAGTGGCCTGACCCTGTGCTGTTTTCTGGCTCTATGGTGCTACCCTGAAACCAGCCAGCAAAATAGGAATGTAGAAATTTTGATGGCAAACTCTTCTTTGAATTTCTTTAAAGATGCCTTTAAACTTCTTTGAAGTTCTTTCCTTTAAATTTTTTTATTTAAAAAAAAGGGTGGATCTTAAAGTGATCTCAAATACAAGTCTTAATCTGAGTGGATGTGACTGTAAAAGAAAGTCTGTACTTGAATTTGATGCTTTAAGCTCATGCTTGATGATTTTTCAAGAGGGTATGTGCTGGAGGAGGATACAGCAGGAGGAAAAAATTAAAAGAAAGCTCTTTAGGTGCTGCTCTGCTGCTCCTGCTAGGTTTCCAATGCTCTTCACCATTGTTGGAGTGGCACACTTAATATACTAAATGGGATGAGTGGGAATTGTGCCTGTGCAACTGTGAACAGAGTTTTCTTAAGGTGACTTTCAATATTTTATCATACCAAAGCACTAGTAGAATGATTAATTAGATTAAAAATTGTGTGCTTAAACAATGATATTTTTTTTTCCCATATATTCTGGATACTTTGACTTTTCCCATCCTCCCCAAGCATCTAAGCCTTTATTATGTGATAGGAACTAAGAGATTCCATTTTTAATAAATACATCTTGGTTATTTTCACTTTGTTCCCTTCAGTAACACCTGCTTTTCTGTTTAAATGGTGGAAAATAAATAATAGTGATGGAGTGAAGGAAAGAGACACAAATATATTCCTATGAAATTTTATCCCTTGTTTTAGAACACTTCTAAAACAGTTAAACTTCTAAAACTGTTAAACTTCTTCAGCAGTTACTGTAGTGGGACCCTAAACTGCTGCATTTTGATCTCTAAAGTATCACTAATAATTATAAATGCAATGTACCTGAGGGACACTTCAGGCATTGTCTGCCTTAGTGGAGGAATGATGGCTTGTCCCAAAAGCAGTGGCTGCAGGACACTCTTTGTGCCTTCCCTTGCACACAGGTGGGGAACCTTGGGGCCAGGCAGAGCTGGAGTGAAATGAAATACCAGCTGCTCAGAGTTCTCGTGATTAGGATCCTGCCTTCCAACAAGCTAAAACTCACCTGGAGTGATTGTTCTTTAATGTCCTTCTTAAATACCATGCTGAGTTTTTATATCTAACGTAGGGTTTTGTGTAGGATTTTTGGCATAAGGGTTGGTTTAACTGCCCTGCCTTGATGGAAGAGGCATTGGAAGCAGTTACTGCTGGGTAATAATCCAGAGTTGCTTTATTTTCAATATTTCACGTATTGGCTGCCGAGCACAAAAATTTTAGGTTGGAAAAATATTTGCAAAAAGTCCCAAATGTGCTGCTCCAAAGGAGTATCCTGTGTCAAGGTGTTTGTGGTGCTTGGTGTGCCACACAGGCTGTCTTAGTGTGCCATCAGTAAATGGTGTGAGATGTGTGTCAAATAGCAGCAGTATGAGGTTGTTACTGACTTGCTGTGGAGAAAATGATTTCCTGGGGAATAGAGAGATCTCTGCTCCCCAAAGAAAGCTGCTGATGAGTCAAAGTGGAGACATACCACCTCCTTTCCCAGATTTGCTCAGGCCATGTGTTAGGTTGCTTGTGGGAACTATTGGTGGCAGGGACTTAGTGGGAGATGCTTCCCTCTCCCAGCTGCTAATTAAACAGTGCTTTGGTTGTCATTAAGGTAGAATTGGGTCATGTTCTTAAGTGTTGATCTGTAACCAAAAATACCTGTTACGGACTTGTGTTTTAGTCAGAGTTCAGGCACAGCCAGTTTTCTCCCTGCTTTGCAGCTTTAAATAAAACATTGGTTTCAAGGGAAGGGCTTGTGATAATAGTGTGACACTGCTTTTTTTTTTTCCTTTAAAATTTTAGATGTGAAACTCTTTGTCCCTCTCTGAGCTGATAACAGATTTTTAGATACTGTACTGGTGTCCCATTGTACTTTAGGAGTATGTGTTCATGCAAACTACATACCTGGAGGGTTTTAGGGAATGGTACAATCATGTGTAATTCACTTTTGGTTTTTAGTTATTTGAAAAAATCTGTTTAAAAATCTTCCCTAATAGAATATTACTTCTTAATGAATAGACCCCCTTGTTATGGGACAGCTTATGCTGTTAACATTTTTCTCTCTTGTTTGGCTTTATTAGGTGCTATCTCCCATGGCTATCTGTAAAGCCAATTAGTGGAGAAAATAACAGCCATATTAATCTCCTAGAGCAGTGCAAGAAAAAGAGTCATAATATCATAGGGAAATTGTTCTAAGTGTGAAAAATTACCCACTTTGTCTATTTCATTTTTCTCAAACTCCAAAATTAATGACTTTCTGAAAAAAAAAAATATTTATCTCTGTATAAAGGCAGAGATTTGATGAATGCTAGAGAGAAACCAATAGAGCTTTAATAAAAATGTATATGTCCATAATCCTATGAATCCTATTCCAGCGTGTTAAACTGCTGATTTGTATCTCTGTGTCAAATATAATTACAGGCAAACAGGAGCTGTGTTATAATATCTATTAATCAAGATTATAATTAGGATTTTAAGAGGCCACTTGCTCGAGTTGGGAAATGCAGCAGGGAAGTGCCAGAGCTGCTGAGCCTTCAGCGTTGGCACCATTTGCAGCCTGGGCAGGAGCCCTGGGAATGCTGCTGCCCAGCACCCCATGGAGAGCAGGGTGCAGTCAAGAGGAGGTTCAACCTATATTGCATCATATGTTTGGGAGTGTGAATGGGAAAAGTGGCCACTGGTTGAACAGATTCAGCCATTCACACCAAGCCAGAAAGAAGTCTTGAGTTCTGGGGGGTTTTCCTGCCATTTAGTGAGTCCCATTTGGTACTGTTGGATCCTTCCTTAAAATACTCGAGTGAGGAACATCTTGGCTCAGTCTGTGCTTCCCAGCACAGCCAGTGAGGAGTTATGCACCAATTGCTATAGATATTTTTGAGCACTTATGTGCTTTCTGACCTCTGTAAGTGCCAATCAAACAAAATGGGGCTTGCAAAAGGGATGGGATTGATGAGCTTTTGCTGTTGGCATAAGAACTGATAAAGGTAGACTGAGAAAGCCAAACCCACTGTTAAATCAGTTGATGACTCAATATTTCAACACATGGAGATTTTTTGGCCCTCAAAGCAGTAATCTTAAATGGTTATGGTTTTTTTTTATTCTCTTCTGAATATTTTCTCAGGTTTTTTTGTTTAAAAAGGGTACTTGATGCTCCTGAGTTTGGTAAATTTGGATCATCTCCTTTGTTTCCTCTCTCTCCCTTTTTTTTCCACTTGTTTGTTCTCCAGGCCATATCTACCTCAACTTCTACCAGGTCTGGTCAGTCATAACAAGCTGAACATGGCGTGAATGTTCCCAGCCTCATTTTAACTAAATTAACTACATTTACAACCTCTGTGTCAGCCCTGAACAATGAAAGCTTGCCACCGAACACATGAAACAAAAATGAAATTAGCCAGTGGTAGGAAACTACAAACAGCTGAGGCATTCAATTGTTGGCCATTTGAAGGATTAACTTCTAAATCATGTAGAGCTCCCTTGGTAGTTTAACTAGTTGGGCACTCAAGGGTATATAAAAATACACTTGAAAGTAGAAATGTATTTCTTTACCTATAAAACGGAAATTTACTGGGAAGTTGTGATATTATTAACACTGAATTTTTCTGCCATCGTCTCTAGTGTTTAATCATTCTTTCTTTTACTTTCTATGTACACTTTTCTGTTGGGCTCCCGATGAAAGACAGTGCAGATGGACTTGGGAGACAGATGATACTATTACCTAGAAACATACTTAACAAACTTAAGTTGGTAAAAACTGCCTCCTGTATGCAGTTTCTGTACATGAATAACTTCCTTGTGTGGATATTTATCCATGTACATGTATAAAGTACTCCTCTGGTTTAAATATTTGTATCCAGTAGTTCTTATACCAATAGGTATGGAGAATTCTCTGTATAGTCTCACTACTGAAAGCTAAGACGAGCCAGTAAAATAGTGGGGGATTTAAATTTTTACTTATTTATTTATTTAGTAAGAGTTGGTAAAATATTTTCTTAGTTAATGCATTGCAAAGAATTGACAAGGGCTTAATCAGAAGGGAGAGAAAGGGAACTCCACTAATTATGGTCATATGCTTATTTGAATTCAGCCTTTTCCCTGTCACCTGAGAGCACTGTCATGGACCTATGGAGCTTCATAGGGGAAACATTCTTCAACTCTTTACTTAATGTGTCTTTCAAACAAGACCCTGAAGTCTTCAGACAAGTGTTTATTCAATCAAAATCCTTCAGATTGCACAATTAAGATTGATGAATTTTATAGCAGTTCTCTTTCTTTTTAAATGAATAGCACTAAACAGAGGTGACTTCCTCTCCTAGCAGAGACTTGATAATGAAGCCACCGAATTTACTTATAAATATACTGTAAAAGTGTTTTGCAGTAAAAGTGCAAAGCAAGGAACTCATTTGGAGGGGAAAAAGAAATAACGGCAGGAACACCAACACAAAGCTGAAATAAAGGGAGAAAATGTAGAATCACAAAGAAAACCTAAACAAATAAAGTGCAAACAGAGAGTGACAAGCGCACTCAGCCCCTGGATTGGTTATGGATGAGTCGACAAGTATATGATGAAATTAATGACCCTCTGTCAACTTTTTAGATCTCACTTTTAAAGAGAATGGACCAAAAATCAATAGCCCCCAAACCACTAGTACTCCAGTGAACCAGTTTATCATTTATCTTACTGCTGGCACTCATATAGAAAGTGCAGCCAAGCACAGCATAGGACTTTCATTGGTAGTCATCATTACATGCAATGTTTGAGCACTCCAGTTAAAGGTCAAAGGTGTGCAGTACAGCTCCTCTGAGAAGTACCTATTTGAAATTACCAATATCTGTGTATGGCTTATCCATGCTCTACCCTATTTTATTCCCCCTCCATCTGCCTTTCCCTTTTCTGAGCTTTACCTGCTGGCTGAAGCAGCAGCAATGGCTCCACACCCAGGGTCAAGGCTGAGCTGATGTTTCCATTATTCATCCGGACTCTCAAAACGTTGCATCTCAGTTACTTCTAGTGGCATCAAGTTGAAATCACTGATAGATGAGCTAACACCTCTAATGAAATTTTTTTTCAATTCCCCACCCTCACAAAATTGTAGAATCATATTTAACAACTGGGTTTTAAATGTTTACTTTAAGAAGTCCAAAGCAGACTTAGGTGTTTAAAGTCTATGTGCTGTAAATTGTGTTTCTGGTAGCTAATCCTAAATCTGGAGGACTAGCAAGATCAGTTAAAAAAAATTTAAAAACTGCGAAAAAATTAAAACTGCAGTTGTGTGACTGCAGTGAGTTCAGGGAGAGTTGCTCCACACATATAGTAGTTGCCTCGAAATGTGTATGGTAGGAAGGGATAAATTGTGATAAAACAGGGCAATGAATTTTATCCCCTTACATGGATGGGAAACTGAGGCACCAAGCAGGCAAAAGGCAGTTTTTAGAAACAGCTGAGTTAGGAGCTACCTTTTCTTGTGGGAAAGCTAAAGTAGGGAGTAGAATCCAGGTTTCCTGGTCCATCTTTCAGTGTGTTGGCCAAGGATCCCTCTGGGCTGCTGGTGTTTGATGTTCAAACCCTATCAGAGGGGACTCAAGGCGGCACCTTCCCTGGTGCCTGTGCTGTAGCTGAGGATGCAGCTCAGTGTGTTTTGCCCATGTCACAGCTCTGTCTGTCTGCTGGGGGTACTGGAGGTTCCTCCTGGGCTTCTGTGGGGACCCACCTGTGCTCACACCCTGCTCTGTGCTGCGAGGGCAGGTGCTGGGACATTGGGACTGAGCTGAGTGTGCAAACAGGTCTGTGCTGACCCCATGTGTGAGCCTGCTTGTGTCTCTTCCTCGTGTGTGTGCCAAATGCAGGGTCAAAGAGTCTGCTTTTGCAGAGCCAAGGCACTCTGAAAATGTTGGCACAGCTGAGGAAGGATAAAATATTTCCTGCCACAGCACTGTGGGAAGGATGGCAGCTGCCCTGTGCTGCTGCAGGCAGCAAGATGTGTTAATGATCTTATAGCAGAGAAGCTTTCTCCAGATATCCAGTCAGGGGATGCTGCCAGAGGAGAAGCTGTGCAGCCACACTTCCACTGATATCAGTGGGACAACTCACTGGTGATTGTGGGAGGTGGAGTCTCCCAAAACACACTCTCAGTAATTGTTGGGTGTAAGGTCATGTTGCATGTGCCAGGGAGGCAGATAGAAGTTTTGAAGGCCTTGAAAGAAAAGTTGCTAATAAGTAGAAGTCTTTTCTTCAGCAAATAAAGTCTGTTACAGACAAGAAAGATGTAGAGCTACCACTGAATGTGTGTCCTTAACCCCAGTGTGGTGGTTGCAGTGGGGAATAGTGCTAAAATAAAATCCCAAACAAAACAAAAAAAACCCACCTGCAAACAAAATCTCTTGATGTTAAAAATGTTTAAGGAAAAGAATACCTCTAGATAGAGTGTAATACATAAGTGAGATGAAATGTAGGGCTGAGAGCATCCACATGATAGCACTTAAAAAGGATCTTTTGAGTCTTCAGTCTTGCCATGCTGATGCACGAGGGCCCCAGCTCCTGCTTTCACAGCTGTGGGATGCCCTGATAACTCTGTGCCTCTGCACCTCTGATGGGTGGGGTCCTCTGTCCCTCGACCATCGGGATACATGTGACTTTGCTTTGTTGCAGAGGAAGTCCTGCTTCATTTCTGGCCTCCTGGTGCCTGCTTGTTTTGGTCTGCCGTTCAAAAAGGCTTGTGCAGTTATGTGCAAATTGCAGCAATTCCCTCTAAGTCTCCCTGTCTGCCTCTTCGTTTGAGTGTAAGCCCGGTCAGGTGGCACAAGGCACAAATACTGCTCCTCTAACAGGAATTGCACTCATGTTTTTGGTGTTCAGCTCTGCCTCTGCTGTGCTGAAACAACTGGCTGTTTCTCTCCCACGTGAGGCTTGACACAAGGATAAGCTTTAAGGGTGGTAGTGAACAGCAGTGAAGGGAGAAGCAATGTGTCCTTGGAGGGAGCAGGACTGACTCCTGCATGGCTCATCACTAGATTTCATGTGAGGTGTGCATACAGCAAAGCTTAGGCTCCTTCTAATGTCACTCAGATCCTCTGGGTGTGAGCAGTGGTACAGGATGCTCCAACTGCTGAGTGAGGAAATCCATTTGATGATGGACAGGGTTTGGAGTACAGGGGCTGAAGCTGGAGGTGGAGCACCAGCCCATACACCTGCGTGGTATGCAGCCAGAAGCTTGAATGTGACAGCTCAAAAAAAGCAAAGATTTCACTTAACTTTGTGTCTAGAATTAATTTTTTGGTGGATGAATGTTAGGAGGCTCAGCAGATGGAAAAGAGCTTTGCATACACAACAAAGTGGGATTTAGTGCAACTTTAATGTCCATGGAGAAACTGCCATAGTTGTGGAAGTGGGAGCTGGATCTGCTGCTGGTCTGTCTCGGAAGTGCAGTCAGTAGATAAATTAAAACTCCATCAGTGTCTATGAGCAAACAAGCAATCTCTTCAGTATTCAGTCAACCTTTCCTTTTGCCCAGCATATTAAACCCATATTTTATTCCAAGAGTGAATAGAGACAATTGCTGGAGTCACACCTATCACATCCTGTTTGCTTGTACAGTAAGTGCCCGATAGCAGAACGGGGAGCTCACACTGTGTGTTCCTTTCAAACAGAAAAGGCAAGTTGCTTCAAGTAGAACAATCCTTGTACTAATTGCAACCATTTCAAGTCTGCCGCTCCAGGCTGGTTTCCCTGAAGGAACATGCTAATATGTTAAGACTTGTAATATGTTAGGACATCTAATATTTTCTTTATAGTTGTCCTTTTTTGTTTTACAACTAGACCAGAGACTCTTCGGTGGGAAAAAATAGGAAAGTCTTGTTTACTTTGACATTAAATCATTCTGTATTCAAGGTGGCAATAGCTTAGCTCCAGGGGATACTTGATAAGGTGTGTGGGGGAGAAAGGGATGATCTCTGATACAAGTCTGTTCCTGGTTTTCTGCAGAAGTACTTGAATCAGTTTGCTACTGCCTCTCTCATTACAGAGGGACAGGCACTGTTGCACTTGCATTTAGTGCCAGATGCATCTACCTTTTAAACCTTTTATGATCCAGGCTTTTGATTTTTAGTTCACTGGAAAAAGGTGTTTTCCTACCCTGCCTCCATGAGCAGTACCAGCACCAAACTATTACATTTAGCAATTTGTGCATTTATGGTCTCTGTTTCTAATTCTAATACGAATGTTAAAATCTGGGTCAGGACAATGAAAACTTGCAAGTTGATTTAATGAGCACGGTTTGGAGCTGCTCTTTGGAGCACATATATTCCTGGTGTGGGCAAACTGTCCTTTGCTCCCCTTGCCCACAAGCTGCTTGTGAGGATGCTGCTCCCTGGTGTGAGTGGTGGGTTGTAATCCAGTGGGGACTACATGGGTCACTGGCATCCTTTCTCTTCCGTAGGAAAAGAGCCTCCTGAGCTGCTACCTGCACTGAGATTTCATAGGATTCATAATTAATTAGTGTCTGCATGCCTAAAGGACATGGCATGGCAAAAAAAGGAAAAGCCTTCTCCTACTTTAACTCAGAAGGGTCGTGGCTGCTTCTGTGCATATTAACTAGAAATATTTCTGTTTAAAATTGCGTATTGGACATGCTGTGCACATTATAACTTAAAAGCTTCAGCCGACCTGCATTTTTGAGAGTTGTATTCATTCTGGAACTGTACCACAATTCATCATATTAAACTTCATTTGTTGGAAGCCTTGCACTGGAATATGGGCTGTGTCTCTGAGGAAGTGCTTCATTTCTGTATTCTTTCCCAATAACAGCACACAGCACTGTCTTTTTATTACTCTGTGGCCAGCACCATTCATATAGTGCATTTCTACATCAGGGCTGGAGAGACCCCCATCCTGCTGAAAAATTTAGATGGCTACAGCAGTAATCAGAAATACCAATAAAGTGTCCCTGGTTCTAGGTGGTGATGTGGGATGGAGGGAGAAAAAGATATAAAAATGAATCATGATGTGAGACAGCACTGCTCTGGCAACTGCTTCAAAACCTGAGCGCAGTGAGACCATATAAAGGCTTGAGAATATTCCTATGGTCCTAAAGAGACCTGCAAAGACATTGCAAACTCATCAGGCAGCCAGTGCTGCAAGGAGGAGAAGAAATGCTGTTTTGAGTCATTCATCCCCAAACAACAGATGTGCCTTAACCTAGAAATAGGTAACATGGCTTCCAGGTGAGGTGAGTTGGTTTGGATAAACTTGGTTAAAAAACAACCAGACATTTAATGCAGGAAGCTGTTGAAGGTGTAAAGAATGGCTAAGTAAGTGAGTGGGACACCATTAATCTTGGTTTGTTTCAGCACTACATCTTTAGCTGTTGAAGAAAAAAAACCCCCTTGCTCCTAGCTCATAACCTGAGTGTTAAAACTGATGTCCTCCCCATTAGGGCCTGTAAGCTCATTAGCACATGGCAATTTATCCTCTTTTATTTCTTCTCAATTATCCTATCATCCATTGTATCTGGATCTGATTACCCTTTCCCAGAGTCAAACATTATCTTGTAAATCATTTGCTTTAAGTCTAAGCCTGCCATTGCATTGCCCAGGATTTGCTTAGGCAGGTAATAAATCAATTAGCATTAAACTTGTGGCATCATCAATTTTCTTTCCTTGTGACTGAAAAAAGGAGTACCTGAACTTTGCAGAGCTGTATCAAGTTTCCTTATGCCATCCACATTGGGGTTTCCTCCTTCTTCTTTTCCCCCACACCCCAAATCAATATCAATATACTTTGTACTGAGCTGGAGACAAAAGAAGTGACAGAAGAAACTGCTGCAAACCCAGATGGAAAGTCTATGGAAAGAGCCTTGTTGACTTGAGATCTTTTGGATCAAGCCCTGGGCGAGACCCCTGTAGCCAAGGGACTTCTGGGTTCTGCTATTTGATAAATGTCAAAACCTGAACAGTGATAATGGTCTAACATGACAAGCCTGCAACCTCAGGAATGTGAAAATAATGTGATATTCCTGCCCTTTCCACACTGGGAGGGATGTACTAGTGCTCTGCCAGCCCCACGCTGCCCCAGAGCTGCCTGCAGTGATCTCCAGTGCTTCCATCGGGTGCAGGCAGCCCCAGTGTGGCAGAGGCATGTGCTGTGCTCTTGTCCCTTCCCCAAGGCTGATGGAATTTGTGTGGGCAAGGTGTCTGTGCCCACAGTGGTGCTTTGGCACAAATGCAGTTCAGAACTGGTGTGGATAGCAGGAGCACAACTGGCTTTCATTTGCTCCTACATATTCCTCCTCTGGACTTGCTCCCACAACTTTTTGGCGGATCCCCAGGATCTCATCTGACAGTTACAACAACATTTATTAGCTGTAGTCTGGGCAAATGATGCAAAGGGAAACATTTCTTACACCCTTTGCATATAACCTACCGGGGCGATTGCTGAATCAGCTTTCTTGTCCTTGGATTTTGATATCTGCAGCCCCTAAGGTGTTGTGCCCTCTTTTTTCACATGAGGCTTTCAAAATGAGAGATGTAAAAACGCTAGCAATGTTGATTTGCCATGCTCCAACCACAGACTGTGTGTGTGAAACCTATGCAGTGGAATACTTGAGATTAGCTTTGTCCAGTTGCCTTACTTATTATGAGACATGTATTAAGAAGACCTAAATAGCTGACTTAAAATATATTTAAAAAAAAAAGAAAAGCAGACTTGGTCAGACATGGACTTGCACTGGGCTTTGAGTGCTAACTTGACTGGTTATTGCTGTGCATTATGGAAAGGACTGTGAAGTGACCGAAACATGACTTTTTTTGTTTAAAAACATGTAATAGGAAATGAGCTGCACACAAACATACTGGTGATGTAAGTTATTCATGCTGGGGAGAGCTCATTAGAGGTGCCTGACTTGTGAGCATTGGGGATCAGTGTTTGTTTTTGTGAATGTTAGAGGGTTTCCTATGAATTCCAGTTATTGACCCAAGTTCAGCCCGATAGCCAACTTGCAGGTGCAGGTTTCCAGAGGAAAGACCTGAGAAGTTTGTGCCTTGTCCCTCCCTCCCCCGTTACCATCACCTGTGGAAGTTGCCTGCTTCTCCTGTCTTTCTGTTTTGTGTCTGGCATTGCTTTTTCTGAATAATGGGGACTTGTCTTTGCATTTAACCATGTATAAATGGACCAGTGCAACTTCTGCAACTTCTTCAAATGTTTTGTGCTTGGGATCTTTTCCTAAGCCACAGGTTGCATGATTTTTTTTTTTTTTTTTGTGATTCTGAAGGCAAACAGGCTTTCTAATCACCTGGCCAGTTACAAGTAGAAGTGTTGTAGCATCTGAGCTGCAGAATGGAACTGTGTGGTGCATTCCCAAACAAAACAAAACAACAACCAACTGTGGAAGACTAGTCTAAGATGAGTGATTCTGTGTTTTACAGATGTTTTCTAACTAGGGAAACTGAGACAATCAGCAATGAAGTGTCAAGGTCATGAAGAAACTCGGTGGTAGATAAGAACAAAGAAACCCCAATTCTCAGTCATGTGGTGTAACTCCAAGGCTACTTGTCCATATCTCACTCTCTTTATATGCTCCTTATATGAAGTATCCAAGAATAAAAAAGACCGCATTACCCTTCCTGAAAGTTAGGATTTGAAATGTGAACTTTTTGAAAGTTTTCATTAAAATCCCTGGGGAATGCCAGATATCCCATTTCCTGGGACTCTCAAAGGTCATTTATTGAACAGTTTCTTCTGAGCATATATGACAAATTATTCCCTTGGCACAATAAACAGGACTCCAGCCCTTTAATTATAATATAGCACTCAATATCTTTAGACATTTCAACATTTCCTATGTATCCTACACATTTCATTACAAGGAAAGGTTGAACAGAATTAAAAGGGTGACGTTACCTGAAGATTGATAGTTTACCTGTCCAAAAGGGAAAAAGTCATATATGAGAGCACAAAGGAAAGAAGGATCCAAACCAAGTTTTGATTGCAGAGGAGACCTGGATAAGAGAGTTTTTATTATCCACAGCTTTTAGCCTTATTTACCATCAGGCTATCTTGCCACAAGCATGCTTTTTAGTTCTGACAGCTCTGAATTATGACCATTGTGGGATCCTATCTCATTAACTGAAATGGGAGAATAAAACATCAAACAATCATAAAAATAATTTGGCACTGTGAAACCACTTAGGAGCAGCTGTCAAACAGGTTGGAAGATAAAGTTCTAAATAAAAAGAATAGAGAGCGCTGCAATGTCCTGCCATATGCTTCCTCTGCATTATAGACTCCTTAATAATATGAAGTGCCTGTGTTTATGCAGAATAGGCCAGACACTCCATATATGATATTGATTATGCCTTAACCCCAATTTAGTAAAGACGTACTCCTCCTTTTCCTAATCAGATATTGCAGAAGCAGTTTTCTGAAAACGTCCCTAATGCCAAGACATATTTTATCTCCGAAGGCTGTGGCAGGAGATAGGGCTTTGTCTTGCTTGTTGTCATGGCTTGGAGCCCAGTTTTAGGACAGCAAAGCCCCTGTGGGGCTCTTCTCCAGCAGTTTTCATCCAGCAATTCAAAAACATACATCTTTATCAAGCTGTTGTTGTCAGACAACATTAGATAATTAATAGGCCATTTGTCAGCCTGCACAAAACATGTTAAAATCCCAAACGCAATCAGGGTAAATATAGTTGCCCGCTCTCTGAAGGCTTTTTGTTCTGACATGCAGGCATTGCAGACAGATATTTACTATTAAACAAGACTCATTATTAATCACATCTAACGTTAATTAATTAACGCCTCTGTGCATTGAGGGGGCTCTGTGACTTTCAGCTGTTTTAAGGAGCTAATTGGTAACTTAGCAGTTTGCAAGGAAGTTGTTTCTTGTTCAGTCCACGTCAACTTTCTCAACTTAATAGAATAACCGTGTTCATTAAAAAAACAAAAATAAAAAGGGATATATTTTAGCAGCATAAATTAATGCTGTAACAAGCCTACATCTAAGCTTTTTGGGGAAGATGTAATGATTTGGTTCAGACCCAGCTTTACTGTCAGTGTTGCTGTTAGGGCAAGTGTGCAGATACAAGGCTCTCTGAGGGCTGGAGAACAATTAGATGGGATACAGATGACATTGTATCGTGCCTCCATGACCCGAGTAGAGCTGCTGGCAGATGCTGTCCATCTGGAGACACCACAGCAACTTTCTTGAGCTACCAGCACTCAGAGCTGCTGAGGAGCAGTAATTACAGAGATGTCTTTGAAAACTTTGATGCCTCTGTGGTTTGGTCCTAATTTTCCTTAGCCCTACACCCTGGCTTATTGTTGAGCAGTGGAAAATAAGTGTCACTCCTACTGGTGAAGTGCCCCCAAGTCTGGTTTGCATCCAGGATATGTTTGCCTGAGGAAAGGAGTTGTTGAGCAGAGCCTTTCCACTTAAAGATGCCCTTATTCTAAACAGTGTTTATTCCTCATGAAAGGAGAAGAGAGGCAGGATTGTCAACACAGGTTAGATCAGTGATCCATGTGGCAGCCAACAAGGTAACACAACACCCGAGTGGCCACTTTGCAGAATTCCTGATGATCCAGGTTTCAGGTCCGTGGGCTTACAGGCTGTATGGTTTGGCCCAAGAACCCCACTAAGTGACACGTGCCACTTGATAGCACTGAAAAGAAATGTCATTTTCTTTGTGTTTGTTCAACATGCCTATTTTATTGTACATTCTCACTGTGCCCTGGCTGCTGTGGTGACTGGTTGTGCCGAGTGGTGACATGTGGTGATTAAGCCTCTGTGTAAGAATTATCTTGCATAACTATAAACCATTGTGTAGAAAGGGAAAGGGGCAGGGGAGAAAACCGCTGAATTACCTGTTCCTAGAAATTCTGCTCCCGCAAAACTTCCATGGAAATCAGCAGGAGGCCAACCTTTAGAGCACTCATGGCATTAATCCCAAATATAGCTTGTGAAAACTGCCTTTCCCTCACGTTCCCATTATATAACTTGGGGGCATAAGTGTCTGGGCTACAAAAACCATAAATCTTTAAAAATAGTTGCTGATTTCATCACCCACTAAATAAAGATGACATTTTTGTGAAATATTTTGTATTCAGACTGTCTGTCCAGCCATGCTTTGCACTCTCTTCTCTTTGCTGTGTCAATATTTGCATTACCAACCCTATTTTGGAGGGTTTCTAACTTGATCTTACATTTATTTTGGCGAAGAATGTGGAACACAACTTCTTACTCTGAGAGAGAATTTGTTTTAAGAGAGGATGATGATGATGAGTTTTGACTTGGAGAGGGAGCTGGAGTCCTTGAAGAAAAATGGGCTGGGAGGGGTTGGAACAGCCTGTCTGGGAGTGTTGTCCTGCAGTCTGGTGGCACTGTGATGGGAAAGACAGGTCTAGGTCTGAAGGTGATCCATTTGCTTCTCCATGTCCATGGAGTGTCACCTCCCTGTCAAGTCTGAAGGTCGGATCAGGTGGAATGGCTCACTCAAGGGAATTGAGCCACCTCCTGCCTCCAGTGGGATCTGCAGGTCTTCCCTTGCAGGAAGAACAGGCCAGTCTCTGAGTATTGCTTACTGCTTTTATGGGTCAGCCAGCAAGTAAGTCCTCCTGATACAAGTGTCTCATTGCCCAGATCTCAACATTTGAGGTTGAGAATTGCATCTTGGCTCAGTTTTGAGTTTCCAGTCAAAAGAATTCCAAAATAATTAGAGAAATGAAATTTTTGGGGTCCTGGATGCAAATATAGGTTTTGAACACTTTTGAGACTGTGCCTATAATTTTTTACTTTAGTCATTTCTTTGCAGATACATCAAAAAATATTTCATGTACCTGTGCCAACAAATATATTCCTACACATGTATATGTTCATAATCTCATAGGTGGATATATTTCATTTAATTGCATTTATAATGTGTATCAAGTATTTCCTTGCACAGATATACCTAAATATCTGTGATACACAGGAACCACAGAGCTTGGATTGTTTTATTCCTGCTGAAATGCTGACATCAAATTTTATGAAATAGAGAGTTTCATCCAGAGGGAAAAATGTCCTTTAGCTAACAAAGCCTGGTGCTGGCATTAAACTTAAATCAGTGTTAGCATTACTGAGGAACCTCACTGGCTTAAACTGTAAGTGTTGTATGATGCTGCAGTGTATTCACTCATTATAAGCCCAACAATATGCTTTGATAAAACATATGTCACAGGCTCTTATCCTGAGAGCATGAAGCTGGTGCTGTTGGGAAAGTCTGGGTTTTGTTTGTAACTGTGGCTCCAAGTACAGGATCTTTTGGGTGCATTATCCAGGCTTGAATTTTAAGGACGTGCTCAGGTTGTCCATGTCCCTACCAGGGGGGTTGGTCACGTTGGGATGTTCTGTGGTTTGGAACATGAGAAACCAAAGTACCCTCTCTCAGCAGCCTGTTCATCACGTCATGCATTGCCTGCTGCCGTGGGCTTGCCCTGGAGTTCCTGGGATACCTCATTCATCTTGCCTGTAGTTCCTGGGGCTCCAGCACTGCCCAAGACGCACAGTGTGCCTGGCCAGCAATGGAAACTCAATCTGCATCCTTGTCTTAGTGGTATGTGTTCAAAAATCTAACAAATTTTGTATTTCCAATACAGGCTTCAAAAGATGCAGGATTAAGTGGTTAAGTAGGCTTAGGCTAGTGTTTCAAGCAAGGTGCTTGCTTGAGGGATAATATTTATATTGGCTCTGTGCTGGCAAATATACAATCAAGAGACAAACCAGAAACTCTTGCTTTTAGGCTGAAACAGTCTTTTAGGAAGGGAAGGATATTTCATTCCCCAGACAGAGGAAGAAGCTTCCCTCATACAAACTCTGAGCTGTGAAATACTATTTTGAGCAAAGGAACCTCCTTAAAATCATGGCAACATTTTTCAATTATAACAGTCAGCTATCCCTCTTCTGGAACACCAGATGAGCAAACTTCAGCAGAAGGAGATGAAAGGAAGAGCAATATCTATGGAGAACTGATGGAGTCTGGCATCACTTTGCATTTTCCCCGCTTGTTCTGGACTGAAGGCTTGAGCCATTCTCAGTCTGGGTTACACCCACACCATCAAAACCAGAAAAAAGCCCCTTAGCCCAAGAGGCAATTTTATTGAATCATGTAGTGATTGCCAAGTGGTATCTAAGACTGACCAACAAGGTTATAGCCTAGATTTCCTCATGGACTTCTAAACAAGCTTGCCTGGGGTTGGATAATAAGAAATTTAAGGCTACCTCCATTCTAAAAATGCAAAGCCATTTCAAAGCAAGAAATAATTCTAAAGGAAATTTGTATATGCTTGATTGATTATCTTATTTTAATCCATATTAAAGCTTTAAGTCTTTAGGTGTGGCTCTTTAGTTCTAACATCTCATAAATTATGGCTATAATGAAGCAGTCATTTATCCAGGGCTGATGATAAATGGCTTGCCCTAGGAGGAACTAAAGAATAGGCAAGTAGATCATTTTCATATTTGGTGAAAACAATATTAAGTACCCAGACCTCAGTGATTGCCCTAATAAATGAATAATCTGAGGTGAGGGGCTTGGCAGTCAGCGTAAAAAATAACCTGAGCTTTGGCTGTCATTTGTCAGGCTTTGCTATGACAGCATGCATTATGGGTAAATGAGCAATCAGCAGGAACTCTGTTATGGCTGGGATGTTTTTGAGAAATTTATCATATGCATTGCTTGGTACCTTTAAGACCTTAAGGCTTAATGGCCACAGTGCATGACTGCAAGCGAACACAGCTCTTATTTACCATCCCATGCTTCATTTGCACTGGATCCCCTTTTTTCCATGTATTAGGGGAATGAGCCTCTGTTAGTTTTGCTTCCCAGACTTTCACTCATACGGGTTATTCCAGCCTGCTCCATGTTATTTCTAAGGCACCATGATGTTTAAGGGATTTTGAGGATACTCTGCTCAGTATAGTAGAGATGTCAATTTATATTTAATGAGCTAAGTCAGTAACACATGGATCGGATGTGTAGGAACAAAACCCAGGGGAAAGGCAAGGAAACACAATAAAGCACTCCTCCAAACACCTGAAGTGCAGTGGGAAATTAGGTGCTGTTACCTCTTAATTAGCCATGAAACATTCAGGTACAGAGTGGGGACCACAGCGAAGGGTGTTAGCAGGTGTCTTGGCACAATATAAACCTATTTTTCCAGACTGCTCCCCATGGGAGTGCAGCACCAGTGGTGTGCTACATGGTCTAGTACATGAAGGCTCATGGACTTGTGACAAATTCAACCTCTCCTCAAACAGTGCCCCAATTATTCCTTTCTGCTGCTGAGATTTAGCACTTTATCTTCTTCAGGTCACTTCAGCTGGAACTTAATGGAAGGAGAGACGCAAAAGCAGCGAAACTCTTATTTTATATCTCTTGCCTGATTATTTAATGGACATATAAGAAGCCATTAAGTGATGGAGAAGATCTGGGGGGACCCAGGTGTGCTGAGGCACTGGGAGGAGCAAAGCAGTGGGGCTGAGGCTGCACAGGTGGAAGGGGAGTCCCACGCAGTGGCCACTTCTGGAAATGTTGACATAAGTGATATCCTCAAGTGGGCACAGATGTTGAAATCCAGGGCCTGGATTTCTGTGAGACTTCTCAGTTGTGACTGAAATGGATAGGAATTTCTTTCTCCCTAAACAAACACAGATTAGCAGGGAAAGCATTTGAGTGAAATGTGCTCTTTTGAGAGGCTGAGGCTTGAGAAACAAAGCTTGTCCTGGCATCACACCTGCCTCTTCATGGGATGCATGTTACATCAGATTGCTTTTCTCTTAGTTTTCTTAAGCTTTTGAAGGAAGAAGTGATGCAGGGACATAGATTTTTTTTGTTGTTTTTTAATATCTGGAAAGGAAAACCGAACAAGCCAAGCCATGATGTTTTCCCCGGCCTAGAAAATACTGTCAGGAGGAAGCTTTTATGGGAGTTCTTAACTACAACTTTTTCTGCTTCTAAGGCCTCATCCTGTGAGGTTTTGAGGGCACAAGACTGTCTTTGCCTGCTTCTCAGTTGAGCATTCTCTTTTAGAAATGTAAACTTGGATGAATGTGCTTCAGGGGTTTGCTGGATCAGGGCAGAACTTTGCAGTATACTCCAGGACAAAGTCTGCAGTCTCCTCTCAGCCCCAATCAAAGTTTGCCCTTTTGCTGCTGTACCATCTTTTCAGCAACTAAAAATTTTTTTTTTTAATTGCTTTTGTAATATTTTTTTTTTACTGTCATAGAAGAAAGGAATGCTAGAAAATGCTCTGATGTAGCTTTTCTGAAAATTTAAATGCTGATCTGCCACAGCTTTCAATATCTTTTTACCTGCTGCCACTTATACCTTTCACTTCTTATTAAGGAAACGAACCCAGAAGATTAAAGCACTCCCAATTTAGCTTTCTAAATGGGAAGTGAAAGTTGAAAGCAGACCAGCTGAGAATAGGCACCACTGAGAACTGCAGCTGGGCTGATGCTATTAGAAAAAAAGAGACCAATTCCTGCTTCTGATCTGTCATTTAAGGAAGCTTGTTTATGTCTGACACCAGATGAATATGTAGTGCCCTTTCTCATTGAGATGAAAGTTTTACTTTAGACCCATCAGACATCACATCACTAAATACTAAGGGTTTTATAAAAGTAAGGCAACAATCCTGTCTATAAACAAATTCATATTTGTGGAGTCCAGTAAAATCCCAGAGGGATGGGAATGGATCCTGAGATTGGAGCCAAGTGACTGTAAATCCTCTTCAGTGAATTTTGAGAGACTGAATCTGACTAATTTGTGGGTGCAGAGCGTGGAGGGACAGGAGGGCAGAGGGAGGCAGAAGGTTCCTGATGTTCCTTTAATTCAAACTTGTTTTTAATATCTGGCTGTTGTGTGCATTCCAGAGGTTTCCCTACACCTTTGCATTTATTCAAAGCTGATGAAGCAAATAGGAACCCCCCAGAAGATGTGGGTTCAGATCCTTAGGGAGCATTACTTGGAAGCAGCACTAGGACACACTTAGCAGGAAGGAAATCACTGTATGCTGTCCATGAGCACATCAGAGGGTACCAGGAGCTCAGTTGCTCCAAGGCTTCTCTTTGTAGTGCAAACAGATGAAGAAAGAAATTAAAGTGGTATAAGTTATCTACAGACTGTAATATTTGAAGAAAATACAACATAAGTAACATTTCTAGTGAGACTCTCAGCTACATCTATATGTACAGGTTTTTTTATAGGTATCTTACTACCCATAAAATAGAGAAAACTCTTATAGACACAACTGACTCAGCCATTGCCAATAAGAATACCTTGAAACTGAGAATGCTTAGTGATTATTGGAAAAATTGGAAATACCTCTTGTATTGATATATTTTGGGGCTGTGATTTAAGTGTTGTGTCTGGACATCTGATTTGTCTCACTGAATCTGAGTCTATGTCAGGAAATTAAAGGGCTCGCTTTTTCCTGAATTTATTTAGTGGTACAGTTTCAAATTGAAAATGCAGAAGCAGGGTTTGCTGCCTGGCATTCTCCACATGGGATGGCAAGTCCTTAACCTGAACTATGTTGTGAGTTAAGTGATCTCTGTTTATCCTAGAGTATGTTACGAGTATCAGTTGGCTCTAAAATATATTGCTTTTAAATAGCTCCTGACAAAGAAAAGGAAGGTCTGAATATACCAAGTATCTTTTATTACTTAATTGTTTATAGTGATTGTAAATAACAATAATTAGAAAGTAGACTGACTGCAGAACCCCTTCTAGTAAAATCTAGGAGCATTGGTATGGCAGAATTTCTCAGTTTGAAGTGACTCTATCTTTGACAGTTCTCCTAAGGTAGGTTATTTTGGAGAAAACATATGTTTCCATTTTCTCTCCCTCGGCTTCCCTTTTAGTCCCCAGGCTCCACTAGGGTCACAGCAACATTAAGGCTTTTGTCACTGTGATTAATAGCTCTTTAGATCATCTTTAATTCACTCACTAATGACTGAGGGTCTTTCTGCTCTCCAAGTAATCGCGTGATGTATGAGCCGATAGTACACCTTGTGGCAGAGGTGAAAATCATTCAGGCAATGCAAATATTGTCACGGGGACAAATGTTTTCCCTGTTAATAAAAATTAATGAATTCTACCCAGGAGCTAGTTAAAGAAGCTCTGGTGAGAGAGATCCAAACACAAACAAGTTCGTGCTGCTTGGAACCATTAATTCAGCCTTTCTAGATATGTGAGGATAATTATTATTAGTATTTCTGCATCTACATAATAGATGAGAGAGTGGCAGGTTGATTTAATTACACAAATGCATTGCATTGCAGGTAGATCTGTCTTTCAGCTATGCCCACGTGCTGGTCTTCACTTGAGAGGGGTTACTTTACTTTGCCTTGGTTATACCACAGGTTTTAACACTTCGGAGTCAATTTATTTATTTAAAGTAAACTCCACTTCCAGGCTGAATAATTACTTCCAAGCAAGAACCACCTTGGTCAGGATGTCATAAATGTAAAAGGATGCAAGGATGTTTACAATTTTTTGCAAGTCCCTGTTACACATCATAAAAGGTTGATGAAACAGGCTGTAAATTAATCATCTGGAAGAGGAGGAAAAGCTTTAAGCATCTTATTCTATTCGTTGCATGTGTCTGAGCAACAATAAAAAAATGCTCTGTCCCTCAGCCAGGTCACCTTATGAGGTGAGTGTCCCTGTCCCTCACTCAGGGCTCAGACTTCAGCCGAGTTGTTGGAAAGGTGTATTTCTTATTTACTGATGGAGCACATGCCATGGTTAATGCTGTTGTCTTTTTTTTTTTTTTGTTTCATTTTGATAGTCCCCAATTCTTTCTTCTAATGACAAAAAGCTATTGTCTCAGTGGAATAAATATTTCTGAATTACTTCCCAGTCCCAGCCTTATCATTTACATCTTAGAACAAGAAAACAGTAAACTTTTAAAAGACATAATTTTACCTCTTCACAGTGCTTATCTACAAAGGAACATATTACTGAGGAGGGGAAAGAGCTCTAGTTGTTACTATTATTTCTGGTAGACACCCAAGGAGAGTGGCTAATTTGTTCTTCATTAATGCCAAGGACAAATAAAAAAGCGAGGACTGAATTATGCATTTATTTCCATTGTGCTTCTAACATGGGCTTCCACTCCCCATCATCCTCCAAAAGAATTCCCAAACCTTTGCTGTGCATTTCATGTGATACCATAGGGTGCAATACTACGGTTTTAAAAGAAGATGAATTTAGTGGTGAATCTTAATCGAAGGCAGAAAATTACATGCAGCCCCCCTGCTGAAAGAAGGATGGACAGTTGGCTGCAATCAGAGGGGTTTTGTGATAGAGCTTGACAACAACCTCTTAGTGTTACTTCAGCGAGGCCTGGGCAAAAACCTTGGAGTCAAATTTATTTGGAATTTGAACATTTTTTAAACCTGGGCATGATGAATTGCACCAGTTATCTTCGTTTTGTGATGAGCGGAGTAAGTCTTAGACTTGTGGGCAACTGGGGATGAAATTCCCAGCCTGTGCAAAATGAAAGGTATATGGAGCTGACCTCTCAATTATTAGCACATGAGTGTATGTAACCAGGTTCCCCTTTTGACAACTAAATGCCACAGGGCCCAGGCTCAGCCCCTTGGGGTTTAAGGGCATTTTCAAGTGATTCACTGGGGCTTGGATGTGTCCATTACAAAGGTTTTGCACTTGCATAAAACCCAAAGCACTTGGACTTGAAATTAATAGATTTTTATGTGAAAACTTCTTTTTTTATTTATGGTAGAACATATAAATATTCAATGAAAAGGATTTTTAACTTTTCTGTCAGAAGAAGTGTTTGACCCTTGTCTCAAAATGCTGTGATGAATTATATTGTCTTATATATAATAAAATATTAAAAGAACTGCTATACTGTACAAGACATGTATCTCCTAAAATGTATAAAGCAGCATTCAAAAATGCATTGCCATATTAGAGATAGAATCAGTTTTATCCCAGCAGAATAACTATGTAGAAAATTAAGGATGATTCTCCACTATGTTTCTGGAGACGTGACCATGACTTATTTGGTGAAATCGAAATCTGGATTTCCCAGCTTGCATCTAACTTCAGAAAACCAGGCTCTATTGATTAAAGTTTGTTTAACAAAGAAATTGGAAAGGATTTCTTACTGCTCCCCAGTGATAAATTGCTGCAATCTTTTCTTTTATTATCACCCTGCTAGTCCTCTACTGCTCAGGCCTGAGTTAGGCACCTAAATAAGATCCAGATTTGCCAAAGTGCTCAGGAGTCAAGAAGTTCCACTGGGAGACTTTTTCCTGAACTTCCAGAAGAATTAGGTAACGGAGACTGCCCGTTCAGTGTCACAGCAGGAACCAGTCTGTTTGGCAGCCCCGACCTAAAAGGTTTCAATTTTCTGGGTGTTGTAGCTTCTGCAGTTTCAGGCGTGTCTACAGAATAGTGAGGCTATTTCTGCATCACTCTGTGCTTCTGGTCGTAGGTGGGGTAAGAAGGGACAGCAGTTCTCCAGAAAGCCTCTCTCAAAATACCTGAACCTCTCCTGTCGTGTCGGGTGGTTGAATATCAACCACTTTCCTTGACACTGAATTTCAAGCAGGTAGAACAGCCACTGCTGGAATGACGTTACTAAAGTTTTCTTCCTTTAAAAAAAAAATTATATTGTTCTTGTGGAAAATTCTAACTCTGTCAAAGGCTGGATATTAATATAAACTTTGTCAAAGGCTGAACATGAACTCATTATATATGCACAGAATAATTATCAGAAAGGGAAGAGCATTGCATTAGGATGGCATTTTGTCAGGCCATGAGGTGTTAACCCAGTCACCCAAAAGAGCCTCAGAGCACACCTGGCAGGTTTGAATTTGAGTTTATTGCTGATTTTTTATATCCTTGGGCTTAGTTTCTCCTATTTGCTTTTTCCTCTGTGTGGAGAAGAAATGTTTCTATACTGCAGAAGAATTGAGAATGAAGCCAGGCTCAATGAGGAGTGACTTCAATTGCTTCCTAATCAGCTTGAGGTGGGAAGAGCTGAGGAAGAGCACCACAAGGTGTTTCCCAATCCCTGCCTCTCCCTTTTTCCATCAGGCTTGAGGATCTGAAGCCCAAAGGTCAACCATGCCTGGGCTTTTGTGGGATAAAACCCATCCTACCACAAATGGACCCGCTCTCTCCACATCCAGGTCAATAGGTGGCAAATGGGCACAAGAGAAGGATGGCTGAGAATTTCATGAAACCAATTTATAAAAGAAATTTAAACAACTGCATTAGAAGCTGGGCACTATATGTTGTATAGGATGTGAAGGATTTATATTGGATGACTGTCTAATCTTCCGTGTAAGTGGAACTTCTTTGGCCTTATTTTGAACCTGAAGTAATAAAGAAGGAAATGAAAGCAAAGGTAAACTTAAAGTATTGTTTTACTCTAAATGCTTTCAGTAAAGGGCCTTGTTATCTAATGATTGGTACTGGATGGCTGGTATAAATCGTGTTGTTTGTTCTCTGCACTCATGGCGAAGGAAAGCACAGGCAAAAGGAAATCAATTGGAACTAGCAGGTAACAAATGACCAGTCTTAGGCAAGCATAGCAGATGGGGGAAATAGAGTTGTGGGCATACATTATTAGGAAATGCTGTGGTGACTTTCCCTGTTATTTAGGAAATGCAGCAAATAATGAATATTTTTGATGGAGGGAACGGCCCAGGCAATTAAGAATGTGCAGATGTTTCAATATTGAGTCATATTTTCAATGTTTTCTTAGAAGGATCTCTTGCCCTTAGTACTGAATTATCAAAAGGATAACCAGAAAGTGTGATTTCAGCTCTTGCAGAGACAAGCAAGCCCACTTATTGCCAGCTCCCCAAGGAGAGCTCTGATGGAGCCAGGCTGGTAGTGTACAGCTCAGAGGCAGTTCCAGAGTTACCCGGGACTTTGGGTAATATTTTGGCAGTTCTGTGCCAGACTAAACCCTGCAGAGTGGCTACAATATTGTCAGATCGGAATTTAGATGAGGATAAGTTCCAGTAACCTTTTTTTGGGGAATCTCTCTCTTTACTGATAGATCTTTATAGTTGTTCAAAAAGATTCATTTCTGTGCAGCACAAAAATCCCATAAAATAGCTCCAGAGAGTGTCAGAATAGGTGTGTGGTGTTTTTGTTTTTTTTGAGATACAAACAGGCAAAGGACCAACTGGGCAGCAACTCTTTTTACAAGGACCCAGTGACACCTTGGTAGTGGGGACTGAGGCTGGATCAGTTGGAGCATGGATGGTAGTGAGTTTTTGTTCCCCTTACTTGCCATCTGTACACAAAACACTAGATTTACATCCCTGGTGCAAGCAAGATTTTTAGAAGACTGGATCTCGATGTAAGGAAGAAAAGCATCCTGTGCAGAAGTAAGCACTGGGACCCACCAAGGTGGGAATCTCTATCCTTGATGGCTTTAAAGACTGTCCCGACCATGCTGTGAGGGACTCTGCATTTGCCCTGTCTGGAGGGTGATGGTCAAGGTCCCTTCTGGATGGCCTGGTTCAGGATTTGGCCTCCTGCTGTGCTCACTGGGCTTATTTGAGATCCTGGTCTGAGTTATTAGTCCTTTACATGTGACATGTGTGTGTAGGTGATGGGGGCAGCTTTTTTTTTTTTTAAAGACATTCTCAAAGGATCTTAACAATATTCTCTGTGTGTTGCACAGTGTATTAGTTCTGCAAGCAAATCCTGAAGTGCTACAGAGGGGACACCCTAACACCTTGAAAAGTATCAGTAAAAAACTGCTGAAAGCATTAAAAATAAATGAATCATAGGGTGAGAACTAGCATGACAGGTAAATAGGCAGGACATAAAATGCCTCTGGAATCTGTGGGATATTTGCAGGTACAAGGGGGCTTCTAAGTCAAGGTTCATTTACAATGTCTGGTTCCTCTCTCCAGGAAGGATTTCTAATAGATTCAAGTAGACTCCAAGCTTTTAGTAGGTCTTGGGAGAAGAAAGGCAGCTCTGTGAGGAGAGAGGTTTGGTTTGTTTATGGAGAAAACTTGCCAGTCATGTTTCATATTGTGTCCCGCTCGGAAGAACAACCGAGGGCTTTCACCCTGTGCAGGAAATGGTGTTTCTGTACAATGGCCACAGCTATCGTAGGGAAACATCATCTCCACAGTATGAAAGCCTACCTGGAGATGGGCTGCAACCTCCTAGAAAGCCACTGCTCCATCAGGAAAACATTTGTGTTTTACAATTAGATGCTGGTTGTATTTTTTTTTTACTGCCCAGGATCTGTTCCAGCCCGTGGCTGCAGCACTGTCTGAATGGTGGAGTTTTGCCAGAAGTGAACAGCATCAAATGCTCTGTTTTACCATAACAAGTGCAGAGGTGAATGAGTGCTGTCAAGAAAGCACCATGAATACTCTTTTCTGTTATTAACTAAATTTATTATTTTACTGGTAAAACTTAACAGCAGAAGGCGAACGTTCATTTTTACATCTGCATGAACTTGTGCTGGAAATGTTTGGGGGCTTGTCGGGTCAGGGGGTAGAAGCAAGTTTTGACTGCTTGCTGCTAAACAAAACAGCTAAAATCACAAATATTTCCAGTCAGTCATGACTTTAAAAATATCTACAAGTATTTGAATGGGGAACGTATAAAAGAATATCATAATCTGCTCAGTCTATTATGTGAAACAGAAACAGGTTGAATAAACCTGTTGTTATTCACTCAGTTTGTCAGAGTGTAACACCACGAGCATGTGAGCCCTGGCAGTGTGGAGCAACATGCTTGGTCTACTCTTGTTGCACAGCAGCCCCAGTAGTAGCTGGGATTTTGGATAAAGGAATGTGTTTTTTATTTGTACTTCATCAACAGCTTTGAGCATCATCTTGGTTCACAATAGGTAAAGAAATTGTAGTAGGTGTTTCACTACTTGGATTTTTCAGCCAGATCCAAAGTTTTAAGAAAGTCACTACCATGACATGCTTTATGTACAGAGAAATATTTTGTTCATTTTTCTCATCAAGAGGAAACTCATTGTTTGTCCCAGGAGGATTAAATGGAGATGTCTCCTCCTAGAGTAGTGCAGGAATATAAAACCATCTAGTTAATCTAATCAAAACCTCCAAACTTTGAAGGTTGAAGGGGTTTGAAGGAGTTCTTCAGCAACCTGGAATTAAGATAGCTAAAACCAACTTTGACACAGCTCTAGGACAGATTCTGCATAAGTCCTCCACCCTCCCTGAAGATTGCCCTGTATTGCTTTGAATGAGGCCTTATTCTGACCCCACTGTGAGCCATGTGAAATAAGACTTTGTGACCCGGACAGAGAGATGCCAAATGCAAACTGACCTAATTGATGATGAAAGGCCAATTGGGCAGACACAATTATTTCATTAAAAAAATCTAAATTTGGGGTTATTAGTGCTTTTGATGACTTCTTTGAGTTGTGGGAGGTTTGACATGACTGTGTCCTCTCAGCCTTCCCTCTGGAAGAGGAGACTCTTTCCTCTGTTTTTGGACAACATTGCCTGGAGGATGTTCAGCCATCAGAGATGGCTTTTTTTTTAATGGAGAAACAGGTTTGCAGTCTGCTTATCTTCATTTATGAATTTACAGACTGAATATTTAGAATGTGGAGATGACTTCATTAAGCTGGTTTTATGCCTTTGTTTTTTTTTTTTAATTACAGAAGAAAATAGAAATATTCAAATCAGATCACACTAATTAGCGAATCTAATTATGTTTTCTCAAGCATCTCTCTTCTTACCTATTCTGCAATGAAAAAATCATTTGCTCAGGATGTAAAACAGGGGAAAGGAGATTGCTGTGACAATTAGCAGTAATTAATGAGAAGCTTTGAATTGTTTCATGTTAACCTCAACATCTATTAGTGGAAAAGCCTTGGATTTTCCTGCTGAGGGGTGTGGGTATGCACAAACTCCTTCCCTCCCAAAAGGGAAGCAAAGACATATTGGGAGTATGACAAAAAGTTAAACTGGCTTTACCTATTTTTTTAGTGAGTGTTAGAAATACTCATGTGCACCTGCTGCAGATTCACATCTGTCAACATACTGGCAACAAATAAAATGATACTGGTAGGTGTTTTAATTAAAAGGAATTTTTACTTCTTTAGGGCATATTTAGCTTGACTGGAATAAATGCATGATCATTGCAGCTGCCTGTAAGATGTTACTTATTTTCTACAGAAGCTTGTTATGTTTCAGAACTTGTAGATTTTTTCACACTGGAATGAAAATAAATCTCTGGAAACTTCTTATGAAAGGGAGCCATATCATAAAATAGCATTTTTTTTTAATATCAGTGAGATCAAGTTTCTTCCAAGAAAGGTCTTAATAATGAAAAGTTCCTCTCTGCTGTGATACACACACATGTATATATTTATATGATGGAGTTCCACCTGCATTCAGAACTAAAAAGAAATATATCTTCTGACTGAAAATATCTTTAGTGATGATAAATTTTCGAAGATGTTCCCATTTAGGTTAAATAGAAATATTGAAAACAGCAGGTCAAGCTCACACAATTGCATTTTCCAGCTTCTCCCCACATTGCTTGTCACCTACATCCATGGGACATGTGAAATTTGTATGACAGAGCCTGGTAATAGTGCAACAGAGAGCACAGATGACATCTTGCCCCATGTAATCAATCAGTAGTTTGCCTTTAACAGTAGAGAAATCAGAATTTAATTGATGTATTTTGGATTGGTCCATAAAATGCTTCGAAGTATTTTGCGTAATTGGAGATCCTGTGTGGCCAGTAGATAATACATCTAGGGATATTTTCCTTTGGAAATTATTAGATTTGAAGTTGTGAACCACACGACCAGCTCCTTCTTTAGAAGTGACATGTTGGAAGAGTTGAGAAACAGATCCATCTTCTGCACTGCTGCTTCCCTGTAATTGCTTCCTGAAAGCAACTTGTCCTGGATGTGATTTCTGCAGCAAAGTGAGAAGAAGTCACATTAACCCACTGAAAGGGGAGATGCTGCTTTCAATTCTCCTCTTGCCCCTGCTTTCTCTCCTGATTTATGGATTAATTGTATGCTTGCTCCTGACACAACTCTGTGTTGTCTCTGTCATGGTGGCTGGGATCATATCTCTCCTTCTGAGACTCCTGGGTCTTAGACTTGCACAGTCTCTAATTGAACAACTGATGATTGATAATTGAATACAAGAATAGGCTAAAAAGCTTGGCTTGTGTAGCTGAGGAAAATGAAGGCTGATGGAGGTTATGCCTGATACCGAAGGTGACAAACACTCCCAGCAAACCATTTAAGCTAAAGAACAGTGCTGGAACAAGTACAAATGGGCAATAAAGTGTCCATGAATATTCTGAGGCCAGAAAGGAGCTTTCTAGTGATAAAAGGGTAAAAGGGATTGATGGAGTGAGGGCAGTACACTGGTAGAGATGTGTGAAAGGTGCCTCCAAGCACCATGTTGTTGCTCCAGTGTGCTGGTGGACCAGGCCACCACGAGGCCAATGCTTTTGGTGGATGTGTAATAGCAGGCATGGATTTCCTGGTCCCACATCTGTATTTGTAACCCCTTTTACTGCAGATCAAAGGACTCTGCCTGTTTTGTTGGTTTTCATGTGCTTGAAAGAGAACGCTGTAAAGCATGACAGTATTCAAGGCAAAAGACAGTAAAGACTCATTTTGGCATCTTCCCTTTCCTTTCTGTCATTGCCAGACTTTTTGCATCTCAGGTTGAACGTGGCAGACTGAGCTGACCCCCCTGTGAGATTGAGAGATGGTGGGATAGAATAAATGCAGAGACCCTTTGTCCCAAGGAATTTCATTCCTGAGCATGGCATTGTTTTGCTCCTATGATATATGACCTATTTTGCTATATTCTCTGCTGAGTTGGGGAAATAATCTTAGAGAGGTGCTTTGTGTGAGGGTCTGGCATTTTGTCTCAAGCTGTGATGCTGGAGCTCTGTGCCTGATGGTGCTCAGTCCTCAGTGTAATAACTTTGCTTTCAAGAACTGGCATTTTCAAAAACATTTGTTAACTTCATTTTTCTTCCACTGACCTGAGCAGCAAACCCCTGAGAGGGGAGTTAGTCAAGGTGGCACACTTGTGAGAAGCCTTTTCCGTGCATTTTGAGGGAAGGCAAAGTTTTGTCCCATGGCTGTGGATCAATCCTTGCTTTGCCTCTGTGTTCCCCTGCATTGCTCAGTGTTGTGCATTGCCTTCTGTCACTGCTTTTAAAGTAAAGTAGTTTGTTGCTGGAGTTTGAAAGTACTTTGCAGCATTTAATCTAATCAGCAAAAACTTCCTCATCCCATTATTTGGGCAATTTTTGGGGAGGAGTGGTTGTTTTCTTTTGGGTTTTATGATTTATACTTCATTTTTATTATGGCATGTTTGTTCAGGAGGAGAATTTTTCATTGCTTGCCTTTGTAGTGATTGTTTTGTACTTTCTTGGGACAAAACCGGCTCTTTTGAAGGTCTCTATGCTTACGTGCAAAATATTGGCAGGTCTCTGGGGCTGAGGAATGCAGTGGAAACCGTAGTGCATCCTGTGCTTTGATTTCTGTAGATCTCCTTGTGTTGGTCGTGGTTGTGAAGCAGAGTTTCTCGCTTCTAGCTCCTACACTAACTTCTACAGTCATTTTTATTCATATGAAACTTAGTTGCTATAAATGCTACTGATGGTTCCTAATAAAAGTAGGAAAATTACAAAAGGTTTTTTGGTTTGGTTGTCCAGTTTTAGGCAGCTGTGTTGTTTTCTGGAATCCTACCGTGGGAGGATAGGAGCTCAGCATCTTAGGGAACCAGGCCATTGGGAGAAAATGAAATAAGATTTAAATACATATATATATATATATATATATATGTGTTTGTGTGTGTCCTGGGTATATTTTCTTCAGTGAGTGGTGGGACAAGGGTATCTTTGGCTGAATGCTCTGTTCACATCTTTGAACTTGTGTGTTTAACTCCCTAAGAATAAAATTGCTTTACTCATATGACTAAAACTGGATTTAAGTGACAAATCTCTTGTCAATAGGCATGAAGAGTTTGTGGTTTGATCTTTGGTTTCCCTGTAAGAACTGAAATCTGCTACCAGTGATAATCTGCATCACCCTCCTTCATAGGTTTGCCAGTGGAGTTCATGCTGCAGCTCAACTAGTCAGGAATTGTATTTATGTGTAGCTTGTAGGTTGGGATTAGGGAAAAAGAGGATGGTAATACTCAGAGTTGCATGGATTTCATCTGAAGGGGTTTGCAATCTCCAGACATACAATTTGAGATCAACCATACTGCTTAAAGACAATTTACCAAATCCTCTATTTTGTTGTTATTTTGGAGCAATTTCAGAGGGTGTTTACTTTTGGGTTTGGGGTTTTTTTTGTTTGTTGTTGTTCTGGTCTACCCAGAACTCACCTATTTATTTTTACGATTGTTTCTTGTCTCTTCAGAGTGTTCATTTGCAAATTTTCATCTTGTTCAAGTTTCCCCATTGTATGCACAACTTTAGCTTGTTTTTCTGTGGCTTTTTTCAGGGGAAGTGGAAGGGGAAAAGGGAAAAAATAATCTTGCAGTGCTAAAAATAATATGAGCTTTGAGCATTGTGATGGCCACTCTGTATCATCAGGTGGCTCTTTTGCACTGGAAGAGAAACAGCATTAAAAAAACTCAGTATCCAGCAGGAATCCTTCGTGGGGTTAATACTTTCAGTTTTGTCATCCTTCATCCCTACTTTCCCATGTTTTTCTTCCCCAGCAATGTGTCAGTGTGCAAATTCTGGCAAAAGCACAATTATGCACTCAAAACTCATGAATTAAGCTTCCCCCAAACAGATTTTTTTAAAGGAAATCCTATAGTATTCAACAGTGCGTGTTTTTGTTTACAGCAAAACCCTCCCACCACACTGGTACAGCAGTCCTTAGGGAATGTTCTCTTTTTCTCCAATTCCCATCAGACTCTGGCTCTTTAAAGCCCATCTCCTTAATTTTATTCATCTCATGGGATCTGTGGACCTCTGACACTGGTGATGGAAACAGGACACTGGGCTTTCTGCATTAGAACATGGGCACCTTTTCCTCCTCTTCTGCAGTAAGAGGCTACAAAACCACATCTATCTCTTCCTGTTGGCACAGTGCAGCTGATTCTGGCTTTCTCAGGCAGCCTTCAGGTTGGGTACTACTTGTTGCTCACTTACAACCCACCTTTTGGTGCATTTTTTTTTCCACAGGAAATAAGTTATGGCATATCTGTAAGCATCCCTTCTCTCCATTGCCATCCCACATTGCTCTGATCGTTGTGTAAACATTGCTCCTCAGGATGCACCAGCACCACAGGCCTCCTAATTTGTTGCATTTGTACTTTTTTTGTAAATACTCTCTTTGTAGATATTAAATAGTAAGCAGATGTCCATCAGAATATGTGCTTTACAGGCATTCTTTTGTTTGACAAAGCTTTGAAGAGCGGATATGTGTTGCCTAGGAGCTTTTATTTTTGAGTCATTTATTTTAACAAATCAGAAGTCGAAAAAAAATTTAAAAATTAAAAAAAAAAAGGCTTTCACCAAAACTATAATTTCTATTACAAATCACTGAGTTAGCCAGTCGTTCCCTGTCCCTTATTCAACTTGGAGCTACGTAGCTGCACAATCACTTCTTAAGCAGATGTGTGTACATCTACTGGGTGAACAGCAAGTGCACCACTGTTCTCTGAAACAACCACTCTAAATAAAATCTGGTTTTTTTTCACATCAGGTGGGATTTTGGCCACTGATTTCAGTGGATGTGGACCACATCATCCTTGTCTGGTTTGAGTCCAATGCAATCCCCTTGATTTTGCCCAGAGCAGGGAGCTCTGCTCTTTTCTGAACCGAAGCATCTTTTATTCAGGCATCTGATTTTTGGCTGAAGCTTCTATATTTCAGTGACCTCTAAAATAAATTTTCCAAATGGCTTCCTCATCTTCAAAGCTATTTTTTTCCACTTCTACTGTTACTAAATACCACCACAGAAAATCAGCTCTAAAGCAGGGCAGAATCACAGAGGGAAACTCTTGTCAATATATTTCCTCAATGAAAGCTTTATGTGGCACCTCTGGATTCTATAGCAAATTTGTCATTGATTTCAGGAGGAATACCTCTCTTTAAAAGAGGAATCAGACAAATCCTCTCCTCTCCATTTATTTGATATATGGCATAGGATGCACAGTTTTCTCTGGTACTTCCAAAGTTCGTAATTTGTATTTCATCTTAATGCCACTTTGTGAATTTATTGGCAGCCAGAAACACTCCATCAGGATTATAGAGTTTTGCCTACCTTTTGGTAGTTATAACACTTTGTTAAAGGAGAGTTTAGTTATTTTTAGTTAGGTGTCACATGAGTGGGTTGATACCAACCTGCCACCAGAACAAACTCTTATTTTTAAGAGGCTAGGAGAATACATCAAAACTCTGCTAGCACTTTTGTGTGTGTGTGGGTATTTGGTTAAATAGATGTTTATCTGGGAAAGTCATCATCTGGCTAGCAGCATACTGAATGTTTCTAAGCAGCTAACTTATGTATACTAAACAAATTTGGTTTGGCTGCAGCTAGAGCTGCCCTGTGGAAATTCTCAACATACATTTGTTTGATTGAGCTGTCATTTTCAGTTGATCTGCTGATGATCTGTGTCACTTTGTTTAAATGTCCTGGTGTGGGTTTTTTTTCTTTTTATTTAATACAGTGCAAAACCAGTCTGCTTTCTGTGATGGATTAAATTGAGGTGAAATTTGAGAGTTACTCCTGTTTTCGATTTCTGTGCCCTGAGACAGGTGGGCTGGAATGACAAAGAACTTCACACACAAACACATTAAAACCAAAATGGAGTGGATGCCCTTATGATTTAAAACATCCGTAGATGTGTCAACTACCAAATGCTCCTGTTCAAAGTAGTTGCTGGGATTTGCACTTTAAACAATAAAAGGTATTTATTTGGTGTATCCCACTCAACCAAAAGTACCTGGACAAAACGGGTGCTGAGCAATTTTTCTCCTCCAAAATTCCCTGTGCATGCATAAGTTCTGGAGTTTTGGCCTCTGGTGAGAGAACTCAAGGTTAACCCCAAGATGAAGTCCCTGGTGGGCAGCAGGGAATGGAAATGGGCTCTCCAGCATACGTGGGACTCTGTCAGCCCAGTCTGGGAACTGGACAGCATCTCTGGTGGTCTCAGGCCTGGAGACATCCTTTCTGCAAGCACTTTCTAAGAGACCAAGGCTCCAAAAGGACCACAGCACTTGGTCCAGGCGGTTTGGGTTTTGGAAAATGTTGCTCAAGCTTTGTGCTATTGGTTGTGCTCCCTCAAGGTTGGTACATGTGAGATAATGGTGGTTCCACTGATTTTGGAGGGGAGTGGTGT
Organism: Corapipo altera; assembly: GCF_003945725.1. Classification (NCBI taxonomy): domain Eukaryota; kingdom Metazoa; phylum Chordata; class Aves; order Passeriformes; family Pipridae; genus Corapipo; species Corapipo altera. The sequence continues at coordinate 8,237,701 of NW_020884895.1, forward strand.
TGGCTTCAACAGGGAAAAGTGGGAGATGTAGCGCAAGGAGGAGCACAGCACGTGGGAGAGGAATCCTAGAGCCAGGCTATCCTGGTGCTTAGTCCCTGACCTGATCTCCTCCAGCTGACCTGTCCAGAGCCTAGAGCCCTCACTAAAATGCAGCTTTCCCTGTACCCAACATGGACTTTTAGTGCAAGATTTCAGTCTTCACTTTAGAGCTCTTCAGAGGCTCACTTTGCTCATCTCCAGCTTTTCCCATGTGGATCTGTACATGAACTGCCAACTGCAGAGCAGCTGGACTGCAGCTTTGTGGGGAAGGACCAAGGGATGCCAAGTCCAGACAACCTGACTGTTTTTTAAACGTGCCACTGATTTGGTTTGTGACTGTGGGTCTGTTGAGTTTGCCCACGTGGCTGCAGTTGGGGACATGGAGTTATAGTTGTGCACAGAGTGCTCTTTCAACACATTCTCGTGACAACACTTGGATTTTTTTTCCCTCCACATGTTTGAAGTTATGCATGACCCTACCTAAGTTGCTGAACTGAGGTTCCCAGGCGTGTGGAGAAGGTCAGCTAAACACCAGTTTGATGCTTGCTTTGAAAAGCGCTCTAGGAAGAGCTGCTTTCCTTTGACTTCAGTTTCTACTGAGCTTACCAGGGAAGGCTTAAAATGCAATTTGTTTCCTCTTCCTCACTCTGGAAAAGTCTTCTGTGAACAGTAATCACGTGATGCATGAACAAGTGCAGTCCATGTTGCTCCTGCTCTGCTCTTCTTTCCTGGTAGAGACACTGATGCTACAGTGAAGGGTATCTGAAAAATTATCTTTTTCGTAACCACTTATGGTTTTGTGAAGCATAACAGTGTAGCTTAAAAATTTCTGAGCATTTTTGGCTTTATTTTGGACAAAAGGAATTTGAGTTGTTCTCAGAAAAAAATTGGGAAAAGCCACAGTATTTTCCTGGCATAAAAAAGCCCGATCTTCTCAAGCCATTTTTGCTCAAGGACTTCTATGATTTAGGATGTGTCTCTGTGTTTATATATAATATTATATTACATATACATGTTGTATATATACATCCTTGTCATTATAAACAGTACTTAAATCCATGTCTGTAAACATAAATAGATAGTTAAGTAGTCTCTATAACAGAAGATTAGTCCATAGTGACATAATAAGTAGAATTAAAGTATATAACAGCTGCATGTTAGTTTGAGCTTGTAGGGTCCTCTGAGATCCTTTGGGATGGAGAGCACTGCCTGGGCCAAGGTCTCTAATGGCATGGCATCCAGTTACATGAAGGCTGAATTTACTCCATTAAGAACTATGTATTTATTTAAGCTGTCATATATCAGCCTGCACGTGAAAACAATAGAGCTTGTGAAGATTGCCAGTTTGGGGGGGAAAAAAAAAAAAGGAAAAAAAAGATTATTTTTCAGATTTGCTTCCAAGTTATAGGGATGAACCAGAAGCTTTCAGAGTGCTGATTTATTGCCCTCCGTTAGCAGCTCCCCAGGACCCCTCTGGTTCTCCAAGATCAACATCTTCATAGAAAGCGATACAAGGTGTATGGAACAAAGAGAGGAATAAATTACATTAGCAGTTAACTTTCTGTACAGTTAATATATATTAATAAATATCTACAAAACATTTGAGGCTTTGACCAGGAAGCCATGTAAAATAAACTGTATTCCTACTCTTCTTCTTTTTTTTTTTTTTTTTTAAAGTCAGACTAGATCTAACTGATGTTAACTGTTTCACAGCAGGGGTCTCGTTCTGGTTTCACACTGGTGTCACTGTTGATTTTGGAAGGGGGATGTGATCAGAATGAGGACTGTCATTCCTGCTGCCTTGTAACAGGCTACTGGTGCTATGAGAACACTTGGCATTTCCATACTGTCCTGCTTTGCATCTTCAAAGCACTGGGGAGAGATGAGCTATTCACCATGGAGCTCATCTGAGGCAAATGAGATAATATGATCCCATGGAAGAAATGGGAAACCCAAGAGGGAATGGGAGAATTTGTTACTGGATATGTTTGCAAAAGCAACTGAGCATGCAGTGTCAGAGCTACTCGCTCCCAGTATAAGCAAAGACTCTGGTTTGATAGACCAGGGAGGTGAGAGCCCAGGAGGTCCTTCCTGTTAGTCCTGTGTGTGCTGAAATACCTTCTTGATCTTTTTCTAAGTAGCTGCTCTTCAAAAACTCTCGTCTTTGCTGACTAAAAACTCCCCAGTGGTTTCTGTGTCTGTGATATCTCTGTCTGTGGAGCTTTGGCTTGTGTGGAGGCCTCCAAACACGTGAGACAAGGGCACCATGGGCAGTCAAGCTCTTGGTCCTCGAAAGCTGCAGTGGAACTTTTCCCTGTGAGTACAGCAATGCAGATGGATGTGATAAATTTTGCTCGTTTCCCTCCAAAGAACAGGGAAAAGGGGTGAACAGAGGTGTTACTCTGTGTCCAAGTGAAGGGAGTAACAAAGGACTTTTGGCTGAGGTTGAAAATATGTGTTAAAGAGGGAACAGACACCTCCCAGCATCAGCTGTGGACCACCAGCATGGGAGAGAGGCAGGAGTGGAAAGCTCTTAGATAGTGTTGAAAACCTCCAAGCAGTCAACCACAGAGAAAACACCCTTCAGAGACGTGCTGGGTAAAAATGCAGCCAGACAAACACTCTTGGAGGAGTTTCTAAATTACATGAGGAACAATTTTATAGGAAAGAGGTGACAACATCCTGGGTTTGCCAAATTTCTGCAAACACTTTTCCTTTTAAAACGAGTCTCCTGATTGCTCAGCAAAACTCTCAAAGCTATAATATTTGGGGTTTAGATTTTTTTCTTCTCTAACTTCTCTGAATGTTTTCTTTTTCCATGATTTTTTGGTAATAACATGCAGAAGAAAATGAAACAGTTCTAAGAAGAGTGGGAAGGGAAAGAAATGGGAAAGGGGAGAGGAAATTATTTTCAGGGGAGACCTAACTTCTGTTTTTTGAGAACCTTCCCATAGCAGAGGATGCAGACAGGGCACAGGGAGGGATCTGTGGCCAGTGGCAGTTCAGCATCATTCATGGGCTGAAGCACATGAAACACGTGGTGACTGAGGACCTGGGCCCTTGTTTTACCCCTCTATGGATGTCTTGATTGCAAAAAGCCTGATGTTTCCCCTTGTCTTCTTATACAAAGGCCAAGAAAAATAATTGTTACAGATCATTGTAGCTCATCACACTCATGTATGCCACGATTTCCAGAAAAAATAAACTATCTTAGAAAGGTAACACAAAATTTCAGTGTACTTAAAGGGTGTAGTTTCCTTTTACCCCTGTCCTTGTTTGAAGTCATACTGCCATGGGCTCTGTTGTAGGGCAGCAAGTAGCTTTTTCCCCGTTGTGCCTGGATGCTTGCAGTAAATGCTGTCAGTTCTGTGGACAAACCTCATCTGCATCACCACTGAAATGATTGTTTCAGTAAACTCACTGGCAAAAGTCCCACTGACTTTAAGATACCCCATAAATCCCAAGTTTGCTGGGACAGACCAGCCTCCTGAAATGTGGCAGGAAACACAAATACATTTTATTGACCATAAATATTTTGTTGAGATTAAAAATTAGTTAGTGCTTATTTAAAATGTATGGCTGGGACAGGTAGAATTTCATTTGTCAGAATAAACTGTGGAAGTGTTTGGAGGAATGGGCAGTCTCTGGAGGAAGTTGGTGGAGATAATGTAGATAAATCTGGTTCAAATACTCTTTTTCCTGGAAAAATGAAACAAAAAATTCTTGCAATCTGAAAACATGTATGTTTTGTTAAATGACATACCAATGAGAAGAACTTGTCAAAGTGTGCCAGCCAAGGACCTGGGTGTCCTGGAGACAAACAGAAACAAATTGTCATCCAAGTTTTGGAATAATCCCACCCCAAACAATGCTGTCATGCAGGAATAAAATTGTTCCCTCATATGGTGAAAGAAAACAGTCCCAAAGGGTTTTTTGTAAAAAAAAAAAAAAAAAAAAAAAGTATGACTTTAGTCAACCAAACAGGTTGGATATAAACATAACCTGATGCCCTAGAATGATGCAGAATCCACCCACACACCTGACATGAAGGATAGTTGCTCTTAAGATTCATGATTTTCCAATCAGCTAAGTATGTCCCATGTGTTACTGGGTGACCTTCTCTTGAGAAGTCACTTGCAGGAAAAATTGTGGCCTTGTATCTCCTCGGAAACAAATGCTGGAAGCCAGTCTTGCCAGACCTTGAGTTTCTGAAGTGGACAGTATTGTAGGATTAATTATCCGATACTTTTCCTGATTAGTGTATTTGTTATGAGTACTTCTGTTAGTGCTTCAAGGACTTAACTACAGTGTATCACAGTGTCACTCGAGTATAATTAATACTCTCTCACTGTAATTGCATAATTAAAAAGCTGTCTGGCTGCTGGTGCAGAACTCTCTGTTCTGTGGCAGCTCAGTTTTCCAGAGGCAGCTCCCCAAAAGTCCATCCCTCCCTGAAATACTTGGATATAGCACGTAAACAGGTACGTTATTGGTACCCTGCTGTGTCCACCAGGCCTTCTCTGATAATCCCTCATCTCTTACTCTTTCATCCCCGGCCTTTTGGGGTTGTCCTGTGTAGGGCCAGGAGTTGGACTCTCTTCTTTGTGGGTCCCTTCTAACTTAGGATATTCTGAGCTGCCTTCTCCTGGCTGGTCCATGTCCTGTATTCTTCCCAGGTGGAGTGCAGGCCCTTTGGGATTCAGGCAATGCAGGTCCCCTCCTTGATAGTTTCCCCAGGGCCTTTTTGCCCCGATGGTGTGACTGTACCAAGACTATACATGAGAGGGGATGGGGTCGCTGAACAATCACTAGTTCATTCTCTTTAAGCTATTGGTGCTTAGAGTGAGAATTGCTCAGCTTCCCAAAGCAGATGGATAGGTGTTTACGGGCTAGTGCTGAAGTGGCTGCTGGCAGGAAGGGGTTAAATTCCTTTTTATTCATAATGTGCTTTTGAAACAAAACATCCTGACCTGGCTTTTTTTTCCCCTTTCTTTTTTTTTCCTTTTTTTTTTTTTTTCAAGTGATTACACTTTGCTGCATTATAAGGGAGTGAATGCATTTGCGTCTCAGGACCGTACTCTACCAGATACTGACATGTTCAACATCTCCTGTGGCTTACCAAACACATCAGGGATGTGGACCTCCCTCTGTTTTCTCATTATGCCAAATAATGAAATGTGGAAATAATTCTAATCCTTTCTTCTGGTTGTGCTGTACCTCTGAAAATATGATAAACTCAATCCAATTAAAAGTCATTACCTCTACAAGGCTCAGTCTCTATCTATAACCTTTGTTTTATAATTCACTCTGTTATCTGTCTTCATTATAATTTGGTAGAATGGTCATCTTTTATTACTGCTTTCTGTTGGAAAGAGGCATGTGATTTCCAGTGCTACTTTGAGACATATCTCAGTTTAAAACAGTAAAGGTCTACTAATGAGTAAAAAGACGTTCAGTTACACTGATTTATTACACTGAGATAAAGTTTCATTTGTGTTGATTATAATACTGTAGTTTTAAGTAAATGTTCTTATTTTAAAGTATTCTTTTGCAGTAATAGTTTTTCTCTGTTGCAGGGACTGCTAAAGTGCGTTACCTTTTTTGACTTACCCCAGTTGATACAGATTTAGTTAATTTTGTTCCTAGTCAGTATTTTCTCTTTATAAGTGGCTGATCTCTCTAATTCACGTTTAACCTTCCTGTCCTTAGTTTTGTCCTGAGCATGTTGGCTTCTTGTGCCATGTCACTGTGAGAATATATGTCATGTTTACCATTATGGCAATTGAACAATGAACAAAAGCTGGTTCCTCTAATCCATTTTCCTCCTTTAGCAGTGACCAGTATCCAGGGCTCAAAATTTCAAAGTAGATTTTTTTTTTCTTCTTTTTCCTTGGGTCTACTCCATATAGAGAGTCACAAAGGGCATTAGTGAGTATGTGTTAGCTGCTGCAGCTCCCTTCAGTTGAAATATTTTACTAAGATACAAATTTAAGCTATTAGTTAGAGTTTTAGCAGGCTTTGGGCTGCCTCCCAGCTGCTGTGGATCTCTCTAGGCTCCTTGCTAGCTGCAGATCTGGCTCTCAGTATATCAAATCCTACAGCTGGCATTTCCCTCTTCTCTTACCCCCCACTCTGTGTAACCCAGGAAAGGTTTTGAAAGTCAAATATATATATTTATTCCATTGAGGAAACTTTATCAACCAGCACCAAAGTTTATTGGCACTAGCTAGTGATATAATGGGTAGTTTAAACCCTGCTAACTGCGAATAATTTTTCAGCGGTGTTTATGATTGCAGTAGACTCTAACAGACCAGAAGTACAGATAACATAAATATTTCTACCAGAGATGATTGTACTGGAACTATAAATAAAATTAGACTTAACTTGTAAATAAATTCAGTGCGTGCCAGCCAACATTTATAATCCTTTGTTGCTGCATGTAGTACAGTAATTTATACGGAAAGTGCACAGGAACACAAGCAGCCAAATTTTGCTTTCCAGTTGTGCAGGTGCAACTTCCCCCGACATCAAGGAGAGCAGCTCCCGTGCAAATGAAAGTAGAATTTGACCCGTAGTCTCTCAGTGCTGGACCCTAATTAAAAGCCAGCGTCTGGTCCACATCAGATGCTTTTGACTGTGTTACTCAATTAGACATGAATGACACTAGACAGAGCACCAAACGCTACTACTTATTGTAGGGGCTGATGGTGAGAATTGCCAGAGACGACGGGCAGGTCCTTACACAGTTGCTATATTATAAATTTGCCGGTCTAGTACCAACACTTGGCAACGCTGAAGTTATCCTGTCCTGAAGACCTGATGCTCTTGAGTGCGTTTAGATTCTTTTCTCACTTGCCCGTGGACAGATATCCCTCAAGTGCTTGGTGCTCATCCTACCATTGGGAGCTCACTTTGCTCCCAGTCTGAGCCGCCTGTTTCAGAGTTCTTTTCTGCAGACACTGTAATTTAGGAAGCAAAAGCTGCTTCCCGTGCAAGGAAGGTTTTTAATTTGTCTTGTGCATTATCTGCGCTGTTGTTACTGATGTGTATCTTGCTATGAGCTCAGACAGAAGCCACCAGCAGCCTGGAGCCCTTTGCCCCGGGCGCTGCAGTGGTGCTCCCAGCTGAGCTCCCTTTGTGTTTCATGTAGATTCTGCTGCCCACGGTGCGGCACCGCAGGAAGTTGGTGATTTGGGTCCTTCGGGCCCAAAGCTGTGCTCAGGCCGCCTCCAGCTGCCTTTTTCTCCTGCCTTTGTCTGCGCAGCTTTTCCTACAACTCCCTCTTCTGCCGGCACGCAGCAGGGTTTGCTCCTCGCGGCTCAGCACCGAGGTGTGGGAGGCAAATGCCCTCTGTGATCAGCAGTGTCACGAGCATGAAGGGAAGGCTGAAATCTGGGCACCACATTTTCCTCTAATTTTGTCACATTAGTGTCAATCTGAGGAAATTCAAGTAACTTTGGCAAAGTCCAGGGCAGACACTGATTTCGTTTATTCCTTGGTGGAAGTCTAAAATAATTACTTTAGATTTAACAGTTGTGTAAGAGAAATCAGAATCTGGCCTTTGGGGCCACCACAAGGGTGCTTTAGTCCCCCTTGCTCTCACTGCGTGGTCCATGAGCGTGGTTTTCGGGGCTGGACCTTTTGAGTGTGTTCAGGGCAGCTTTGGTTTTCTCATACTTGTGTTAGGGTCAAGTAACACAAATATGCAAAATCCCCATGTGTTTAAAGGCTAATGATTGTGAAAGTATTTTTCCTTTGTAATTGAAGTAATGATTCAGAACAGCTTCAAGTGCTGTGTTTATCTCTAAAAGTGCTTTTAATCTCTTTTGTTGTACAATGGAACTTGCTATTTGTAAAACAGTGTTTCTGTCCCATGCTTTATGATTTTTACCTAACTGGGAATTACTAGCTCTAGTCTGTTTAGAATCTAATCTCACTTGATTAGGTCTGTCTGATGCTTTTGACAATGGGGTCCTGCCTGGGGCCCCTAGACTGTGTTACCACACAAATAATAATAAATAGTTGTCACTAGGTCCAGCTCCACAGAACAGTTCTGTGAATAGGGAGCGGCACAAACCAGTCTCAGGTACGTTAACTGATAAAGTGTTCAAGTAGAGTAATGTAGCTCTTGGCTAGAGTCCCTCCTGTGCCTGGAGATAGTAACCCAATCTCTGCATGTTTCTAAAGCTAAGGATCCTTCTCTGCTTCTCCTCTGGCCCCCTCTGAGTCATGACCACCTGGTGTGGACTGTCAGGTGGCTCCCATTTCCTTCACCAGTGGCTGTGTGTTCCTTTTGGAGCTAATGGGTTTTCTTCTCTTAATTTTCTGCTTTTCTTGACCTCCCGTGTTCTAGACTGATGTGGATATATTTTGTAATCAATCAGTCTCTGCCTGTAACAGGTTTTTTTTTTCTTTAATACTTGTTCAAACAGAAATTCAGATAAAGGTGTCCATTTGTATGCAACAGGAAATGCCTGTCTCCTTTTCAGATATCCATGCAAATACTCCAGGCTGATTTCCTCTGCACTGAATAGTAATGCTAGGTCAAACAAATGTAAATTCTCGCTGGTCTCTTTCAAGGATCTGATTCAGGACTTTGTGGCACATTCAGGTCCACACTTACCTTAGACAGGAGAAAGGGATTAATTCACCTGACCCTACTATGCTCCCTAAAGCCTTCATTAACGCATCCTCCCCGAAGGCTTGTATCAGGGATGGTCAATAAAGCTGGTGGAACTCAAAGCTCCTGATGTGTGATGGAATTCTCCCATCAAATAGTTAGTTCTCCTGGTGTCTAATTTTTGGGACTAGGGGTCATCTTTCTCGCCTTTGAGAAGTTGCAGGCATGAAACTGTGTGTCTCTTCTCATTGCAAAGAGCCACTTCCACATTTATGTGAGCTCTTACTTTATCCTGCTCAGAAGGTGATGGCATTCTGAAGTAGGCTCTCTAGATGCTTTTGCTTTCAGCCTACCTCTTTCATCTGGAGTAATCAGCCATCCAGTTTATGATTAAGTCACTGGTGCCCGCGTGGATGAATCCAAGTGCAGAGAACTGGATTTCACAGGATCACAGAATATGCTAAGTTGGAAGGCTCCCACAAGGATCATCAAGTCCAACTCCTGGCCATGCATAGGATGATCCCCAGGAGTCACACCATGTGCCTGAGAGTGTCATCCAATTGCTCCTTGAACTCTGTCAGCTTTGGTGCTGTGACCACTTCTCTGGGTAGCCTATTTCAGTATCCAAACATCCTTTGAGTAAAGAACCCTTTACTAATATCCAACCTAAACCTCCTCTGACACAGCTTCAGGCCATTCCCTAGGTCCTGTTACTGATCACCACAGAGAAGAGATTAGTGTTTGCCCCTCCTTATGTGCTAGAATGTTTATCAGTCAATAGTCACTTTGGGAATGTATATCCTCAGGCACAATTTGCCTGAAGAAAGAGTGGGTGGTCTGTATGGATGTGTTTCTGTTTGTTATGGGTGGTTTGACTCTGCAGATCTGGGTGTAGACTTGATTCTTGGAGGACTTCGTGTGAAGTTTGAGTTTAAGACTGCCCTGAAACACTGATAAATGTAACAGGCTAGCATGTCTGCTCAACGTGAGATGCCATCATGTGGCATTTCAGCTGCACAAAGTCACAGTCTCACTGAACATGTGGCCCAGTGTGCTCTGACAGCAGCACGTCTTTGCCTCGCTCGCAGCCACAGCCAGGGAAAAGCGGTTTGGGTTGTGTTCAGCAACCTCTGTCTCTCTGTCATTAGTGCCTCTCACCTAATTGCTCTTGGAGAGGAAGAGCATGCTGAAACTGCTGAGAAACATCCTGGTGGAAGGAAGTCCTCTCCTCTTCCCAGCCGTGCACAGGAGGCCTCTCAGTCTCAAAGTGACCCCAGACCCCACAGTTACAGAGGTGGCTTTGGCACTTTGCTCTTCCATCCTCATCAGGCACCTCCCCAGCACATGGCCACGTGGACTCTTTCCTGCTGGCATGCAAGGTTGTGTCAAAAGTGCAAACCCAGGTGTCCACCCTGGTCTTTTAGTAGCAATTAACCTTTCCTCCTGGATTTCCTTTGAAGCTTGCTCATGTTTTTATTGTAAAATAGCGGTGAAGAACTTTATGGAGACTAACATCTAAGCTTCCACACTACCTAATCTCATCTCTTCCCTTATCAGGGGCCTCCCTTCTTATTTCATCCCGTTTCTAGTGGGGATAATTATTGGAATTTAAAGAGGCCATCTTGAATTTCAAAACTGCAGAGCTATCTATGTGAATGATTTGCAGTTCACTGTGAAAATTATGCTTATCAGCAAAGTCCCTGGGTTTAATCCTAACCTTACAAAGGTTTTCCATCAGTCAATATCCTATGGTTTTGCTGGAAGTCCCTCTGATCCATGTGGGTGTAAATTTTAAGGGGAAAAGTCACACGCCCTTTGAAAATTAGGCCCAGATCCTTGGTTCATGTACATTGATTTTAATATAGCTCCTTATATCATTAATTTCACAAATATGTCTTAGTGGTCTTCCCATCTCTTGGTCAGTCATAATTCAACTCTGTGTTTATTTTGAGGTTTAAAAATATATATGTATTTTCTAGAATACATTGCTATTTCAGGCAAAAGTCTATTTCAGTAATCTGTTCTACCCACACTGTTAGAGCTTTGGGGCATACAGGCCTATTATATTTTCCAGAGCTTTCAAGCTGAAAGCCAGTGTTTAACGACGACATCGGGCGTGGCTGCTGGAAATCAAAGGAGGCACAATAGACCCAGCAAACGGACTTGTCTCCCTGCCAGGCTTCCAGAGGCCAATTTATCAGCTGCAGGTTTGACCCTATATGGCTAAAAACGAGCGTAGCCAGAATGACTGAGATAAGTATAACCGAGGCCTTTGAGTCTGAGAAAGAGAAATTCAACTGGACTGTCCCCGGGGGAGAAGAAACATCTGTAAAGCTGTGCTTGCTAAATGTTTAAGGCTTGGCTTGTGCTGGCTCATGGGCAGGCACTGCTGGCAAGTGGGGCTGAGGAAGGTGCCTTTGGGAAAGGCACAGAGCAGGTCATTGCTTGCTGTGACTTAATTTGTTTGGCTGAGGTTTTCTCTATTATTTGGTGGAGGAGAGTTGACTGTGGGACACAAGGAGAACCGTGGTTTTATGGGAGACTGCTTGGTGGGACAGGGAAAACCACAGTGACTGTGTGAGATAGGCTTTTTAAGGAGTTTGAGTGTCAGGCACCCAGCTGTCATGGAAAATCAGTGGGATTTAGATGCCTGAAGATTTTATCCCCCAGACCCCCCTTCCAGTGAGCCATGTGCTTATCATCATCCAGATCACTTTCCTTGAGCGATTTCTCTTCCTGCACCCCATGTGTATACATGGGTTGGAGTTTTTTTATCCCTGTTTCAAAAACAGCTGAAGTCTTTTAGGCAGGACTGCAATCTAAACAGTTGGGGGAAGACATCTGAATGGGAACGAGCCTGCCCTGGCTGGACACAACGTTGCTGCCAGCATGTGAAGTCAGGGAGCACATGGGAGTTTTGGGGGTGCTCAGGAGGCGTGGATGAACCTCTGTCACCCATCCCACCACGCCGGAGCAGAGCTGTGTTTGGGGGCAGTAGCAGTGCCACGGTGTAAGAGACGGCTCCTAGTCTGGTTGTCTCAGAGCAGAGCAAAGTGAGTGGTGGCATCCAGGTGGAGCTGTGTCTCTATCCTTTCCATGTCATTTTTCCTCTTCCTTGAAGTCTAGGATGAGCGTTGCTGTGGGCAGGAAAGTATGGGAATGGGCTCATAAGTGGTAGGCACAGAATAAGCTCTCTTCACTGGTTCTTTGACGAGCCCTTGAGCATCTTTGCCAAACTCTACACCACTGCACTACGACAGGATGGCAGGATATGGCAAGATTTCTGCACCATAAGCAATGGAAAATCCCTCTGTGTGTCCTTCTCAGCTAAATAGTGGAGTCAGTCACGATTTTCTAGTTCTCAGAGTGCCAGGTATTAGAAAAGTGACAAACTAATCAATATTGGGTTCAATTGTTAAAGTGCAGGCAGAGTCTGCCAAACCAGAGGCCGAGGGAACGGGTAGCTGAACTTTCTTGTGACATGTATGAGGTCATAGCCAGTGCCACATAAAAGAAAGAAAAACAGTTCATGGCTGTGAATAAATTGCTCACAGATGAAGAATCCAGTTTGCCAGTCCTGTGATGGGAGCAATCTATTCCAATGATTTGTTATGTCCCAGTGTTTGTCTTAGGCAGTACCAGAAGCATGAAAGTACAGATATAAAACCGTGAGATAATATGTAACAAAGATGTGAGAGACAACGGGCTATGACCAGTTTCCAGTGGAAAAGGCATACGGTGCTAATCTACCATGGATAGTTTCTTAAATGAGCAAGAAATTGAAAGAACATTTTAAAGTTTCCTGTTTCTTCACTGAAACATAGTCGTTCTGAGTGCCAAGCCCAGCGTAACGCTTTAATTTCTGGGCCAACCATATTATGCAAATCTCCTCATGCTCAGGTCTTAAATACCCCATGTCTCAGTTTCAGTCCTTGGAGAAAAGTATTCTCACCTCCTATTTAGGTTCGAATTAAGTGGAATGAATTCTTGTGTGTATAAAAAGCCAATAACATTAATAAAATTAAAGGAATGTAAATAATTAAGAAGTTTTCTTGATTAGTTGGTCTTTTTGCTCCTTTTGTATGTGTTATTGGGCTGAGCACTGTATTGCTGGTACAGTTAAAGCCTTTGCTGAAGTAACTCAGTTTTTTTGCTAAAAGGAATTTACAATCAGTCTTACATTTTGTGCTGTCAAAAACAGTGAGTTTTTCTTTTTTAGTTTTTGTTTGCTGGCTAAGCCCCAGAGACGAAGGTTTTTTTATTGTGTTTTGGATCTGCCCCAGGTTTTTTTTTTTTGTTTTCAACTGTAAGAGGAGAAGGTTCATGTTCTCTATAAGGTGCTGCTTGGATCCTGAGCTTATTTTAGACTATTGCATTTCTTGGAGGTCAATGGTAAGACACTGATTTACATCAACTGAAGCTCTTGCCAGGAGTTGTGTGGTAGGCTGGATCCTTTCCTCCAAAGACTAATTGGAGGCCATCAAACTTAATTTTGACTACTTTAGGTTCAATCTGTCTCTCTGAAAGACCAGTAAAGCTTTCCTGCTTTTCACTTCTCTTAGATTTCAGTTGTAACATGCAACACTGGCTTTCAATTGTGATTTCAAAGCGTGTGTGATGCAAAGTGCCGTATCCGGACCGGGCTGGACAGTGGGTGTGCCTGCCTATACATCTGTATGTAATTCCCTCGCTTGGGCTCAGAGATGCAAACCACTTTTGATGTCAGGAGTATTGAGAAACACTGTGTACCCCCAGGCCTACACTAGAGAAAAGGCTCATGTCCTTCCAGGGTGAGGTTCTGCTGCAGAATTCATGATTGATGAAGGTGCTGCCCGCCTACCAAACCGTCCCCTCCGTTTTGTGTGCGCAGGCTGAAATGGTTTCGTATGCAAAAACTGTCAGGATATTTCAAATCCTACTGTTTGGCTTTCTTTTCCAGGTGATGAATGTTTGTATGAGAGCTTTCCTGAACTTCCCTTGGAGGAAGTGCCAGAAGCTGATGGAGAGGCTGCAAATGTTCAGTGTCCAACATCCATCAACATCCAAGAGCCGTCTTCTCCAGCAACCTCCAGCGAAGCTTTCACACCAAAGGAGAGCTCTCCTTACAAGGCTCCAATATACATTCCCGATGACATTCCCATTCCTTCAGAGTTTGAGCTCCGAGAATCCAACATTCCTGGAGCAGGATTAGGGATATGGACCAAAAGGAAGATTGAAGCAGGGGAAAAATTTGGACCTTTTGTAGGAGAGCAGCGGCCACACCTCAAAGATCCCAGTTACGGTTGGGAGGTAAGATGCTGAACTCTCTTTTGTTCTGTTGAGTTCTTGTGTGTCTATAAACATTATTGTTTGCAGAATTTGAGTCTGATCCTGCAGCAACCAGAGCATATTTGTGTGTACCAACTGCTTTGTGGCCTTTTGTGGCTTTCTGTATGGAGACAAGTGTCAACTGAAAGAGGAAAAAAGGAATTAATATTGCTCTTCATGCACAAAATCTGTCTGGTTGGATGTTGGCAAGTGATGCGTTGTTGGAACATTTCTGTACCATTTTTAGTCTATTCTCGAATAGTCCTGCAATATGTTTGTGGGTGAGGGATTTGCAAAAGTCATTGCACTTTGGGTTTGAAAAGAAACTGGGTGCTGCTTTCAGGGTATCATTTTCACTTTCTGTCAATGATGATTAGAATAGCCCTAAAATGCAGTGTTGTGTGGCTAAATTGAAGAACCTTGTGCTACTTGGGGACCTCAAAAGCTGAGGGGTTGATCCTGCTTCCATTTAACTTAATGGGAATTTTGCCATTCACTTGGTGAAGTATGTTTGTATGCTGGTGTCAGACCCAGCACACTGGAGGATGATGTGGTTCATGTTACTTCTGCAGACACTCTGGAAAATGCTGCTTTTCCTGGGGGAGCTCAGGGATTCTTTTGGTGAGTACTGGGGTTGGCTTCTGTTTCCCTGCCTTTGGGGACAATGTGTTTTCCTCACTGTGATATCACTGTGGATCTGGCTGAGCTGCTGGTCCATGGTCAGGTCAGGGACTTAACATCATGTGGTGTATGTTGCTGTTGTGTTATGAGGTAACAAATGTTCTTGCGTGGTTTTATTCATAGTTTTAACAATGTGCTGTAGGAACAGAGCTTAATCTCAGTTTTCCATCTGTACGTTTCCTTTGGTTTCTGATAAGGGGAGCAGTGCAGAGTTTGCATGGCTCTCCAGGGGCACGGCTGACCTCTGGAGAGATGGGAGTTCATTTTCCCAGGAAAAATGGAGTTCTGCCATGGAGCAGAGCCTTGCAGATATGGCGGAAATGGAGGTTTGATTTGCTCCTAACTGTCTATAAACACTCAGTGAGTTCATTCCCAACTTTCCATCCAGTTGTTTAAACTCTTGTGAGACCTGTGACAATGTGACAGAATAGTGTCAAGAGAAATTATAGACTTGGCAGCACTCTATCGAGTTAACAGACTCTGATGCAATATAATTGCTAGTGAGAAATCTTTATTATTTGAAAAAGGCACCAGGAAACCATAAAATCTGACCTTTAACCACACCACAATTAAGTTCAGATATTGATAATAGAAGCTGTAGCAAAACTGTTGAGATATGGCTGTACCTGCAGGCTTAACATATTCCAAAATTAGGGTATTTTAGACTGGACCCTCAGGTGTTGTAGCGCAGGATAACCCCACTAAAACTGAGGGAAACCTATCTTGATTTTCACATAATCAGATGTGGATAATATGCTACAATATTACTCATTTTCCTGCTTGAAATATTTAGGATATTGGAGCCTAAGTTATCCAGACAAGAAATTAATATCTTGATAGTGCTGGAAGCCCAGCTGGCAGACTGACTCCCTTTCAAGCTGCAGGACTCGTGCCATTTGAATAGTGTTATATATTTGGGACAGCTGGGGGAAGCTATTGAAAAGCTTTTGGAGCAAAATCACACAAAATCAACAGTCAGGTCCCTCTGCAATTTTGTCACTCACTCAGCATTCTGTGGTGCCCAGGGGAGCTTGAAACAGAATATTTTTCCAACAAGTGGGTTTAAATACCTTTATTGTAGCTGAAGGGAGACAAAGAAAGGTTGGTTACCAGAGTTTACACAGTGAGTAAAACAGCACATGGTGGTTAGGGCTAAAGGATGGATGAGAGGGAGCGGGTAGTGCTGCAGAAGACTTTCCTGATGCCCATTTCTGCCCAGATGCTCATTATCACACTCCTCTGAAATCCATTACTTTCTTGGGCTTGTGCCTTGGAGTATAAAAAGGGGAAAGAAGCTGTTACTGGTGTGTGGAGTGAGGCAGTACTAAAGGCAGTGTGGGATGGTGAGGGGAAAGGTGTCGTTTATTGAGGTTTAGGTATGGTCTTGGAAATTTAAGCTTTTTTGGGGATCTTATTTTCTGCTTAAAAGGGCACTCTTGGAAAACAGGGCACTTGTCCAGCCAGGTGCCAGTAAGTCAGCTGACAAACGAGAATTCATTCTGCTGTTGCTGATATCAAGGTGAAATTTCATTGTTGATCTTCAGTGGAGGAAGGATGCAACCAAAATGTCTGTATGGCACTGACTGTGGGTTTAAGTGACTTTGTGGTACAAGAGGTTTTAAAATCTTTCTTTCCACAATGATACTTGATGAGTGAAT
The DNA here is from genome assembly GCF_003945725.1 of Corapipo altera. Taxonomy (NCBI): domain Eukaryota; kingdom Metazoa; phylum Chordata; class Aves; order Passeriformes; family Pipridae; genus Corapipo; species Corapipo altera. The sequence continues at coordinate 8,254,006 of NW_020884895.1, forward strand.
TGCACTGATGTAGATTCTGTCACAGTAGTCTCTTATGTTTGATTACATATAATTCCTAGAATAGTTCATGGTGCTGTAGAGGTCAGCTATGTCTGGAGGCTTCAAAAAGTGAGGTGTCCCAACCTGCTCACGCTGGTACCACAGGCCAAAGAAGGTGTTTTGCTGTGTTCTGGTTTATTCCTTTCTTCATCTTGTATGTGAGGTGCTCCAAGAAAAACATAGTGGGCTTGCAGCATTGCTAATGCTTGTGTACTTATTTAATTCTCCTGAGTAGACTCCCCTGTGGCTGCAGAGAGAATGATTAAGTTATTGGAAAAATCAATCTTTCCATTTTATCTGAGTTTAAGGTGAAACACTGAATGTACAGTGGTGTTTGGCTTTCAGAGATGATGAAGGAAGACTCTCTTTTTGAGAAAATATTATCGTAAACATAGTAATATAGCTTTGGAAGAAAAACTGAGCACCTTCCTCAGCCTTTTTCTGATGCTGCCTGTATTAATTTTACTATGAAATATTTGCTCTTTTTTTTTGCAGTTGTTTAGGATTGCTGGGCAGCGTAGAGTCTTATACTAGAAAATTTTGAACCAAAATCCTACTTGCACATTGGAGGGAAGAGTTTACAGCCACACACATATTTGGACCGTAACTGCATTTTTGGAAAGGAAATTTTTATTCTCTTGCAAAGGTTGTCATAGTTTTGGGTATTTCCAGCTGTGGGATACTTCTGACTTCCAGTTTTTCTGACTGATATCCCTCTGAGTTGATACTGGGATTAGCCTGTAGTGGTTGAGAGGGAAGTGGAAACCGTAGGACTGGTGCTGTTAAATTTTGCAGGCAGGTAGTTGATGATAAAGCAAAATTTGCTGCAGAAGGCTGAGGAATTTCATGGAGCCTATGTTCTCCTGTAGCAAGTCTCCCTGTGGCATCGATGCAGAGTTTTGCCAGAGCAAGTCCAAGAAAACAATGTCTATTGTGTCCATTTATACAGTTCAGCCATAAAACACGCTCTGGGACAAAGAGAATTTGTTGTGATATAGTTGTGCTTGGGTCATGATTAGAGTGGTGTGGATCGGTTTAAATGAAAAGCCATAAATTTGAATTTTATCTCATTTTGCGGGGCTGGAGCTGAGCATTATCTAATCAGGTATTGGTTAACTAAAGTACAAATCGAACAGGGGGTCACCGGACAGGGGGAAAGGTCGAGCTTTTTTGCAGTTTGTCACAGAGGTTTTAGTATTTGCCGGCAGCCCGAACATCCGAGGGGGTCGGGAGGCTGTTGCTCAGTGGTTGTTTGAAAAGGGAAAATTGACTGCTGCCTAATCAACAAAGAAAACAAGCTTTTAAGGGATGGCAATAATTTTTTTTTTTTTTAAACAAAAGCAAGGGAACACAAATTTAGTTGATTTCATCGTGGTTCATGCCCCGCTATGAAAAACAACTGGGAGAGTGTTTCAAAGCAAGCCCTTGACTGGGTCACCAAAGCTCAGGCACCTTCCTTCGACCAGCACCTTCCGGAGGACGTAGAGCATCCAAATTCAGGTCTCTCACTGCTTTTGCAAACTCAAAGTCTCTCATTCATAAGAACAAATTTTTCCCAGCTCTTTTTATCCCAAACTTTTATTTCTTTACTAGGAGGGCAAAACCAGGAGCAATAGACTCTTATAAATCAAACCTTTCACAGAAGTAAAAAAATATTTTAGAGCTTTATAAAGCAGCATATAATCTGTTTATAGAGCAGAGTATATTTTCCTGTCATGCCAGTGAGGCTGAAAAACAACTCATATTTGGTAGAGTATGCTTGAGCTGATGCTATGACTTCTAAATGGAAATTAGGAGGCCATTTGGCTATTTATTTATGTCTCCTCTAACATTTTTGATGTGAGTCCTTGGAGAAAATGGCACAGCTTCCTAAAAATTGTTCTGGAGTACAGGCTTTCCACTAGTTTGTAGGGACTGGAATAGTTGCAATTTGAAGCTTTAATTCTGCACTCTTTGGCTTTATTTTGGCAGCTCTAAAAATTAGATTGAGGTGTATCTGAGATTCTGGGGTCTGAGAGATGTACCATCTCTCTCTGAAAATTAAATAATAAGTTACAAAATGTAACCAATAGCTTGGTTTTCTTAGCATCTGAAAACTTCTAATCAATGGGAGTTATCAGCTGATTCTTCTCTATGTATAGAGATAGCCCCGATTTTTGGGTCCTCCTTTGGAAAAACAGATGTCAGAATGTTGAAAGCAGCATATTTTTAATTTATCTTTTAAAATATAAACACGGCAAAAAGTATCATCCAAATAACTTCACATGGGATCCACACATCTTAAAAATGAGTTAGGCTGTTCTCATTAAACAATGACAGTGCTGAGGGAAATGACTCCCTTGTAGTCAGTGAAATCACTCAGGGAGAGAACAGTAGATAATGTCTTTTTCAAAAAGGAAAAATAAAAGGAACAAAGACTTCATCACTTCTGAATATTTTCTTTGGGATATGGAGTGTGTCCTAGTGTTAAATAAAAAAATCCTTTATTTTCTGCTGTTGTCTGACACTTTCACACTGCCCTGACTTTTACAGACCAAATCTTGGCTTTTTCTTGAGTTGTTTTGAACAGTATTAATGTGCAAAACAGGTCCACACTCGACCAGGTGGTTGGAAAGCAGGGAAGTATAATACAGATTCCTTGCCTATGTTTTCTCCTTGCATATGAATTTCAGTAGTATAGAAACTCCAGGGATTTTTGCAAAATTATTATTGAAGCTGAAGCAGGAATAAGGATGTGGACTATTCTGTTATTTGGAATTAAAAAGGAATGATTTGTTTTATAGTGGGAGGTGGGGCTGCTTTTTGATCAATACAAGACCAACCCAGTTTTGCAGAGAGTGTGTTCTCCCCCAGATCAACAGATCATCCCCTTCTGGCAGCTGCAGGTGGGGGTGACATCCTTACCTCGTCTTCAGCAAATAGGTGATGTTTTATCCCATTTGGAGCTCAGCTTTGCAAGGCATAGAGCGCTCTGGCTGAGATCCAATAAAGCACTTAGGCACGGGCTTATCATCAACAGGATTACCCAGGTGTTTGAGTTAAGCACGTGCTTAGCTGCTGTGTTAAGCTCTCAGTGAGGGACACAGTGTTCAGTGCACATAGGATGGAGTTCATACCGTATATCTTGCCTGGGGTGAGTGTGCATGAGGGTGCTCCAGACAGCCCCTCCAAAGCTGTGTACAAAAAGGACATTGCTTATGGTGCTGTGAGTGTTACCAGCCTGAATTCTTCTGTTGTTTGCATCTGGGTCTTGTGGTGAGGCTGTGACTGAGTCAGACACTGCTGCAGCAGCAATGGGAGGCTGTAGAAGGGCAGACAGATGCTTTGTGAGCAGAGCTTCGGTCCAAGAGTCCATGTCAGGTCTGCACCCCAACCAGCCCCTGCCTGTTATCACCAGCTTTCTCCCTATTCGGAGAACAGACACTTTATCATTGCAAATGAGCAAACATCAGGTCCTTGAATAGCAAGGTATGAGCAGGTGGACTTGTCATTCAGTTTGAATTAAATATATTAACGGCAAAGGAAAGCTGTTGGTCCTTTGGGTTGTTCCATGTGGATGGAAGGGGTTAGGACGGGGGGATCATGCAGCATTAGCCCACTGTTCTCTTTCCTCTGCTATTCTTTACTTCCACTCTTCAGTTCTCCTAATTCTTTGATTAACATGATTAAGCCGACTCTTGCATCACGAGGTTGGTGGGATTCAATGCTCTGGTTTTTTTGGACAAAGACCACAACCCTCCTTTGCTCAGGCAAACCTGCTGCTCACTGGAAGGGGAGCACGAACAAGATCTGCAGAGCTCCCTCTTCAGCTGCCTGGGTGAACCATTCTCAGAAAACATTCAAAATGGTATCAAACAACGTAGCTGAGAGGCTGTAGTGGCTGCCAGCCCTCTGTCCTGAGCCATCTCTAGCACTGGGGCTGCTGCTTATGGGGCTGAGCCAACCCAAAGTCTGCGTGGCAACAGTTTCAGGAAGAGGCTTTAGTCCAAAGCAGGAGATTGAGCAGGTGTTGATGTGGCACAGCTGTAAAACCTCACAAAAACTTTTGTCTCAATTAAACCTGGAATGGTTTGTGTAGAATTGACTGTCTCTCCACCCCCAGTGGATGCTCCACTGTGTCCTTGACCTTGAGGACAGGAAACTGCACATTTCATGGCACGGTCTAAAGCCACAGAAACCTCTCTGTAAGTCTGTGTATGTGTTCCTCACAAAGCCACTGAGGTTTTAAATTTATTCAGGAGGAGCATTAACTCCCAAGGGAAGCAGAGTGAAACCATAAGGGCCAAGTGGAGTTAGAAGTAGGATGGGGAGAAGGAAATTTTATCTTCTTCAGTGCAGAACTGAGGGGATGTTTCAGGAATTTGTATTTCTCTCCAAAACAAAGTGATTGTTATTTATTTAAACACCACCAAGGTAGATTTTATTTGAGCTCAGTAACACTCTGTCGAAGCAGGTAATAGCACTAAATTAACAGAGATAAAAACTGACACTGGAGTAGATTTGTGAGATTATTAAAATATGAAGAAAAAAAATTGAGATATGCCAAATGTCACTTTAAAAGCCAAACCCTGTAAATTGAATTTAGCCATTAAGAAAGAAAACAGCAGAAAGAAAAATAAAAAATATTAAACTGAAGAGAATAATAATTGCATCTAATAGAACTGACAAACAATCATAATTCTTCCCATTAAATAAAAATGTTATAAAAAATTTATTATGAAATGCCACATTATGCAAGCCAGGATTCAAAGATGAGTTCTTTGCATTAAGTACAGTAGATGCCATTAAGGAAAACAGTCAATATGTCACTAAGCCACGGCCTGTAAAATTAAATTGATTTGGTAAATGTAAGTAAGATAGATCTGTTTGCTTTCATCATCAATTTTGAGTGGGTGAACAGGTGATGTCACCAACCTGGGAGCGATAAAGATGCAGGACCATCTGGAAAGCTTTGTGATGGATGGGCAACTGCTTTTGGATAGTGACAGTGCTGTGGTACTTTGTCACTTGGGATGCAGTACTTAATAACTTTTCAATACCATCATAATAAATTTCACTGCCTTATTAATATAGAAATGGTGAGTTATTACTGTGATGGCTATTGTAAATAACGAGAGATGCAGCTGTCAGGAGCTGATTGTTTGGGCATGTTTCTTTAAGCAACACAGTTGACTTGGGATAATCAACGTATGTCTATACCAGCAGAGTTTATTGCTCTTGTCAAAAGAAAAAGCGGCATTATTCAAAAATTATATGTAGTCCATAATAAACAAGTTTAATATATTATCAGACTTTTCCTATAAGTTTCCTAACACGGAACAATAAATCACTTTTAATAATGCCTTTCCGTGTACAATAATATCCTTATGCTGTAATAATGTCCTTTCCTAACTATTCACCAAGCAGAACTTCTGAAAAACAGAAGGGTATCTCGCACTCATCAGAACACTTACAAAATTAAATCTCCCTATTTCATTAAAAGGCTACTTCTGATATAAAGCTGATGGGCTCTAGCTGCGTCTTTCTTTTTTATTTTAATTGAACAGATGTAGTTAAAAGTAATCTACGGCAAAGAAATACAGACAAAATTATAACCATGTGTCCCTAAACACCGGCAGGAAAGAGCATCTGTGGGTGTTTTATGAAAGCCCAGCGCTGCTCCGTGACATTGCTGCTAATGTCATCGGTCTGAGGACTGGAGAGAAACAAAATGCATAGATAGCTGTTAGCAGAAGATGAATTACCAGATCAATCATTTAGCACCATTCAGCGTATTACACCATTGTTCCCTGGGAAGATAATTAAATCAATGATGTCTTTCTTATTTGTGTAAAGAGGCACGAACTTGTAAAGAATATCCAAACCTCCTCAAACATATTATTGCTGGATTTTTTTTTTTTGTTTAAGCCCTACTGACTTTGCCTTTCAGGCTCTAGCTTTGTCCCTCTTTTCAATTAAACGTCTCTCCACCATTTCTATGACTGCTGAAAAGAGAGCCAGCAGTCTATTAACAGGCAATAAAGTTCAGGAAGCCTAAGACTAGTTTCTTGGGTCAGAGGTGAAAATTGCATACTAAATGAAACAAAGGTGTGTCTTGATGGCTCAACAAGCAGTGGAGAGACGAGGATACATGTGGGCAGGAGGAGATGGTCATCATTAAACAGAAGCAAATGAAGGCTGGAGTTGGTGTACGGCAAAATGGTTATTAACCCAGATGAACACATGCACTTCAGAGGATACAGAGCTGAGGTTTGGCATTTAAACCACCACGTGGTTTAACCATATCAATGCAATCTGGGCATTTGGTCTAATAAAGACATTGCAAAACTTTAAAAATGAAACAAAAAGCCCAAATCTTGCTTGCTGGAAGCCTGCAGATTGGGATGTGTTCATCAGAATGGCACAAAATTATACTTATTTGGAAGTGGAAAAAAAAGAAAGCAGTAATTGGCTAATAGGGTATTTCTACCCCAGAGAGTATTAATATGGAGTTTAATTGTCGTGACAGCCCTCATGTTTCCTGGCTGAATGGTAGGTGGCGCACGCAGGAGTGAGGACAGAGGTTGTCATAATCCAGCCCTATTTTATGTGATCGCACTAACTTTGGCACATACAGTATTCATTAATTTGGAAAAAAATACAGATGTTAAGTAGCCCTTCCTTTTAAAGTCCAGACCTCACGTTTAGTGTGGAAAGACGTAAAAGATCCCACAAAAAGCATAACATTTCATCAGGTGAAGCCTACGGCGTAAGGGGGCTCTTGTGTATAGTGGGTTTCCCAAACTGTTGTTCTTAGTCTTAACTTGATGAAGTGTATTGGCAACACGCACCGAGCTGGCTCTTGACATGCTGTGTTGGAGACCTGGTGTGGAGCTGTTCAGGATTTCCAAGAGGAACCTTCAGTGCCCTCCTATCTCCTTGAAATGGCCTCATGTGGCAAACAGGCTTTCTAAAAGTGTAGCTATTGGCTATGTGGGTATTTTATTAAAAAATAAATCTGAATATTAATGTTTTCTGAGAGATTTGTGGTCACGGTATTTCTGTTGCTTACAGCAGCAGGTATTTCAAAACCATGGCGATGATGTTGATTTTGTGCAAAAAAAATGTAAAACTCTCCTGGAGGGGAAAAGAGAAGTTTGGGGATGGGAAAACTTCAGCATTACTGCATTTACAGAAAACATTCTGTAAAGCCAAATTTCAAGTAGTCATCTAGTAATAACCTCTAAATAAGCTGAAATTTGCATGTGAACGTGGAAAAGGTGATTTTTCTTGCTAGTCTTAACTTGACATCTACCTATATGGAATATCTACGTGTGTAGGCACTGAACTGAGTAGTCAACAAGGAGGAGAGAAAATAATTTTTCCGTCTTTCTTTAATGCTAAAACCAGAAACAATCCTCCCAAACCCTCTTTGCAGAGGAAGAAGGTGCTGATGCCCGGGGAGAGCAGTGATGTGTTGCAGTGCCTTGCCATGCCCTTTGAAATACACCTTTTCTTTTGTACAGAGAACAGTATCTTACCATTTTGCTCCAGTTTAGGCTGTGTGAAGAGACCTTTTTGCTTATTTGTTTGAAGACCTGTGGTCTCAGAATGCATTTTCAACTGCCTGCTGACTTCTCTTGACTTCCTTCCTCACAGTTCTCCTTCATAACTACTGCTGCTGTCCTCCACATCGCCCCGAAATCTTGCACTCTGCTGGGATCTTTGTTAAGCCTTGTGAAAACCCCTGTAATTTCCTTCTTTACAGTATATTCCAAATCTTTTGTAAGTCCCATGCATCTTTAGCACTTATAACTGGCCCTCACGTTACTTCTCAGCAGGTCAGTGCCATGATAGTTGCCTTTGCCTCAGCACTGGCTGTGTACACAATTTGCTAACCAGGCTCTGATTGCCTTTTAGTGCCTGCACATATTTTAGTTTTCTGCTGCACTCTTTCCTATCTCAGCCCTCCTCATCTCAACACATCAGTGTCCCTCAGTTGATTTAGGCCCAGGGCTTCCCTGCTCTTCGAGGCACGGTCTGCTCATCTCTTCCCACAGACTCTTCCCTCTGTTGGTGTATCACCACTTCTACCCCTTGCCAAAGCAGCTTAGTCCTTACCAGTACGTGGCCCTGCTATTTCCTTTCAAAGGTGAATTTTCTGAAATCATGCCCCCAGTTTGATGGCTGGTGTTGTTGCCAAAAGGCAGCATCTCAACTTCTGTCCTCAAAGCCTGTTTCCTCCCACTGATGGGAACAAAGTTGAATAAAACGTGTGTTTTAGGCTGAAATAGCGATTCCCTGATTTCACAATAGTTTAAATAATTATTTGAAAATTATGACTTTAACAGAAGCTGCTGTGTGTGTAAAGAAACTCTCGTGGTAGGGATTTGTCTTGGAAAGGGTGACTTGTTTGACATTTGCATTCAAATACTTTTGTGCTTCTGGAGCATTTTTAAGACTGGACTATCTGCTCCCACCACCCATGACAACAATGCACAAATGGAAGATGAAAATTCTGGGTTTCAGCCCCGGCATTCCTGAATATAATTTAGCTGATTGCAACAGTATCATTTTGGGTGTGATTTTTAGTGGGTCTGAGTTTGAATGGGTTTTAGAATAGGTGCTTGAGCAGCTTTTGTCCCCATGCTAATGCCCCCGCAGCAGTGGGAGTCAGGAGGAGTGAAATGATGACCTGAAATAGCAGACGGCTCCAAACAGAGCTGGATTAATGTGAAATGGGGCCCTGGTCCCATCCAGCCAGGAAGCTTCAGCCAGCCTGGAGGCGCCTGTGCCATATCCCATCCAGGATCTTCCCCATCAAACCCAAGGCCACCGAGCCCCCTGTCCTTCCACAGCACAGAAATCCCCCAAAGGGGTCTCCAGCAGCCCTGACAGGGTGATGAGCTGTGTGCCAGGCCAAACCTGAAATAGCAGAGGGATTAAAACCCAATTTGCCCATATTTGGACCGACTTTATATAATTTTTTTCTACATCAAAATGCATTTGATGCATTTGGAAAACTTGGTAGTAGCATTCCTCCTCCTGTGATATTACTGGGCTTGCTCTGTAATGCTGAAGAAGAAGAAAAAGCCTCAGTGTTGGGAATTATAAATAATTTGATGCAACAGGTTTAAGTTACCATTTTTGTGGTGAAAAGAAAAGCTTAGCATGATCCAGATTTTCCTTGGTTTCCTCCCATTCTGCTGAGAAGCAGAGGTATTCACATTTCTTTGTCTAACAGTTTTATAATGTCTTAAGAGATTAACAGTGAGCATGAATGAGGGGCTGAGGATTAGACGACAAAAAGCCCGAGCCGTCCACTACCTTGTTTGCACATTTTACATTTTTCAGCATTGCCGGGCGAGTATAGAAACTAAGGAAAGATAATAAGGACCAGAGTCCCAAAAGTGTTTAGTGATTCAAAAAAATTCAGATGCCATGTCAGAACTGACAGAATGATGGAGCATTATGTGGCAGGACCCACTTTTTTGTCTTAGGGTAAGCTCTTGCCCTGAGTGAATGCAGATGTTATCGCAGGATCCCAGACAGACAGTCAGTGAAATGTGACAAGCTGTCAGCAAAGTTACACTACGTTGAGTTTGCTAAAATATCCCAAAGCTTTATACATGGCTTTTTTATATATATATATATATATATATAAAACTCTTAGCTCAATCAATTGGGAGGGGGGAAAAAATCCTGATTACAGTAACCTTTCCAGTCGGGAATCCTTTGAATGGCTCAGACGTGGCTATAAAAGTTTTTTAAGAGTAGGGGAAAATTATCATCTGAAGTATTTGGAAGGATACATTGGCATCAGTAGGATTTCTGAAGGCAAAGCCCATGCATGGTAAGGCTGTTAACCACATGTCATACTGTGTCAGTCATTCCCTGCATGATTTGGGTATTTACCCCTGTGAAATACTTAGTCAAATCAGCAATAACAGCCAGCAGAAGTGAACCCTACCAGTACCCAGCTTGGCTTTCTCTTTAGCAGGGTATCAGCTTCAAAACAGGGCAGTTATAAGTAATTATAATTCCTTTACTGTTTTTTCTTTTCCTAACCTCAAAATTAGATGCAAACAAGCTGGTAAAATTGCAAACTAGACGATAAAAAAAGAATGAAAAGTGAGCTTATTAAAATACGTTCAGAAAATAAAAATATATGACAGGGCAAATCAATGCAAATGATCTGAATTCAGATGCTCTGAAGTAATAATGAGGTTCAGAAAATGACTTTTGTTTTGAGTTTCGGGTCTGCAAGAGATATTTGATTTGTAAATATTGTAACAAGATATATACGCTTTTAAAATTTTGAGTAGAAAAAGAAGGGCCCCATTCTGTGTAATTCAAAATATTTAACTTTCAGGGAATGTGCAGGGAAGTGATATTATTTATATCCCAATGCACTTCCAGAACTGTGCTTGCTGTTTTCTTCTTTTAATACTTCATTATGTAGAAAATATAAATATATACTGGCAAACTCAAATATTTTTACACATGCAATTGATTTTCACTTTTGAATTAGGACTGAGTCAGATTCAAGCTTTTAAATAATTAGAGGACAGGGAGCATAAAATGCTGATGGTTTCAGTTTATTTCACAGCTTTATTTTAAAGGTATATCTTCTTATACAGACAAGTAGATTTTGATTTGAAAATGTTAAAAGTTAATTATGTATCTGTTAGGTAAGTAGTTATATGTATCACTCCCAGGAACCCCTTAATAGTCTGTATTCTTGTCTTATTACTGTTAGCTTAAGCCTAAATCTAATGAGAAGGCTGTTTATAGTGGCACAAACTAATATATTTTGCTAGAATATGAGTTGCAGTACACTTGTTCTGCTCGGAGCAGAGCAGAATAATGCGTGTGATTTACAATCAATTTAGGTCTCCTTTGGAATAAGATGATCTTACATTATTTGTTTCCATACACTGAAAATATGAATTTATTTCTAGAAGCAGGGGAGAAAGGGAAACGTAGCCAGCCCCAGCCACAATTTAGTGCAATTTGTGTTACAACAAAGTGAATTATCAGCTGACACAATGACCTCCCAGATTCGAAAAAATGGGACGCAAAGACACTGAGGAGATAACATCTCACATGGTGTTTTTACAAAAAAAAAACCACCAAAAAAACAAAACCAAAAACCCTGAAGTAAACAATCCACCTAAATTATGCATATGGAGGAAATGATTGAGAATATGTTTAGCTGGTAATCGCACTCATGCCGAAGTTTTAAATTTCATCTGTCTGCTCAGATCTATTGTGATCCATTAAGTGGCTTCCTTTTTTTCTGACAAATTGAATGCTGCAACTGCAAGGAGCTCTTTTGTTCTTTTAATTCAGTCAGCATGGAAATGATTTTCTCATTTCAGGCCCTTTTCTGTCCTCTCTTCATTGTGTCAATAAAATAGAGTTGTGCAGAGCTGCTCTAATCAGCTTAGAGTGCTAATTCATTGCACTGGGATGCTATCTGGGTCCGGCTACAGGTGGGCACTATAAGGGGTCAGTCTCCAGGGGAGTCTAATTGTGTCTCTCTTGGGTCTTGTTTGCAGAATAACTGAAATCTCAAACCCTGGCTTAAGAAAGGAAGGGAAAATGCACAAACACAAGCGTACAGGAGCATGCACCGTCCCCAGATGCGCCACTCGGTCTTCAAGTTGTTTCTATTTTGACACCAGGGAAGTGGCAAAAGATTAGTTTAGTGGCAAAAGATTAATAAGAAACTTTACAGATCAGTTTTAAAATTTATGTAGGAGTGTGTTCATTTTGAGATGTAAGTTTGCAAGCAGGAAATGAATGCCGTGGTGCCTATGAGAGGTGTTGGGGGAATCTCACCTCTAGATTTTTGAGGCTTTTAAAAGGCTAATGAAAAAAAGAGAATGCATTGTCAAACTAACGAATTCTCTCTGCATGTGCCAGGGGTTGTCTTGAGCAAGCTTTTTGCTGGGGCATCAGGGTACATAGGGTGTGAGGAGTCTGCCCAGTGCTGAGGAGCCAAGGAAGTCCTCAGGGAAGCGAGGCAGGGAACCCCTGTGCCCCTGTCCCACTCCACTGCCTGATCCCCATGGCAGCTCCTTCCTCCAGGTGTGGAGAGGCTGTACTAACAGCAGGAGGTGAGGCTTTCTGTTGGAGACTTCTGGTCTTATGTTGGGTTGTGTCGGAGAACTGATTGGGAAAGAGGATAAGTGTGAGGGAAATGGAAACCTCATGTTTGCCTTCTGCCCCAGTATTGCACAGTTTGGTGTCAGAACTGTCCCTGACACAAGACAAGCTTTGCTGCTTTTTTAATAGAAGTATGTGTGTTTACCACCACCACCTAAAAAAAAAAAAAAACAACAACTGAGAAAAGAGGCACTGATGGCGAGAGGGGTAGGGAATTCCCTGTGGCATCTCCTGTCTCTTGCCACCTTGTCCCAGTGCAGGGAGTGTGGGGGGCACTTTCCCTGGGCTTTGCCGTTGTCTCTGCCAGCTCTGCACCCTCAGGGCAGATCTGGCACCTCTTCCATCAGGGACTGAGCAGAAAGAGCCCAAATTTCCCAGGCAGACTTAGTAGATGTTGCCAAATATCTTCCTGAAGCAAGGCCAGCAACCCCAGCACTTGCTATGCAAGTCAACAGAGATGGGCATAGATGAACTACAGGTCTCCTACCAAAAATTTCTCATCACCTTAAAGATGGCAGATAAGCTCTGGCACACCTCACCGGGGAGGAAGGGCACGGCTTGTGGCAGAGCAGCCTATGACTGCGGAAAGAAAAATGTGGTAAAAGTGGTAAAGAAAACTGAGCAAATCATAAATTTCCTTAATAGCATAACAACATGTAGAAGGAATTGTATTTGGACAGCATTTTGTTTTTAAATTAGCATGGAATTTTTCCTGCAGAATGCATTTCCCTTGCCTACAGTTGCTCATGTAAAAAATGGGCACTTTTTGGAATTGAAAAAAATCTCAGTCCCGAAAAAACCAAGAATGTATCTCCTAGCCTCTTCCTCCCTCCATGTGACTGAGGTTCTCACTTGTTTACGTGTAGGAAAAGTGGACGTGTTATGCCTATGGCATGTGGCCCTGGGGCAGGGGCAGCTCCTCTCCTGGAGCACGGGGGTTTTGGGGAACAGGGATGTGACAAAGTCTCCCAAAAGCTGGTGTGCTTTCTACAGAGAAACCAGTGGTGGCTCAGAAACTATTTCAAAGCAAAATTGGCTCTACAGGGCATCAAAGCCACATCCTTGGCTTCTTCCATGACTGCAGTACTCTTTCACTCCAGACTCAACCTGATTGAGTTTGGGCAGGACTGTTCCCCACTGGTGGATTTCCTATGGGAGCGATAAGCTGTCGCTCTATTGTGGTTTTGTGGCAGAGCCGCCACCATGAAAATTAATTAACATACCTGAAGACACCCCTGAGCAGGAAATCACAGTGCTGCTCTGTGATTCAGGGGTGAATAGGATCTCTCTATTATCAAAACCTCCATCAGGGAAGAGGAAATTAAGTTCCTAATTAGACAGTGTCCAAAGGAAGAAGTGAGGCATTGAAGAGATGAAGAAAATTGAGAGGTAGCTGATGCCCGTATCAGGCTAATGATAGAAAAGGAAATAGTAGAGCTTGAAAGGTCGCTGACCTTATTAGGCTCGGAGAAAAGTAGTAGATCTTCAAAAGCTTTCACCTATGATAGGTTGACAATGTGTGAAGTTCTCTAGATGGTCAGAGAGGAAAGACAGCCCAGAAAGACGATGGGAACAAATTAGGTAGATTACAGTGAACTGCATAGATACAGCATGAAAAGCATATTTAGAAAAGAGAGGAATTCGGAGGAGAAATAGCCAGAAATGTTTCATTATTTGATGAGGTCTGTTTTCGGTATGAGGACAGGATTTTCTTTCCCACTTAGTAGTTTTATTTTTTATACCATCAATTAAACTCAATAATAATCCCTCACTGGGTTTAACATTTCCCTAATGAAGTATTTACTTTCTGCTGAACTGAAATACTTCAGTGGTAGCCAATTCTGAATATTAACTTCGCTGAGATGAAGATAGTGTTGCTAAAAATAACTTCAGCATTAGGTTTTGAATATAAGAACATGTTCTGCATCACTTAGTGAAAGCATTGCAAATCCCTTAGCGGCGAGAGACTTTTACCTTGGAATACCAAACCTGGCCAGCTGCAAGAATTTTAAAGGCTGTTACAGACTATTTTCTCAGTAGGTAAAAAACTCCCTGGCTCTTTAAATGAGATATTACAAGAAACAAGTCCATAGCAAGTCAAATGAAATACCCTAAAGCCTGCCTCCTCCCAGCCTCTCTTCCTGCAGCAGTTTTGTGCCGTCCGTAGGTGATTTCTCGGAGCCAGCAAGGCCTGATTAAAATCCTCCCTGCTGGTTCATGTGCAAGCGTGGGTTTGGGTTTAGAGGTAAAGTTGCTTCTCTGTCTTTCTGGTAAATGCTTGAGTTTTCTTGTTCCGACTGCTGGTAGGAAAGGGGGAGAAGGAATGCAAAGAAGAGGAAATTAAAAATACAGCACTGCACATTTTTCATGCAACAGGACCAGTCCGTTTACAATGTAACATAACAGCAGTTTTTCAATCAAAATAAATGAGGACAAATTCTCTGCTGGTAAAAGTAGATGTGGCACCACAACTTTTGTTTCACAAAAGCAGAGTACGATTCACTCCAACACAATAAACCCAATGTAAAGACAGACTATGAAAAAGACTAATTTTTTTCTTTTGCTATAAAAAAAATTTATGTCTTTTTTTTTTTTTTTTTTTTTAATGCTATGTGAATAACAGGGCTGTTTTTAAGTAAATCCTGTTGTATTCTGAAATTAAAAAACCCCTTTGCAGACAAGTGCTACCATGTGGCATTTGTCAAGTAAGGCAGAGATGCTTGCTGGATCTAAAGCTAACACTTTCCTATCATCAGAAGGAAAACCAGAAGGGAAACACTTCATTCCTTCTTCTGATGCCTGTGATCCCATCCTGCAGCAGAGCTGCTTTGTAGGACCCCAGCCTGGAGTCCAGAAGTGCTGCTGGACCCATCTCCAGAAGAGCAGCACATCCCTGCATCCCTAGGAGGGCTCTGCAGTGCTAAAGATCCCGGAGATAGAGCAGGGCTGCCATCCCTGATTAGATGTGGTTTGTAATAGTATCGTCCTGTTTTCACTCACCACGGTAGAACATTTCTACTGGGCTAACAAGGCACAGGGTAATGAGAAACATGCCAAGTTTAAGGGAAAGAGGAGTCGAACGTCCGTACAGGAAACAAATGTGATCAATTACCCCAAGTGTAGAGCTCGCAGATACCTTATCTTAAGGCTCCTTAAAATAAGAACTTGATTGTTTCCAAATGCTTCTGAGAAACCAGTTATAGAAACACATTAATGTGAGAGACATAGGAAATTTTATCACCTCTAGAAATTGTCATTATTACTTGCTTCTAAAGATATGGAAGAATCAACACAACTGTCTAACACATGATCATAGCAATAAATCCATGACTACCTATGCATGTGCAGGCTGTGCTTGTAGAAGCAGAGTTTCAGCATTATGTTATTACAATCATTAAACAATATTTCAAAAAGCCACCAGTATTTATTACAACGCAAAAATCCATTTTTGCAGTTTATTTTTATTTCACTGCGGTTTTTGTGGTAGCACTGGACTTGGTTCTTTTCTTCAAATGTATTGAAAAAGTTTCCCTGGTTGATTATTCTCCTCGTAGGTGCTACACCTTCTGTGTAGAGCCTCTGAACTTAGGTTGACACTGGAGATGGAGATCATTGGCTGAAATTTCTGACAAACAGTGTATTTTCTGAAGATACGTTAGCAGCAGGGAGAAATGTGCAGTAGCAGGCTCATACTGAGGTATGACTTTGACCTAAAGATATGTGACTCCAAGGTTTATAAAGTAAACCTGGAATGTTTAGGACAGGAGCATATTCTTTTTCATGAAATTACTGCTGTCTGTAGGAAGGGCACCTGCGGATGACCACGACTCTGGAGTGAGGCAGTGTTGCCACTGGTTTTAACAGGAGTAGCACCAGCCTTCTGTATTCCCACACATGATGGTACTCCGTAGGTAAACAATTTAAAAGCTGGGTGCTCAGGACTGATGCACCAGTAGAAAGAATGCAAATGCAATGTTGGTGGGTTTTGTCAGCAAAGAGTCCAGATTAGATTTCAAAGGCGTCTGTTCACTTGTAAATCCACATCTGATCCACCTTTGCATAATGAGGAGTGAAATAAGGGCTAGAACATTTAAATTTTGCTAGACATCTCTTGACATCAGTGTTCCTATATGAAGGGGGTTCTTGCATCATTCAGCAGGGGCTTGGTTCCTTTAAAACGTTTGCCTCTCTCCTGGCGTGACAAATTTGGCATCATCTTTAGCACACTGTTCTATTTGACATTGTTGCTTCATTTGAGACAAAAATTAAGTTGTTTTACCTTTCATGAACATTTACTAATTCCAAAAGAATGAAGTGTTTATTGCAAATAGTCGTTTAGGTGCAGCTAAACTCCTCGGCCATGCTTATCATAGTGATGCATGGGGTGGGCATTTCAAGGGACAGCACTAAAATGTTTAAAAGTTTCAGGCATTTACCTGGAACTATATTCAACACTGACCTGTTATGGATTATTAAAGTTCTTCACTTTAACCTGGAGACATTAGCCAGTGCAAAAGTAATGGCTGCTTTAACATCCATGTACAAAAGTGGAATTTAAGAGATTAACTTGCATTTGACCTACTTCAGCTCTCCTGGTAATGAGGGGTGCAGAGGCACAGAATTAATTTCTCTCAATTTGTGGCTCTCAGGGGTGCTGCTAAGTTTGAGAGTGCTTGAATTTTAAGAGTCTCCTGGTGTGCTGAGAAGGTCTTGTTACAGCACAGAGTTCTGTGAGCGGCAGGGACTGAAGTGCCAGTTTTATCTATTTGATTAATAGCCTAATTGAGTTCTAGTGTATCTTTGAAAGAAAAAAACATATTTTCTCTCCCACTTGAAGGGCGTTTTTTCCCACATATCCTGTCTCTCCTCTACCACCCAGTAACAGCTCAAAACACTCAGTGGATTGAGAAATGTCTGCTGGGCCTAACACTGTATGCAGCCCTCAAGTTGGGTTTTACATGCCAGATCTGTCTCACCTTTCCAATAATCTGGGTTTTATTCAAGATCTGCTGAGCATTTGTTGTGTGTGATATTAATAGGCTGCCTCTAGCAGGGTGTATAACTCAGGGTGATATTTGGACTGATGCAATTTTAAAAGCCAGCAAATGACTGTGCAATTATTATTCCAATGCTGTGTCTTTACCTCAGTATTAATGCATCTAAAGTGATTTTTGGCAAAGCAATTTATACTCTCATGAAATTGGCTTTAACTGCTGTATGTACATGTCTTTTTCTCCCCAAGTTTGAAGGGTCTGGTTTAGTTCCTTATCAATATACTACACCCCTCCTCTTCCTTTTCAAATAACTGCTGTTCAGTGGAAGCTTTCTTTGTGCAGAATCAGAACTGATGGGATGTGATTTATTCCCAGCTCACTGCAGTTTATCAAGGAAATAAACAGAGGAAGCAATAACACGTGTAGGTACCATCCTGTAGCAAATATAGGTATTGAGGAATTAGGATGATAAAGATAAAAGATTTACAAAGTTTTCTAAATATATTTAATTGATTTATTACATAGATATATTGCTGCTGAGAGTTTATCTTTTCTAGAAATTTCTAACTAAAAGCTACTTCTGCCTCTCTGAGATCTCCAGTTAAATCATGGCACAGAAGGGTCTGGAGAGAGCGTGTGTTTATGTGACTGTTTACCAGTATACACAATATTAAGCATCTTCCACTTAACATTAAAAATGCATATTAATCATAATGAATAAAACATGCAGCTTTGTGTTTCGTAACTTGTGTAAGGAAACAGTTGTGCCAGAAGCCTATCAATGTGTGCAATGCATTTCTACCAGAAAGGGGTTGTGTTGTGTAACGTGACCCTATCAATTTAATAGAGACTAATTGTCCTGAGATTCTTTTGTGGAAGTTCACAAAGCCTTTGCCAGGTTTCGGTGTCAGATCCTCCTCCCAAAACCTGTGAAACACAGCTTCCCTTTGGATCTATGATCTGCCAACAAAATGTTCCTAGCTGCTTCTTTTCAGCAAGACCAGACTGAGCAGTGCTTTTACCTTAAGGAAATAACTGATATTTTTATCTTCAGGTTAAGGAATTCAAGATTGCTCTGATCAGGAGGTTTTGTACACAGAGCTCTTTGTACACAGGGCTCCCTGTAATGGGATGCACACAGAAATAGCTCCATGCATTTGTTTTTGACATGTAACTGCTACCAGAAAGTCATGAAACATTTTCCTGGGTTTTTAGTGGGGGAAAAAAAAAAAGGATAACTGACCATTTTAAAGTTTTGATTTTAAAACATTAACCATATTTCTATGATGAGTTTTTAAAACATGAATCAAGACCATCCATTTCAACTCTGGAGAATCATATCTTGCTGTGATGTGCTTTCTTGATTTTGTGGAAATCTTTCAAGATCGTGTATTAATGTTTACTAAAAAAAAAAAAAAAACCAAACCCAAAAACCTTGAAAAATGTTGATCTTAAATGTTTCTTACTCTTCTTCCATCTGATGGAAAGCTTTAGTCGTTGCCATACATGTTTCAGTGAAAAGCAACAGCACCAGTGCCCGACCCACTGTACAGAGTTAATGTCCTGCAATTTTTCCCTGCTCCTGAGAGTCGGAGGGAGTTTCCAGCTCCACTTTTCCTAGCAGCTGCCAACGTTGTCAGCACTGATCTGTCAGAAAGGATTTTTCCTGGCAAAACTTTGAAGCTCCTTTCTGACATCCCCAACAAACTAATTGTTGTCTCCTGCCTCCGAAAGCCCTCTGAAGTCCCAACGAGTTAGTGTCTTCTCAAGAGATGAGAAAGGGGACTCACAAAATCAATTTATCAGGCTATTACGCATTGTCATCAGCCAAAACAAAAACCTGCTAAAGACAGGAGAAAAAGAAGGAGAAATGGGTCTCTGAGAAAAGGTTACAGAACATCCATCTTCTCTCCTCTTCCGATTGTTTCCTTTCTTTACCCATTTTCATACCCATTTCCCTCCACTAAAAGACACTTTATGACAAGCATTGTAATCTCTTTAGACCAGAGGGGAACCTCTTCTTTAGGACCAAATCTTTGCAAGGCATGAGTGACAGCGGGAAGGGGTCCAATTGCCACTGAAGACACTAGGCAATAAATCATCCACCCTGGCATCAAGTGGCTGGACTAGTCCCCACTTCCCGATGGCCACCAGTGCCTGGCGGTGACAAAACAGCTATTGTCAGCACCCAGCAGCCACATTCCCTCCTTGTCCCCGCTGAGGTTTTAACTTCACCTAAGGCATAAGAAACAGATTATAGCATTGGGAAAGAAAAAAAAAAAACAGGGAAAGTCTGCCATGGGCAGGAGAGGAGACGCGTGAAAACGATGCTGTCGTGGTACTTCTCTAAATTCAAACGATAATAGTGACTGGGGAAGTGCCATCAGGTTTTTATTGGTAATTACTGAACTGTCTTTCGAAAGCCTCCAGCCCAGACTGTGATTTTGTTGGCGTGTTTTTAAAGACTTTCCATTTTCAGGTGACCCCTGGTGCCTGTGGTTACTCTTTAACCGAGGCAAGGCAGTGCTGGGAGGTGTTCGCTGTTATAAGCACAACAGCTCTTCTCCAAACAGAACAATCTTAAGGAGGAAATACTGGATGGAAAAATAAGTGCTTGTCACCCAGATACTAAGATTGGAGCGTGTTTTGGATTCTTTCAGGCCAAACCCAAAGATCTTTGCATTGTCAAGTTATCACACCAAATACCATCACGAGTTTTTTATCATTTGCGAGTAAATTGCCATAAGGGAAGCTAAAAAAAATGTGTCAGGTTTGCTCTGCCTAGAGGCCTGTGTACTGCTGCTGCACAAAAGACGTTTATAGATAAGTTGTAATCAGCTCAGAGTTACATATTAACTGATGAATTATGGTAAAGAGAGGAATAAAAGACTGTGGTGGGATGAGCCTTTAGATCTGAAACCCCTCAGAAGGTCACCAAAGGATAAGAGTAGCAGAATATTTATCACTGCTGCATTTTTATCCTTATTGATTTTCCCCTCAGTGTCATTAGGGTGTTTCCTTTAGAGAAACGAGCTAGACAACACTAACCATTTATTAATTATTGTTGATGCTGGGAAAAATGACCCGTTCTCTCCAGAATGCCCCTCAATTTGGTGCACTCGCTAAATGTAATGCAAGAGAGGAACCTGACTCTGGAAATTTAAATAATGAATTAGTTAACGTACTGTTGACTCCTCTATTCTGTTGTGGTAAGTGGAAATCTATGTGCATTTGTTTCCCAACGTGCTGTCGTTCTGTATGTCCCAGTCCTCAATTAAAAGAACCATTTTTGGGGTATGAGAATGCAATAGATATTAAAAAAAAAATAAATGTCTGGAGTTTTGTATTCAGGCAGACATGACTTTCATTATCATAAGAAATATAGAGATTATATCATCCTTCCAAATATCGACTAGCCTGGGGGTGAATAGGTTTTGTTGAGTGAGTAAAACATCATTAGTTTTTTCATGATCACCACGGGAAAAGCTGACAAGTAGATTTTTCTGTTGGCTGTTGTATTTTCGTGACAATTTTGTAAGGCTGTGTTATACTGTTCTGCACATAATGAAACTCCTTCATAGTTTAGTAACAAGGAAAAATATTATTCCTTTTCTTTTTACTTGTAAATTGATTAGGCTGAGCTAAACCTAGAAAAAGTAACCAGCACACTCTGTTTTAACATTTTGAATTATTTAATGAAAAGCCTTTAAGGTCTTTGGATTCACAGTCAAATTGCTACAGAGAGTAAATGAGATGAAGGTTTTTCTAGGCTCCATGACAGGTCTATCCCATTTCATCATCTTAACTAAAAAATAATCCTATCTAACTTGAAATCCACAGCAGCTGTAAGTAGAAAATAAATCCAAACCGCAGCTCAGACTTGTAACCTAACAGCTATCATAAATAATCAGAATCTATTTGAAGGTGGAAGATGGGACATTAGAAGCTATTTACACTACTAGAGTGATGCCATTGATCAGTAAGAGCAACCCGTAGATAAGACTCATATGATGTCATGGTTATTTATGATGGGAATTGACAGTAAAGCTACTATAGAACTTTCTTCCCGACAGCTTCATTCATTTCTGTTTGTGATGCATTTTGCTGTTAAAGAAGCAATCAATAGCAAAATTGTGGTGATAAAAGTTATTACTGGTTAAATATATGAAAAATGCGTCTGTGTGTGTATACGTATATAATGCCAACTATGAGAACATTAAAAAATTAAGTCAGCAGAATTTATTTAATATTTTTTATTACCGATGTGCAGTAAAGCCATTTATGTTCTCTGGTGGTGAGCATGTACTACAGCCCGATTTATTTTCTAATCTCATCAAGCTTATTGTGGCCATGAGAAATGCAGTGTTGCAAAGGTTTAATACAACGTTACAGGTTCTCTGCAGTGTGCCTTGTGGCTCACAATGTGTTGGTGCAGGTCAAATAGGAGAAAAAAGCCCTTTCAGACCAGTGTCAGACTTAGAAATCTGCTGTATGTGTCCAGCATTAACTGTTTGCATCCAGCAGTTAAGAGGGTTTTAGCAGCAAGCAAAGACTGACAAAATACAGAAGTACCCCCACACCAGGTCCAGTGTGCGTGCATGAAAATGCCAACTTTGTGGAATGTTTAACAGAAAAAAAAAAAAAAAAGGCAAGAAGCCATTCTTTTCTTATAAATACTCTTTGTGGGAGATGGATAGTAAAATAAAAGTGGGATCATGGCCAACCCCAGAGCAAGGAGCCTTGTTGCTGCCTCCTCTCATGATGTGAGTTGTTCTTCCCACAGGTGTGAGGGGGCACTGGGTGGGCACTTGCCAGAGGAGTTGGATGAGGGAGTGTCAGAGAGGTCTCCCAGAAGGACAGGGATGACCCAACTAGCATTGGAGGACACCACGGTGCTTGTCCCAGCTGCAGAGCATGTATGGGAATTAATGTTTCCATCAAAGTGCATATTAATTCGTGTTTTAGTTGCTAATTTTGCAGGTATTTATAATATGCTAAAACAGTGTATTGATAAAAAAAGCTAGTGGGAAAAAACTGAGTGAATAAATATGGCAGGTTAGTTTCTACATTAGATGAAGGATCACATTAGGCTGCTGCTTGCTAAAGCTCTCAAACCAGCTTTGTGTATTTTACTTTTTATTAGGTAGTTTGTACCCAAAAATTAATGTTTCGTTTCCTTTTTGTAACATAAGTTTTGTGCCAAAAAAACCAAAACAGCCCAGTTGATTATGTTGTCTTCATTAAATTTAAAAGATATAAAGTTGATAAAAATGATGAATACACGTGTGGGAATGTAATATGCCCTACAATACTCAGGGTGGAAACCCCAGACACTACAGAAATCAGCACCAGAGACTAAAAACTAAAATTGAAAATACACAGAAACTGTATTTAAAATAATGTGAATCATTAATAAGAAGCATAAGAGGAGAGTGAAAAACTGGAATACCTTTTTTTTTCTGTAGTGTCCACATGAGCTATAAGCTGATAAATAAATATACACAGATGTTTTCAGGTCAGTGTTAGTCCAATATTAGTAAAGTCAGAGTGATTGGCAGGTTCATACTGACTGGTATTTGATTCTTAAGTTAATTCTGTCCATTGAACAACTGATAAAAATGCCTACAGCATCATAATTATCCTAATTTAGGCTAATTTATAAAATTCTTCAGTAAGTTTATTTTCCTATCTATAGATTAAATCTATCTAAGATTTCTAATCTAAGATTTAATCTTCCGTGATATGAATCCTTATCCTCAGAGGAACTGGCTTATCTTTTAAACAATCCAGCCTCTATTTTGTCTAGTTCCTTTATGTATATGATTGTATGCACCCAGCAGGTCAAAGGCAGTGCTCCCCCAGACTATTGTTGGTCTGGAACAATAAATATTGGACTTAATTTAAATGGGTCAGAGTTCATTCCCATCCACTGCCCATCTATATGACAAAACCGCTTGGTCAGTCACTTAATTGAGACAGAAATAGTTAATGTCAACAAACTGCTAATGAAATAAAATGTATGTTTGATGGAGCTTCTTCTCAGCTGTGACAAATCCACGTGTGATGTTATAAGTGTGCATATGTGTCTTTCTGCTTTTTGTAGAAAACAGTGGGGTCTTTTGAGCTTTACACTTTGTACCAAGGAATGTGGTTATCCAGTTAAATAGTGATGTACCTCTTGGTGGGATTCCTTTTTTTTTATGTGATGAAGAAATATTGCCCTTATTAATATTTCACACGATTTATAGGTAATACTACCTCTATGACTTCACACTGTTCTTCCCAAATGGTCCCCAGGTTGTACTCAGGAAATGTTATTACAAGACTTTCTGTCGTGTTTTGTGGAAGGATGGGTTCCTGCACCTGGCTGGGAGCAGGGGGGCTTGCACTGGAATTTCAGGCACCTGGCAGCACGGCTGCTCCCTTACAGCTGCTGGTTGTCACCCATAGGAGAACAGCAAACTGCTCAAATAAGGCAGGACAACTGGGTGGATCACGGACATTATGTAGGAAACAAGGCTTGCCTTCATTTCGTGGGAGCTTGTGGCTGGCGTTGTGTTAAAACCATCCCAGGGAAAAGTGATTTGGGATGGCACAAAATGTTTTCCAGTGGCAATTTGCCTAAAATGTAGTGACTGGGCAAAATGCCTAGAATTTGGAATTTTCTCCTTGGAAAATGAAGATAGAGCTTTGCTCTCTTACAGCCCCTTCCAACTGATTTTTCAAGGCACTTCACAGATATAATATTTCTCAGCACCAAAGTCTTGTGCATTAGCATTCACTGTATTTAACTGTATAACAGTGAAAGAGACAGAGCCATAGGGAGATTAAAATGTTTTCAAACTTGCTACCTAAGGGTCAGGTTTATAAACTCCATTTTTCTGTGTCTGAGCAGGCAGCCCAATTCTCAGTGCTGCTTAGCAGCCCCCATTGACTGCAGAAATTATGGGGTGGATAAGTTTGCCTCTTTTGTTTTCAGTGTTTCAGAATGTGCTCGACTCCAGCTGTGTTAGGTATTTTTTGGGTTATTTATGCCCAACAACAGTCATATGTTAATGACCCATCTGTGCTTTGAAGCCAACATGTCTCTGAGGTGAACTGGATGAAGAAAGAGGCTGCTGGGATGTTATAGTGTTAAATGTGGAGTGATTGTGTCAGAAAGAAACAGGGATACACCTTCATCCAGAGGCTGTGGTCACTTGTGAGGATGGCAGATGCAGAGCACTGTTGTGCAGGGACATGGCCAAACCTGCAGCACCAGAGTGTCCCACCCCCAAAGACTTAACTCTTGCATCCAAGATGTACAAATTATTATTTAATTATTACTTGAATTTTCTCTAGTCACTAGCAGGGCAGTCCTGTTGGATATAACCAAATCAAAAATTGCTCCAGTCACGTTATCCCAAATGAATTGGAGTCGAGAGGATTTACCTACATGTTAAAGGAAAAAAAAAATGAAATCAACCCCAAAATCTGATCTGCATTTGTATCAAAGTTGAGTATAGTTTATATAAGCTCATCCTTTCTAGGTGAACACTTAAATCCTTTGCTGGCCTGGATAATCACTTCCTTTGGAAGCAAATGAGCTGCTCCTGTGTGATTATAAATGTATTTTGCAACAGTTTTTAAGATAAAAACATCCTACGCCCCAGCTCCTTTGCATGTTATAGCACAACCCTTAAGCTCAGGTTTTCTGAAATTGCCACCAAGTTCTTCCACATGATCTGTTTTCTGGCAGAGCCGAGTATCCGACTCCTGCAGGGACTGTAACCCAGAACTGCTGGGGTCAGATCACTGGCAAAGTCAGCTCATGCTGACTAGAGGCAGAAAGGCCACAAAAGGAGGGTACTTCTAAAAATGTGGCTCTTGTATTTATGTTTTTTTCATCTCTAATCAAAGGATGCAGTAGGTGCTTGGAGTGTTTGCATGATTGACTGAATTAATAATGTAGAAATAGACTGAAATAGAAATTCTTAGAGATAACATGCCGTGTAAGAACGGGCTCTATTCCTCCCTTTGAAGACAAATGTGTCAGAGATCCATTCAGTTTGAATGAATGCCTTTTTCACCATTTGAAATGCTCCAAATTTCCAGTGAAGGTGAGTTTACCGTGCTAGGGCTGAGCTCAGGAGCTGTGGCCGGTGAGAGCACTGCTGAATGCACAACACATGCTACACAGCATTGACAGGCACTGGATACAGACATATGTGAACTACTCTGACCCATTCTTTGAAAAGCACTGCCTTTAAAAGACAGGAAAGCTCTGAAACTCTCAACAGGAAAAAACGTTGCCTTTGTCAGCATTTGTTAGTAGACCTTGTTTTCTGTTTTATTGTAGCAGGTACGTTGTGGTCTCTTAACTCGCTTCAACTTTGCTTTTGGGTAAGACCTCTTAACTTAATATCTCTAAATTACTTAGTCCTAATCTGAGTAAGGGGTTCCATGGGACCCTCTCTTTGTATTTTTTAGTTTGCCTTCAAGTTTTCTTGCTTTCTTAAATATATACATATCTTTGATTAGGAGGAACCTCAATGAGACACAGATAAACTGCAAACAAAGATTTCTTCAGCTCGGGGAATTTGACCCAGAAGCTTATTTATCTGTGGATGTGTCTGTTCATATCTACTGCTCTTACAGTCAGGAATTTGCCCCTGCAAATTGGTGCTAACAAATGCAGTTGTCCCGTTTGCACAAACCTGTGCATTTATACAGATGTTGGAAACACATTTTTCTTTTAACAGTGTGTCAATGAATTATTATAATATATTTTGACATAGTGGGGAAGGAGAATTGTTTCTTATATGAAACAATTGAGAGAGGAAAAATAAAACCCCTGCTGCCTTCAGGATTTTTGCCATAGCCAGCTACTTCTGAACTTGAGCTTGGATTTGTTCCACTGGTTTGTTCCTGGGGCTCACTGCAGCAACGGGTTTCTGCATTTGCTCTCCATTCCTGGATGTACTGTCAGTGCAGCCTTGGTGGAGATTCAGACCCTTCTCTGGTCAGATACTCCTACCCCAAAAGATCCTGCAATATTCTCTCAGCAGCAGAGCTCAGCCCACACTGCACTGAGGGGATGATGACTGTGAAAACAGGGCAGAAAGAACTTAGGCATGAAACTGGGGCCAAAAAACAGATTCTTTGGACTTCTGTTTACATGTGAGAAAGGAGAAAATGATTTACAAAGACCAGAGCAGCACCTGCTGAGAATGCTGACAGCTGATCCTATACCTGCACTAAGCAATGGAAGGTAAATGCTGGAAAAAATAGTTGGAGGAGCCTGGTTTGGAGCTGGTTCTTGCTCTGAAAGGTACTGTGAAGGCAGCAGGTGTTGGCCTGCAGAACATTCCTCTCAGGGGCTGCAGGAACCTTTGCACCAGCCAGCATCCTCCAGAGATCATCAGTGCACCTTCCCTTCTTCAGGAGCTGCTGCAGCTGCCTGGAAACCTGACTGAGGGCCAGGAAAGCTGATAATTAATAAAAAGGTTCTGGGTGATGCAATGAGCCTGTTTGATGCTTTATCTCTCTACAAGCCTGGGGAGAAGGTGGTGGCCGGTCAAGCAAGTGCAGGTTGCCACTGTCTCTGTGTCTGAACTCAGCAAAATGATGGTACTTAAAGGAACTTGAAGCAATTTTTAATTCTGCTCATTCTACTCTTGAGACTAGATACTTAGTCTGATACCTTACAGCATTTCTCTTCCCCCCCTGCCTCAGACTGCAGTAACCTTTTCATGTTTGGAGAGTTTCTCACAAGGCTGCACTTCCAACACTAATTTTTTTTCAAATTTTCCCTTTCTTGATTGTCCTAAATTGCATAAATTTAGAGATTAGGAAGAATGCAAAAATCTTCTTATAGAAGATTGAACCATAATGGAAAATATGGGTTATGTTGGAGTCCTACCAACCTTGATTGTGTCCTTTTTAGATGCATTTTAAACCATCTCTACAGTTCGTGTAAATTACATGCACAATATGGGCGTGTGAATACATTAAATATGCTTTCATAGGTTTGCCTGTCATATCATAAAAGCAGTAATAAAATACTGAGAGTATATTGTACTTATTAATGTACATTTATAATATACAATCATTAATCACAAAATACTAATAATGGACTTTTTTTATTGTATTGAGGCAAAACTTGCCAGCTCTGGCTGTTATGTTTGACTTTACAACTACCTGCCTGTCAGCTTTAAACTCGGTGGAGGGAATATTTCATAGGGAAAATGCAAGGTCCCTAAAACATCTGGTTGTAAACCTGCAGTAGGGTCTGAAGCAATAATAAAGCTTGTGATGGATGAGTCACGTGAAACTTCCTTTACCAAAAAACTGTTGCATTTCAGGCTTATTCTTCTCTAATAATAGACTTTCAGGACCTGGACAATAGCTGGAGCTTTCCCCTTATTCTTGGGGGATAAATGGCAGTTCTGGGCAGGGCACAGCTCTGCACTGGGGCGTAGGAGATGTCCTGCTTTCCCAGCCCTGTGGGATGAGAGTGTCCTCATCCCCATGCTCATAGCATGGTCCTTTTCAGGTCCAGGTGAGACTGAGAGTCTACAGGAGCAGAAATCCCTCCTCCAGCTCCTCCCATACCTGCCTGCCCTTCACATCTGCTGAAGGCTTCCCTCTGTAAGAGGTCGCAGACCTGCCTTACAGCTTGATGGTTGCTACCTGTACAGAAGATTTTGCCTCTGTTTCATCCTCAAGGAATACCACAGTGCTGGAAGGTGGATGAGGATTTTCCCTTGGGTGCTACCAAGCCTCTGCTGACTCCGGTGGGATCAGTAACCAGAGCTGTGGGCTTTGGGTTTGCCTCTGGAATGGTGCAGTTAAGCTGCCTTATTAATTTGGATACCATTTCTCTCCAATTGGACTTTGATTCACAGGATTTTTGTCTGTTTGAGAATCAGATTCTGTGAAAACACCTCAAGGAACCCATTTACAACCAGGTGTAGAGTTTTCCCACAGCCATATGTTTCCTATGTAAATTTATGTGGTGACCTTGGAGTCATCTAAATCCTGTGCACATCTCACTTGCTCACTGCTGCTTTTTTTTTTGATGAATCAGAAGCAAAATCAAAAGCCTCTTTGAGGATTACTGAAAAGGAATTCCACATGTGTTACTGTGTGTGCACAGCCCATTTATTTTGGAGCCCAAACTCACTAAAATCGAATGAACATAATCTGAATGTGCTTTTAAAAGATTAAAACCCCAAAAGATGAAACTGGAAAGCCTTTTGAGTTTTATAAGAGATAAACAACTTATGTGGTCCAGCATGTGCATTTTCAGACCAGCCTTGTTCGAGCAGATTTTCAGTATAATAAGAGAGAGCTGGAGTTTCATTATGGAATGTGGACTTCAAGAAGATGTAGATGTCCAATCTTTAAAAAAAGTCTGTTCTCAATGCCATCTTTCTAGGAGGAAAATTATCTTTTCTTCCCCAAGTCATCTGCCAACAGGTTTCTAACTTTTTATCCTCTTTCTGGGCCAGTGCACAACATCCTTGATCTCCACTATTAAATGGATCTTGACAGCTCGATTCCACCAGTCTCTATTTAAAAGAGGTGTTTTGGCCACAGAATCACTCAGAAAACTCCAGAAATGATCTTGTAGATTTGAATTCTGCTCAGGTCTTCAGTAAATACTACAGAGCCAGCAGCTGGAAAGACACTCTCACTTCTTTTATTAGGGGAATGAGCCCTGCCTCTCATCATGTTCCCTGTCCTTATCTTAACAACTGCCCAGTAAATTTAAAAATTGAGGAAAGTGCTCTAGTGACAGACTTAAAGACTGACTCCTCTGTCCTCAAACAGATACAAATCAAGGTCATAACCTTTCCCTTGTGCTCTTCTGAAGGTGTTTAAAATTTGGTTTTCTCTTGCTTGCCTTAAATCACCTCTTCTCTAAGGGGTTCTTCATTCAGTGCAGATGTGTCACTGAGATGGACTGAACTGGCAGAGAGAGTTAGAAATATTTCACCCAAAGATATTACCCATCATTTCCCATGTAGTTTGTAAATTATTTGTAGAAAATAAAGTCCACAATTTCAGACTATACTATGTATAATCTGTGTATTATGCATCATTCCTGTAGAACAAGGGAAACATTAATATTCTGTATCTGCCTCTCTTTTTTGTGTATTTAGGTAAATACAGTGATTTTTACATCCTGAGATCAGTAATGTGGCAGGAAAAACAGCTGAAAAATTTGTAAACAATCACGCAACATTCACTGTGCACCAAAAGCTGTAACTGTTTCTTCCTTTGTGTTTGTTTTTATGTGTGTAAGTGTACTTAAATACACAGGAAGCATATATTTCACAAACCCTTCTGTGTGTTGCTGGAAGTGCTCTCATTCATGCCCGTGGATTTCCCCATTTCCCTGTGGTGAGTGAATCAGTCTGTGCTTTGCAGAGGGACTGGCTGTGGCAGCATCCTAACAGAGCTACCTGGGGTTCTTTGAAGATGGCTTTAGGACCACTTGTACTTCTGTTTTGCAGGCTCATTAGCTTTCATGGCTTGATTTCAGTGGTGTGTCTACATGACATTTATTTGCTTTATGAATTGAGGTTTTAATTCACTTATTTTGCTTTTAGCGAGTGAGTGGATCCATGCTGTAAAGTTTTAAGACTTGCTCTTGAAACACTATCTTCTTGGCTAATAAACTGAGATGATGACAAGATCTGTAGTGAATATTCAAATAAATGTGATTACTTCGTTTCGTGTCAACAGAGGAGGTGAAAAGTGCAGCTCAACTGGCTGGGTAAGATTGGAAGGAGGGGCTGGGAAAAAGCAAGAGACAACAAAGAGATAGTTTGTAAGATTTAGTGGCTTTTTTTCAGCAGGGGTGTTGAGAAGTCAGTGTTGCAAAGTTCAGCAGGGTCAAACAAAGTGCAGAAACTTTCTTATATTCATTGAGAAAAAGCTTGATACTTGCTTCCAAAATGCAGATGATAAGAAAAAATTAGATGGACAGATGATGTGCTACTTTTACCTAGTTTAAACAGGCTGAAGCTTGCACCGAGCATACATTATCTTTTTTATATCAGAAGGTAGAAAGTCCACGTTGTCTTTCACAAACCATAACTGTGATAAGATGGTCTTTCGGGAAATCATAAAAGACCAGTAGACCAGTGGTGGTGTTTCCTGGCTGGAAGATTGACTGATGCAGGAAGGCCAACTTATCTGAACGAACATTTTGACCTTTGTGTGTGTTAATAATAAAATGATATTTTCCAAGTGGAGACTGGACAAAACTTGGCCTGGATTATTTGCATGCAGGCCATCAGCTTTGCAGCAGACACTTTGAATTTGCTTGTCTGGCATGAGGAATGCAGCCACCTCCAGGAAGGTGTTCCTGGGAAAGGTGCGCCAGTGTTTGTTTTATCTGTACATGGTATCAAAAGATTTCCAACTAAAGCGGTGATGCTGTTGATGTGGAGCAATAAGGTGTTGTTTACACAGACAAAACCTTTGTCTCAGATGGAAATGACAATGTAGGTCTGTTCCACTAACCTTTGCTTTGATTCCAGAGCGTCCTTGGGAGCGTCTTTATCAGAATTCCATATGCTGACTCATCCTGGGTCATAATCTTGCTCAATACATGGGAAAGCATATTCGCTGCAAGTAACAGTGTTTGTGGCGGTGTTACATATGTGAGACCATCCCAGCATTATGGAGTTTTCTGTTTAATAACTTCACATTATGGCTGGAGAGATGGGCCACCTGCTCTATAAAAAAACTGGGTTTTCACGAGCCTCACCTGCCCTTGAAAATCTGCTTTTGGAACACAAAATAGAGGTGGTTAAGCTTTAGTAGTGGCATTTTCTACAAACAAAGGTGTCTTGCTCCTAACATAGATGGTAGAAATATTCTCAATGATATCAAAAAGTCTCAAAGGTACAGCTAATTGTAGGAAGACAGTATATTACCAGTAAAGAGCATTATTATTCATATAGAGAAAATACTGCAACCAGTTCAACAGATTGATACTTTTAACGGGTAATTGTTTGTTTTCCCCCAGTAATTTTGCATAGAGAGATGTAGCTGAATCAGGGAATAATTTTTCCTCCATCCTGTACTCTTGATTTCTTTATGGAGGGATTCATCACTGTGGACTTGCAGAGGCTTTTGAGGGTGAAAAAGGAGGTTGATCCAAGGGACTAAGTTCCCTCTTTCCTTCAGGTCCCTGAACCTGTTGGATTTTCTGTGCATGTGTGTTGTCTCCCAGTCTAAACCTAATTCTTGCCTGTCTTTCTGCGTGCTACATTGCTAAAATCTTTGGTATCTTTACAGAGCTCTGAAATCTTCATGTTCACTCTCTAGATTAATTTCTCTGATCTCCCATTGTAGGAATGTACGCAACCTCACCTTCCAAACCTTGATCTTAGACTGTTTCCTCCAGACACACGATGTAAAGGGATTTTAAAACAGTTGTCCAATCTGCAAATCAGTTGATGAGATTTGTTATCAAATTTATTTGGAAAAATATTTCTCTGGCTTCAGGCTGCATGTGAAGGGTGTTATCTTGGAAAGAGGCATTGTCAGAAAGTCATAAGCAAGAGAATATAGAAGGTTACTGTTAATAAAAGCTGTCATGAACTGCTGGCTGCAGTGGTTGATGACCAACATAATAAACTCCTCTCTTCTTCCTCTCCTGGGGAAAAGCTAATTTGTGATATCAGTGCTGCTATGTTGCACTGTTATTCTCCTGGGATCTGTGATGGCCCTGGAGAGGGGCACAGCACAGAGGTACTTAGGCAGTATTTAGACATTAAACAGAATATAGTCTGTTCTGATGGCAGTTGATAGAAGACTTACCCTTAAAAGTATTTTTATACCATGGTGATTATTCTTTGAACTTGCCAAGTGTACTTAGAGAAGGGATGATATTAAATAGATTGAGAAAAGAATGCAAGGAAACATTATAGTCCAGAAAGTAGATAGCTGCCTCAAGCAGGAGAGAGGCTTGTAATGTCGAGTGAGAGCTTCTTGTGGAAATAAGAGCAGTGTTTGGTTTACAGAATCTTCCAAACAACACCGATGATTCAGGGTAACTGCTTCTTTTTCCAGTCTCTTAATTCCACTTAAGAAAGGAGAGGGACTGACCAAAAAGGCACTGAACGCCAGAGAGGGGTTTGCATTGTTTCATCTTTTAAGATTTCTTAAAGCAACTGTTACTTTTCTTCTTGTGAAATAAAATTATCTCAACACGTGTTAAGGTGAGAAGCAGACAGTCTGTTGGTTAATATATACTTTAAGACTGGAATACAAGAATTTTTATTTTCATTTATGCTTTTGAAATTTAATCTTTGATATTTATTATCATTTTACCTATAAAAATAAGATTTCCTCGAGATCTTGTAGTTTGATCACAGTGCATCTGTTTCCTCCATATCCTCATTTCTGAAGCCTCTCATGGGACTCTTATGAATGAGAAACTTGTCTAGGGCATGAATAAGCTCCAAAGATTCAGTTTGAGTTCTCTTTGGGCAGATCACTAAGGGTTTGATGGTCTACCTGAAATAACTTACTGAATCTGCACAATTGCTTTGCCACTGAGTCTATTCAAAGGAAAAAGAGAATTATGCCTTAGTTAAACTCTTGCCTTTGATTTTCCTAGTATTTCAGGATTTCTTGGTACCTGTATGTTCACCCTTGGTTCAGCACTGTTATATTAAAGCAAATGAAGACAAGCAACAGGCTTTCTCATGAGATTTTGGGGCTTCCTGGACCTGTCAGAAATGCTTATACAACTTTTTTTATAGCTTTCTGTCACTTTCTGTCCAAACCTAGGCTGGAGCTGGAGGTGCAAAGCCACTTACTCCAATGGCTGGAATGACACAGAACCACAGTTTAATGGATCAAAAAGCTGCTGGAGGCTGTCATTGGAACAGGCATCCAGAGAAGCCATTGGATCACCACCCCTGGAGGGATTTAAAAGACATGTAGATGTGGCACTTGAGGATGTGGTTTAGTGCTGGGCTTGGCAGTGTTGGTGTAACAGTTGGACTCACTGGTTTTAGAGGGCTTTTCCAATCTTAACAGTTCTATGATTCTTTCTGCTGGGAGCAGTTGTCTTTACAGGTTGTTCCCAAGCTGTTCCTAAAAGGGTTACGTGAGACTTGGTTTTGGCCCGAAATAAAGTTTAGTTGGATAGTTAATACTGTAGAACTGCAATACAATAGTAACGATGACACTGCTGCAACAGTGAGAAGTCAGTTGAGTGGTCACTTGGTTTTCCTCTGACGGGTAACAGCTACTGTAGGACCAACTCTAAAATTCCACTTTTCACTTACAATTACTACCCCATCTTGTATTTTTTTATGAGTCCAGCACAGTAATGGAATCTCATAGCTCTGCTGTCTAAACCTGAGTGTTTAGACTGCTTTTCACGTAATCCCTTTTGCTTTTGAATTTGAAAAATCAAAAGGGAAGCTGGAAATGCTGTTCCTTACTCTAAAATAACAATTCCAGGGGAATTTTTGTTCTGTCTAAAGTACAGAATAAATGCTTTTGAATTATGGTCTTGTTCTGCCCATTTACAAACAAGCAAAATGAACCATCATTTTTAACAGTATTGAGTAATTCTAAACACAAGGTGATTATTTCTGCAGTTTATTTTTTCACCACATGAAAGTTAAGGGTTAACAGTTCCCCTGCATATAACTGACAGTGCTAATATTCTCTCTAGTCCAAAGCGGAAGAAGAGGGGAGTTGCTTGTTGTTATAAAAGCAGGGAATTTCTGGATCTTAGTAAAATAAACCAGGACTTTGTTTCTTGAGGTAATTATTCTCTGGAGAGAGAATAGGAAAGATGGAGGCAATTAGGAGTGACCTTGCATCACTGGATTGTTGAGAACTTCTGGATCAGTGGCTGATATTTTCATAACTCCATTTAAGCAAAGCTTTTTTAAGCTGTTCTTGCCACCACTAGAGAAAACAGAGAATTTAATGGCTGGTCTGAATCCCGCTGACATTAAGGGTCTCACCATGTGCTTGTGTGGGGTGACGTGGGGAGCGGGGACAAGCACAGGAACAGCTCCCAGGGCACAGGGGGCACACAGTTGCTCCACGGGGAGGAGGAGACTGAGCTCTTTCACAGTCCTAGCCTGCATGGGTGAGGGTGTTTTTGGGTGCTTATCCCACCCCAGGCTCTGCTAAGGCAAAGCCATGAAGGTCATTATGTCCCTGGGGTGGCCGGAGTCACCCCAATTACTGAAACAGCCAGGAGAAACAAACCTGGGAACACTTTTCTGTAACCTCCACCTAACCCCTTTTAAGTAGAGATTTGAGTTCTGGTGGGGTTTTTTTGGGTTTGGTTTTTTTTTTTTCTTCTGAAAACTGTCTTTTGAGTGTTATCATTTAAAAAGCGTGTTTAACTTTTATGTGTGAAGTTGGCAATGAATTACTATAAAGCAAATAAAACTGTCCTAGCAGCCTGAAAGTGGTGATATAGCAGATAGCATTCACACCCTCATCTTTGTGTTCCCTTCCTTCAAGGATATCAGTAGGCAAACAAGGCTGAGTCTCTAATATGTTTAATAAAGGAGCAATTTCTTAAGTTTCCTGACCCTGCTGTGGGAAAGGTAACGCGCTTGTCCCATTGCTCTGCTCCAGACTGATCCCCTGCGTATGGTGGTCTGAGGTCCCCAAGAGCCAGATTGTGGCTCAAATCTTCTCCCTGGACCACTAATTTGAGAGCTCTTTTCTGACTGATGAATAAAGTGTCCAAAATAACAAGCAAGTCATAGCCCAGTGGTACGAGCAGCTTCAGCAAAACAGACGTACCTTTCTGTGTGTTTCTCAACTACTGTCACTTTTGTAACCTGATATCACCAGAGCCCAGCAGAGTCACATGAAAACTGTGTCCCTGGATGGCAGATGCGTGTAAGGACCTATCTCTGTATCGCATTCCACTGCTGAGGAGGTTACTGTGCAAAAAGGCATGCAAATTTTTTTCATAGCTTTCATGTTGTTTGGTTTGTTTGATGTTCTTCTAGCTCTGGCAGACTGCAGAAAATTGTTTTCTCTCATAGAGGCCACCACCTTTTGAATGATATAAAGGAGTTGCTCTGTTCTTCTGGGTTGTTTTTCTGCTATATATTTACTTAACAATCTCATTTTCTGGGGAGTTGTTGAAAGAACAGGAGTTTGTAAATTATACAACACTAAGCGGTGGATACTGTCCATGGCTTTGAGCCCAGACACTGTCAAATGCTTCTCCTGATTCTGGCTGGTTTGAGAAAATCATTGCAAATTACAGAAGTATCAACATTTTTTTATTATTATTTAAATATTTTTTTTCTTTGTTTTTGCCTGGTATATTCTTACTTGCCTCCATAGCCGGCAACTGGTTTCCAGGAGGGATTGGTACTGTGTTTTTGCACATATGGAACTGAACATCTGTGGTCTCAATTATTGAAAAATTAGAAAGTTCAAAAATAAAAACAAAATGAATGTTAGATCTCCGAGCTCACTCTCTTGCTATTTGTTTTCTTTGTGCATTAGAAGTAAAAATGCCTTCTGTCATAATAATAATAATTCTCCCCACTATTATCCCGGGATCTCAAATTACTGGATACACATAAAAGTGTTATGTTTTCTAACATGCTCACGAAATTAAGTCTTATCCCCCCTTCCCAGTTTCCAGATGAGAAAACTACGCTACAGAAATGAACTTAAAGCCATACAGACACTTCCAGAGAAACTGGAAGGAAAGCCACTACCCTTCTCTCCTCCCAGTTAGCCACAGGATGGGGTTCTTCCCTCCCAGCTCCGGGTGTGAGCAGAACTGGGAGCAGGGCTGTGGTGCCCTGGGGAGCACTGGGTCATGGATGTGTGGCTCCAGCGTGGATCTGGGTGACAGGATCCGGCCCCAGCACAGGGTGAGCTGGCACAGGGGTGTGTCTGGAGCTGCCTGTGTCATGTTTCCCTGCTGCGGTTCCCTGTGCTTGGACGGCCCCACGGGCTCAGCCCCAGCCTGTGCCATCTGAAGCATCTTCTAAAATCGCTTTGGACATCTTGTTATGAATCATTCCTATATCCTATTTCTGAGAACAGAAATCACAACATGGAAGTTAGTCTGTGTTTCAGTAGTTATGGCTGGGCTCAGAGGGAGCGGGAGCCAGCCCAGGCTGTTTGCCCAGGGCTGCGCCAGCCTTGTCTGGGGCACGAACACGTGATTTTGACCTCATTCACCAGACCCAACCCGGACTGTGCATCCTTGCATTGCCATTTATGAGAATTAATGGTGTTTCTTTCTGTTTAGGTAAACAGTTAATCTATCTTAGATGGAAGGTTTCTCAGCTTTCCACCTGGTTTACATATATGTAACTTAAAAGTTCAATTATTGCGCTTGTTGCTGCAGACTCTTCTGAACTGAAGCCATTGTATACATATCCTGAGCTCTTCTTTCATTGTATAACGTTAGAACCATCCATCATTTGTGTGACAAAGATTTTTTTTTTTTTTTTTATTTTCCTAGGGCAAAGCTGGGAATTTTCCTTCCACTAACTGACATAACTAAATGTAATGTCGCTCTACCAAAGCTTGCTGATGCACTGAGCACACACCTCTACCTATAGTCATTTAATTGTATAATGATCCTTTCTACCAAACCACTTTAAGTGAAGAGCAGGAGTAAAACATACAGCAGTGGCAGTGAGAGTACTCACTGATGAGGAAATTAATTATTTTTTTTAGAATAAATAAGTTGTGTTTATAGATATTACTTTTATAGATCATAAATTAGTTCACACGTTGGCAGAAAAAAAATCCTTACCAGTCAGCTGCTTATAAATATGTTTTACTGAAACAGGGTATTTTTAGATTTATTTCAGTAAAACTTTTAAGCATGTGCCTAAACAACCTGCTCCAGTCAGAGTTCAGTGCTGAGCCCAGGCCCACTCTCACTGCACTGTTACAGGCATTATTTACCTCCGGAAAATTAAATATTAATAAAATCTCTTCCTTTAGGACTAGCTGGCTGCTGAGCCAGCCTGACAGTTCCAGCTCTGGGACAGTGCCTGTGACTTCCTTGTGAGATGGTGACACCAGTCTTGTCTCTCTCCTCCCTCTGCTGCTCACTCACCTGCAAACTGTCCTCCATGAAAAAACCTGCCTTTTCCCTATGGAAATTGTCCACCCACAGGCACAGATCCCAGTTAACATTTCTGGGTGTGACAGTGATGAGGAGCCCCTGGTCCAGGGCTGGGGAGAAACGGGGGCAAGTGCAGAGTTCTGATTAACACCCGGGCCTGGGGCCTGATTAACCTGCCCCTGATTAATGACATCCTGTGTGTGCCTGAGTCACAGCTCCTCCGTGCCTCACATCCTGGCTTGGGGTGCTGAGGACAAACACCTGCCTTGCTGGGCAACTCTGTGATCACCAAGGCTTGGGAGAAATGGCTCGGAGATCCTCAGGAGGAAGCAATCTCACAGATGTGAAGTGTCTTTACTGGTAGCAATAAAACGGGTTTATCATTTCCTCGTGCCGAGTCCGACATGGGCAGAGCACAAAGTCACACTGGTGTTTTTCTAATGATTAAGTGATGCAATTTTTAATAGCCCCATAAAGATATTCTTTCTCACCCACATTCAAGTGTTTTGCAAAGTAATTGTAACCATACCTGCAACTGATTCCACCTCACTATCAGGTGGTGTAAAGTAACCTTCAATCTCACTTTCTGTTTTTTTAATGTGATTACAGGTAGCAACCAGGAGTTAAGCTCAGATTTCAGTGCATTTTCCAACTCAGACCCAAAACTCCACAGACCTAATGTCCTCTCTACTTCATACAAAGCATCCTCAGTCCTGTGTTTGGTGTGCAGTGAGGAGATGGTATAATTTGGTTTAAATCATATTTGGAATTTTGTTTAGTTAATCAAATTTAGTCATGAATACTTGCAGGCCAGTGTTTCAAGGGGATTGCTTTTGTACCTGCTGTTATGGAAGTCAGCAGAAAAATATTGTTCTTGGCTACTGTCCTGATTAACCCAGACATTTTAATGTGTGTTATGATAGGTCATTTGATGGATGGTCACCTGTACCCTGTGATCAGCTCCGAGTTGGCCGCTGGGGCTGAACTTTAGCAGCTAGGTGTCATAATTTCCCATCTTTTGCTTGATTAATGTTTCCTTATGTGATCTAAGGGTAAAGTGTCTGGAGAGATCTCTCTCCATTTACTATCCAGTCTGGATTAGTGGGAAGGAACTACAGGGTCTTTTCAATGAAAAGATTCTGTGAAAAACATAGTATGGAGAATCTTTATGTGTTGGTACCTTTCCTCCTGCTTTATAGAAAGTGAGTCTTGCATAGTTTGTGTGCCCAGAACAGCTCTGGCATGTACCTTGGCTTTCCCTGCACATTCAGATAAAAGCCCTTGTGACTGAAATACTATATGGTGATGCCTGAGCTACTCCAGGTTCTGAAAGGGGTTTAGAATGATCCTCTGGGATTTATTTGGGACCAGCAGAATATCTATATGAGAGTTTAAAAATTCATAGAAAGGATAATTGTCGTGTTTTGTATTCTTCAATATTACTTTCTATAATTTTAGGGGATCCTAATATTTTTTCATGAACTTTTGCTAGGTGACTTCTCCTTCCTGATTTCCTTGGTATTGGATCATAGAGAACTTTTCCATTCTTCTTGCTCAGGCCCTGGGGAGGGAATACAACATCCTCAGGTCATTTTACCTTAAACCAGTGGACACTGATGCCACCACCTTTCAGCAGTGTGTTCAGAGACCTCTGTTCCTCACTCAAATTTTGTCTGTAATGGTTTCTTAATTTGCACATTGTTATAAAAATTTTTCATAGTCACAAGCTCTCACTGATCACCACTTAATATCACAGATTTCTGCAAATAAAGCAGGTGTTTGGGCATCCATAAGAAAGCCAAACACTCACATGCAGACCTTTGCAGATCTCAGGTTAGTTGTTGAGGTTTTCATCTATGTCCACCAGAGATGAAACAAGTGGGATGATATCAACAGGAAACATCAGGGTTATAAAAAATGCCAACTCTAGCTTAAAATATGTATGCAAGTCCATTGAGCTTTAAACAATTTGGCTGGAGGCTTTGAATTCAGATCTCAGAGATGCAGTTAAAATCTAGAGTCTAAAGTATTGGGTCATTAAAATGAGAGAGAAAAAATAAAGCCCTCTTGTAACAGGTGAGCTGAAACAAGAACAAAGGATCTATAAAAGGAGCCAGGTGAAGCACTGAAGAGATAAGGAATGATCTTCCTGTGTGCTTACTGCCATAACTGAAAGGATAATTTCTTTTTTTTAATAGGTAGGGCAAGGAATGAGTCTAAACCCTCTTCCCACAAGCACAGTGCTAATCATTTCTTCCTGACCCTGAGAGAATCATCTCCTGCCATTTGGTAGGTTTGGCTTGAGACTTGAATTACTCTTGTAAATACTTTTAATTTCTTCAAGAGTTTATAGCTCTGCCATAAACATTGCTCCTAAGCTGCTGTTCACCCAGTAAGTTCCTTTACAATATTCCTTAAAAAAGCTGCCAATATTTTCTTCCTTTGTGAGGATTTGAGGGTTTTGCCACCTGTTTGCATGGTGCACAGATCTGGAGTCAAACTTGCTCTGCACTATACCTGGATGTGAAGGCTTGAGTCCTGACTACACAAGGAGAGTTTGAGTTTCCAGAGCCAAGATGTTCAGTGCTGCAGGTAAGCAAATGCCTGGTTTTAATTAGGAAATAGAGCCTTTTGGGCAGAAGTAGTTGGAAGTGTGTGAGCAAAGGGCTTTCCAAAGGCACTTTCATAGATAAAAGTGCTGCCCTTTATTGGTCCAATCTCAAGTAGACTTTTTATTTCCCATTAGTTTATTTCCCATTAGAATCAGGTCCCATCAGGGCACATGGCTGATGACAAGGCCCTTGTGGGCACATGGCAGTGCTGGGTCTCATCGCAGCAGCTGGGAGGAAGCAGGGAAGAAATTCAGGGAGGCAGTTGCTAGGAGGGGAGGCAGCACTGAGAAACCGTTGAAACTTTATTGGCAGTGAAGCAGGGCAGGGTTTGGGAGAGGGGAAGAAAGGCTTTGTGTGATTCATAGGACTGGTCATATTATCTGTGCCTTCATCTGTGCCTTCATCTGGCCGTGAGAAGAGGTGTGCTGCAGGCTGAAGGGGCAGGCTGTGTGCCACCGTCCTTGAGCTATCTCATATCCTCCTCTGTGAGATCTTGTGACAATTCGTGTTACCGTGAGTCATTGTTTCTTTAAAGCTCATTACTGGCAAGGGCTTGTAGCGAGACACCGAAGTGGCGTTGTGTTATCTATGCTTAACAGGGCTATTAATGTCTGTCACCACTGAAGTGTCATCCAACAGAAATGTAATTCTGGGTTTCGGGTGCTGAGTCGCAGAGGTATGTTCATCCTTTGTGTCCAGCCAGGCTGAAACTCAGCTCTTTCAAGTGGTGTCTCGGCTTACCATGTCGGTATTAAAAGGTTTTGGTTTCACTCTAATACATGTGTATAATTGTGTCATGGGAAGGGCCAGGAAGGATTGAGGAAAGTTCCTCAGAAATCAGTTCTCAGGCCATATGAGCACTAATCTTTTCTTAACTAATTCCACCACGGTCATCTCTGCTGCTCCTTTGTTTGATGTTTTATTCCATAGTTCTGGATTACTGGAAAAATAACATGAGCATCACAAGGCCTGGAATTTCACAGGCCTCTCTTCCACTATGGGTTTGATGAGAAAAGAGGTCTGTCAGTGTGGCATCATCACATGGATACTGTCAGAACTGCTCCTTGGTGCTTGCAGGAGCATGACCTGTCTTCTAGCCTACTCCTAACTTTCTGTTTCCTTCTCTCCTCCCAGCACTTCCTAGCACCCAGTCACTCTGTAACAAATTGCTCATGGGTTATTGTGTTACGATTCTGCACCTGAATTAGGATTTTCTTAGACTCCATCCATCAAGCATTTGATTCCTCTAGAGTATAGGCAGAATAAAATTAGTCTGCCATTGCAGAAGAGGGAGTGCCCTGCACATTTCTCTTCCGAACACGGTCGTTTTAATGGATCCACACACCTCCATCCCTCCTGCTGAGAGTCCTGTGAAGGGGACCACGGCACTTAAGAGGCATCAGCTTCTCAGAACGACCCAGACAGAAGGTCTTGCTCACAGCGAGGCAGAGTTGGACAGATGCATCTTGGGAAAGTTTCTGTGTTCTTACCTCTTTTTAATAAACTATAAACTATTTTCACACCTCTGCCTAGACTTCTTTCACACTTCTACCTACATATTTCTCTGCTTTTTACCATCACCTCTGACACATGCCTCTGAAAACATCTTGGACTGGTCGTAATTCTAGAACGCTGATACTTATCAACATAACATTTTTTATTTTTATTTTTTTTTGCAATCGTCTTTGAATCCAGAGCCAATTTTCTTTTATTTTCCTTCTCTCTCTTTTTTTTTTTTTTTTTAAAGTCTAGTGTATGGCTGAAGACAATAAACTTGCCCAAATATTTGCTGTCAGAAAAGATATTTCTGGCATTGACTGCCTTTTCACATGTTCACAAAACAGCCTTAAAAAAATTAGTGAGTAGATAACACACATTAATACGGCACTACCCTTTGCATTTACCCTCACCTTTTTTTTTTTTTTTTTTTTTTGATGTATAGGAATTTTGCCTTCTAAAGCAATTAAAGGTGGGAAAACATGATAAGGCTTTTTTGTCACCAGTAATTTGATATTTTTCTAGCAGAAATCTGGGGCCTTTTGCTAAATCCTTGAGGCGATTGTTCTGGTGGATTTAGAGGTTTCCTTGGTTTAGGGTTAGGATATCGAAGTGCCGTCTACAATAACTTCCTTGTTCTTCTGTAATTTTCCTTTGGCGTGTGTTTGATACCAGCAGGCTTGTCCATTCCCATCTGCTCTGTATTGGTTTTATGCAAATTCTCTCTCATCCCTCTACAAGTCCTTTCAAGTTAAAATATTGCTTCCTCATGCCCGCTTCTATTACTTGTAATTCCTGCACAGTGACCTGTTAGCCACCCATATACTGGGCACAAAAGGCATAATCTGTGTGAATCAGATATCTCTTATCTCATCCCTGTTTGCATTATACATTCCCCTCACAATACACTTTTCCACAATGATCATCCATTTAATGCCCAAATACCTGAGGTCTCTTATTTCTGTCCAACATGCTCGTTGCATTACTCACGGCCAACTGATGAGTAGAGAGATAAAAAGACTTGCTGTATGTGGTGCATGGATCTGTGGCATTACCAGAAGAGAAAATAGGCTGTTTGAGCCCCGACTCTGTGGTTTAACTGGGGTTTAACAGTAAAACTCTCCCTCTCAATAAAGTTACACAAAGGCATTGGTTTGTTTTGTGGTGTGAGTTTACTGTGTCCATAAATGTGTAGTGACTGAACATGAAAGAACTGTTATTGTGTGTGAAACTGTCCCACCAGGCACAAGGATGCCTGGAGCCCCCCCCGTCCCAGGGTGGTTTCATCCTGGTGTTACACTTGTACACAGCTACAAAACCAGGGTCAGGTAAACTGTACAAACAGTATAGATACGCTGGGAAGTGGTTGTCACCAAAATAGAGGAGGAGATGGGAGGTAGAAGCAGTAGCTCTTTAATATCTGTGCTGTTGAAGGTGTCACTTCACCCTTTAAAAAGTTGATTTCTCTTGGAGTGGTGGAGAGAAGACTCATTGCTCAGAAGATGCACAGGAGCTTCCCTGCAGCAGCTCTGTTTTGAATATAAACCCAGCCCCTCACTGGCACAGGGAGAGGGTGACCTTTTCCTGTATGAAATTCTACATTTTATCTTCTATGGGATTCCTAAAGTAGACTTTCTTACCATTAAAAAAAAAAAAAAAAAAAAAAAAAAGTCTCCTAAGGCTTATTTCAGATTTCAGTAGTATAATGCTGGTTTGCCTTGAAAAGGCTTAGATGGCCTTGGAAGATTATGTCAAAAATTCTGGTATTGTGGCCAGCATAGAGTCTTGTAATTGTGGAGGCACCAAGAGGAGAGCAGGGTTTTCTATTGGATTAATTTACTGAATGTTGGTGTTGGTCTCAGATCTTCAAAATCTGTTCTCTTCTTTA
Source organism: Corapipo altera (assembly GCF_003945725.1). Classification (NCBI taxonomy): domain Eukaryota; kingdom Metazoa; phylum Chordata; class Aves; order Passeriformes; family Pipridae; genus Corapipo; species Corapipo altera. Next base: position 8,297,287 of record NW_020884895.1, read on the forward strand.
AACTTCATGAACAAGAGCAAATGCCAAAGGCAGAAACAACTTATTTAAATTATAAAAATTTGCTAATAACTTGATTGCATTTTATACAGGATATGAGAAACAATCAGTGGGACAAAATATGAATGATGTAAATAACTGTAACATGTCAAATAGTTTCTTCTACTTACTTTTCAGAGAAATATACTTGTCATGTTTTGTTACATTTCCTTTTTGTTGGATTGTTTTATAAATTTGATTGCTTCTAAGAACATTACTGTTGATGTCAAAAGAAAAGCCATGGGCAGTCCAGATTTGGTATCAACACTACTAATGCTTAAATTACCAGAAAAAGGAAAAGATAGGAATTTATTTAACTACTTTGGTACCCTACAAAAACAGTCTGCTACTACGTCAAATACAGTGTGTACTCTTTAGGGCTCTGGCTGCTCATAAATGTACTTTTAGGCTTCAAAGAAAGGCCACCATACCTGAGAACCATAAATATGCCATTTAGAATTTTTCTTCCACTTTTGCTAATTATCAAGAGATATGGATGCACACAGGAACCTATTCCCAATGTTCTTGATGGGCAAAGAGCTTCTGAAGTGAATGGTTTTGATTCTTTCTCTTATCATGGTCTAAATTTGAAGTACCATCACTGAGCAGAAATACAAAAATTGTGATATTAAGCAGAGTATTTGGTAAAAAGACCCTTCTGGTCTTAACATCTATGCCTTTAAGAGTTCTGGCACTGTAATATAAGAGTAAATAAGGCAAGGACGATTCTGATTTAACATTTTTTCCTCTCTGAGTTCTGTAACAGTGTTGTAGAGTTGCCCTCACTTCTCAGCTACCTCTGTGTAGGCAGAGCATTCAGTAAATATGCTTAAGATATATGGACTGCAATTAAAACAGCCTGTAGGAATGTAAGAGCCTAATGGTCTAATTTTTCAATTATGTCAATGTCTGTGGGAATTGAGGTTGTGCTTATTATCTTCCAGAAGGCACCTTTCAGACAGTGGGGCCCGAGTCAGACAGGAATCTGGGTTTGCAGACGCAGTTCCAGAGACTGGCACTTTAATGTGAGCACTGTGACGTGTCCCACAGGGGAGGGAAGTGCAGATAATGCTCACAGCACATGCACAATTCACCTCAGATGCATCCCAGCAGCCAGCTGTTAGGTGAGAAGGTTTTGGCCCTCTGTCCCAACAGAATGTAGCTATATTAACCAGCCTAAATTTGTGGGACTGCATGTAACTGTAAAAGAGAGGGTGGTTTTGGACAAAGAAGAAAAGAATAAACTGGCTGTAAACCGTGTTCAAGAGATTCCTCACTTTACTTCCCATCAGATCCTGCTGCTGGTCCCCCTCCATCCCAGCTCTCCTGGGATGTGTCTCCTCCCTGGACTTCATCTTCCCTGCAAACTTCCCTCCATCTCCTGCAGGATTTTAACCTTGGGGCAGCACCAACATTATAGAAAACAGTGCAGTGCATGTTTTGGACAGTGGGTAAAGCGCAGTGTTCTTGTGTCACTGTTTTGCACCCATGGTTCTTACACATCTCTGAGGGGCAGAATAGCACAGAGAGAGAAACATTTGTCTTGTCCTCATATAGCCTGACTTTTCCAAGGCTGAGTGTTTCCACTAAACCTGGTCATACAGGATTAATGTCAAAGGGGTGTTCAGATGTTCAGGGCTGATAAAAAGTGGTCTGCCAGCATTCAGAGCCCTCGAGTCCATGCTGAAATTAAAAAAGAGACCAGAGACATTAAAATAGTTGAGGTACAAAATGAAAAAGGAAAAACCTCCTCAGTTATCTATGATAACACTATTGTTTTCATTTTTTATTATCTTGCTTGTTACACGCCAATGAGAAACAACCACAGATCGTCAATAAGGTTTTTAATTGCAAAGATTTCCTGTGACGTGAGTGTTAATGAATGTCAAGGCAATAACACAAAAGACATTACTTGTTTAATGATTGATAGAACAAGAAAAGCACGAGGTCTTTTGCAGGATAAATGACTACTGTTCTGTGTTCCTTTACATTAGCAGTATCAACACTTAGATCACATGGCAGGAGATAATGGTCCAGGAGATAAAGTACAGAATCACAGTCTGTTATACAATAACAGACATAGTAATGATAATTAATGTGCATTTCTTTGGTAATTCTCATACTTGTCAGTGCTGAGCCATGGGGACTGGCACTGTTGACTTAAATGTGAGCGGGATGGGGCCCTTGGTTGGTCCAGGAGCTTCTGGCTTTTGCTCTGCAGCAAAGATGTCAGACCTTAAATGCTTTTCCTGTCAGATGGTTTAAGTTGCATTCATGTATGTAGCTTCTGTGTGTTCTAGTAGTAGTACACCTTAAATGCTCAGATTTATATGACTGGAAAAAGGAGTGTTAAAACATGTAGTGATGGCACTCTCAAAAAAAAGCCCTTGGTCTTTAGTCAGGAAGGATCAACATCATGACATTCACTAAAGACTAATAATTTTCCTCTTCACTGATAAACACCTAAGATAGGGACTTTCTTGAAAAGGGCAACAGGCTCTCGCTGCCCAAATCCTGCCATGGCTTTGGATAAGAACTCCATGGAAAAGTTGTACAGCTTTGGTTTGGTTTATATGGTTTCTGACACACCAGGTTTCATGGGACAATATGCACTTGGCAACTTTTGACTGGTTTGCACCAGGAGAGGTTTCAAGAGCCCCTGGAGCTCTGCCGAGTGAGCAACTGTCTCCAAAAATGTGCTAAATCCGAGAAAGCCTTCGTGGTGAAAATTAGTTCATGGTTTGGCAAAATGTTTGGGGAGTCAGAAAAATATTTGGATGGAACCTGGATGGCTTAATTATTGGCCTTGAACCACAAGTTAATGGAGCTGCAAATGGCCTTTGGTTTCAGAATGTGGCACTGGATAATGTTTCCTCATTTTTGAGAGCTGTGCTGGTTTGCAGCTATCGGCGTTGGCATGGAGCTGCTGCTTGAAAGCTGTGCTGGTGAAATTGTACATGTTTCATCCAAAATAAGAATGTTATTCAAATTAATAATACAATTTACAGTGTTTAAAATGTTTTCTTGAATTAGAGTATCTCAGCTTACTCCAGGTTAAAAATTCCTGGAGTTGTAAAAATCCTTTTGTAACTACTGCAAGTAGGATCACGTTTGTCAGCTTTGAAGTAAATCATGCAACTGGTTTTTGTTCTTCGAAAGCCCACCAAAGCTGTGTTTGAGCTTCACTCAAGTAAACTATGCACAGCCTTGTGCCATTTGTCTTCTTTTACAAAAAACAGTTTCCAAAGAGTCTGTCAATAACCAGTTTGACCCACGAGTCTGGGTTTCCAGGTGTACCTGCCCTGGAAAGGGTGATATGGATGTAGAGAGGTGTCTGAGGCTCTTGGACAAACTGAGGGGGTTATGGGGAATCCTGAATGTGCTGTTTTCAGATTTTAGTCCTGTGGGATACAAAACCTACCGTGTCTTCCCCATCCTTCTGCTAAGCTGGTTTTGGGCAATACCTGTGTGCTCCTGTGCTATACTATGAAAGCTTTCCCACTCCTGGCTGTGCATCCTTCTCTCCATCCTCTGCGAGTTTTGATTTTTCAGAGCTCAGCGCTACTTTGAAGGTGACTGAGCTGTGGAAGGAGCTGCCTGTGTTGAAGTTAGGAAGCAGAATAACAGTTTAAAGAGGTTTGGGGTATTTTTTTTTAACATTAAACTTCTTTAGCTGTGATGCCAGGGATGGCAGCAGAGCATGGAAAGTGTGAGCGGGTGTCTCCCGGGGGCCAGGACTGTGCTCTGCCCTGCTGCCTTGTGCTCAGCCAGGCTTCCCCATCACCATGTTGACCTTCCACGAGAATCTCAGAGAGGCTACTTGCATCAAGTGGGAGCCATTAATGTGAGCCCATTTGTACACTTTGGTAAAACAAGTCAGTAATTACTTAAAAACTCCGACCTCTTCAGTCTGCTCTGCAAAGTCTGCGTGTGTGCAACAGCAAGTGCTTACTCGGGACACGTTCATACAGAAAAAAAATTTGGAAAAAGAGGAAAGTAAAGGAATAGACTGGGGAAAAAAGTTGGTTTTAAAATATTCCATCAAAAATACTTTGATTTAGATTTTGGGTTGGCTGTTCTGATATAATGCAGGGATAACCCCTTAAAAACATGGAGACAAAAAAAATATTTTAGGGAAACTTTAAGAGGTTGTGTACCCCTACATAAAGCCCTGCACAAGATATTCTGAATTTCACTTTTCCAATTGCCTTCTAGTCAATTTAAACCCAACATGCTTTGATCTCCATTCTGCAGACCAAGTAATTTTACGTCTCTATTTCAGTCTCAGTCTCAGGACGGGTGATCGGCGGGTAACACAACTTCTACCTGTCACTTCCAATTTTAGGATCAGGACCCAGATTCAGGAAATCACTTAAGCATGTGCCTGTCTTGAAGCAAAGGCTTCCTTGTGTGGTGGTGCCCTCCCAGAAGCTGTCCTCCCCTGTCTCTTCAAGTACCAAATGCTTGAAATTGGGCCAACCCAGTGAAGTCAGTTCTTCCCCAGCACTGCTGAGGACCAGACCCCTGAGAGCCCAGAGACTGGATCCCATTGACTTCCTGCTGCCCTTCCCAGGGAAAAAAGGTTGGGAGAACAGGAGCACCCTCCAGGCATTTCTGTTGCCCCCTTGCTGGAACAGCGCCTGCCACTTTCCTTCTGGGAGCATGTTAAGGCATTAATGAAATGCACAAAGCAAAGAGGCTCATCCATATAAATGGGTGATTTAAATAATGAGGAAGGAGGAAGGATGTGGTTCAGTGTCAGTACTGATTAATTAGGGCATAAAATAAATAACCCTCCTAACAACATTGGCTGCTTCCACTATAACTTACTCTATTAGTGGGTGATGGAGTTAATACAAGTGACAGTGTAATTACAGGTTAGTTAACTGGCCTGTTATGACGCTCGCCTAATTTTAGGGGATGGACCTATTTGCACGCTCACATTTTCCTATTGCAAAGAAACCCACAGCAAAGGGCTGATAAAAGTTAGTTGTTAATCCTGCAGTTTCACCACTCGTCAGGCGCAGTTTTTAGGCTCCCCCCTTTGTGCAAGTCAACCACGCTGATGCCAAAAGCCTGGAATAATTCCCCCGTGTGCTTGTTTGATGTCACAGCTGAGGTCACGGCTGGGTATTGTGCTCTTAGGAGTGCACATGGTTATCTAACGTGTGGCCACACAATGAAATGATGAACAGATGTGAATAGTGAGTTTTTAACATCTTAGCTCTTTTGTATGGGAGTTTTATTGAAATGTTTTGCCTGTTAACTCTGTGAGTGTCAGGCAAAAACAAGAAAATATATACCAGGATTTACAGGGTTTTGGAGTGGATTTTTTTTAAAACCAGCATTGCTGCACAGCAAATAACTGCTGAGGTAACAAACCATTTACATTTAATACTTCTGTGGCTGCTGGCCAACGCTTCCGCAGCTTGCGGTATGGATCACAAATTTCTTATAGAAAGAGAACAAATGCAAAGTCAGATCTCTTAAATTATAATGCATTACAACCCAAACTTCCCATTAACATAGGCCTTCAAACATGACATCAAATCCTTAGTTTGTTTAATGGCTCTGTGAAAGTCCTGAAGCTATTCTGAAATATTTTTAGCTGTTGGTCAGTGCTTCTTGTTTTTCTCCTCTGGGATGGGAGGAAGGGGGATGAGGAAATCAGACCATTTTCCTAGATCATGATTATGTGATAGTGTATTGACATGATACTCTTAGGGTCTCTTTAGGTCAGTACAGCTGAAAATAGGATCTGTGAATGAGAGTTTGAACAGCCTGAACTACAGATGATGCTGACAAAGCCATATCAATGTTATTGTGCAGGGTTTGTATAAAGTCCAGTACTTAAATAATTAGTCTTCTTCTTAGGATTATTGTGATTTTTTTTTTTCTTTTCTAAGTCATCCGAAATACGATGCAAACTCACAGTGCCTCAGCTTCTCTACTTTTAAGTTACTTAGCGCCTCCAAAATATTTTAGGACTTTGGTTAAAACATTAAAATGCTATATTGTCATTTCGAGAGCAGCAAAACTTGATTCTTCAGAATTCAAGGCAAATATCCATATTTCTATTTCAGTGCAAGTTATAGCATTATCCTTTTTTTGCAGTAAGTCACTTTTTTATATGCTATAGAAAGTCACTTTGGATTCAAATATAAAATGAGGCCATCCATCACGTTAGCAATTTAATTACCTTGGTATATATTTTTTCAGCAAAAAAACTCAAAAAACCCCCCCAAACACAACAAACCACCTCTATTATTTGTTGTGTGTATATATCTTATTACAGATTCATTGCCTGAGGACAGGCAGGGCTGTCAGCAGGGCAGTCCTTGTGGTTAGAAATGCCAAGATGGGGAGCAGATAAGACATGAAGTCCTTGTGCCTCCTGTTTGGGTCCGCTCCGCTCCGTGTTTGCTTGGGGCCTTACCTGTTAGATTCCCTGTAATCTTTGTTGCAAAAGTGAAATGATGCCTTGTAAAGCAGTGAAGCGTGACAGGGATATTGAAAGGGTCGAATGAGGCAGAAATGTGATATTTTCTATCTTCTGTAGGCCCAGGAAATAAAGAGTCTGGCTGCTGAGCTGGGATTGGGCCTTCACCATCGCATTTGTGGCAAGGAAGTTGTGAGATTTATTGTTTAGTGCTTACAGAAGAGACAAAGTAAGCAATGCCCGTGATTTATCTAATTGTTTAACCATCTGGTTTCGCAGCGACTGAAGATTAGGCATTGAGGAAACTGGGAAACTACAAGTGGCAAGAAGGGGCAGGGAGAGGGGCCTTTATTTATTACAGTTTTGCTGGTAAAATTCAGAAAATACCTAGGTTTTCTTTCAGGGATCAAGAAAAATTTCATTATTTGCACTTTTTTTTTTTTTTTTTTTTTAAGGATTTGATAATTTCATGGCTGATAGTATGTGGAGCGATAAAAGCTGACATAATGAGAAGTGTAATGAAATGACGTGTTTCAAGGCAAGAGTTTGGGCTGGAAAAGGAGATCCCACTGCCATGCTTGCATCTCTTGGCACACAAACTTTTCCTAAATCTTTAACTAGGACAGATGTGGTATGTCTGTTTCAATGATATATGTGATATTAAGGACTCTGGTCCCACCCAGGCAACCCTGTGATGGGTTATTTTCAACATTGAGCTGTTTTTTCACTTTAGCACATTCTCCACAACGAAAACTAGTGAGTGGTTGTCACTGCAGAGAAATGATATTTTTCCTTTAGGGGAGCTGAGCTTGTGACACTGTAGGTATGTGGATGGGTGCATGGGTGGGACTTGGCAGAGTTGGTCAAGTCATGGAGTAAATCCTCAAAGCTAGTTAATGATATGTAACTATTTCTGTGCATAAAGAGAGACTTATACACTGATATCCCAGTTATATTCCTTGAAGCAAACAAGCAAAAGCACCTTTTGTAGGGCTTGAAAGGAGCAGGAAAAAGCACACATGTGAGATGACTTAAGTGGAAGAAGTAGAAGGATAATATTTAAAAAGGACACAACTCAATCATTTTTATTCTCTTGGGTAGAAATCTACCCTGTGGTATCGCTGAGACCAGATACCCTTTCATTGCCTCTGTTGTCCTACATCCGTCTTCATTAGGACTTTTGCCCTACCAGGGTCCAAAGATCTCAGACTTTTGATTAGTTTCAGCTGGGCTTGAGTATCAAACCTGAAAAACAGTTATTTTTTCTGCACATGTTGCTTTTCCATAAGTGAAGGCACATCCTACAAATAAAGTCTTCAGGGAGGTTTAAAATTGGCCTGGAACAGCAAAAAAAGAGAAACAAGCTGGCTTGCTTTGTACGAAAGACTACGCAGGTATTGACCCCAGAAAATTTGTCAAGTCAACACCTAATGATGGCTTAGCTGCCGGGCTTGGCCATGCAATATTCAAATCAGGCTCTGTTTTTTTACACCTTGGTTTTTCACATATGGAGCCCAAATGAGTGAGGAGAAACAGAAGCGCCGTGTGAGCCTTTCTCCCCAGGAGCTGGAGCAACTCCGCTGAAGTTTGGCCATAAACTCTTTAAACTACCAGGTCTCTGGGGAAGGCTTGGGTGACTGTCTCCACATCTACCATCAGCTGTTTAATGCTCCAGGAGCTTGTAAAGCACCATGGGTGAAGGGAGAAGACTTTTTCTAGAAGCAGGATGCTCGCAGGCACCAGGCCAAGCGTAGAGCTGAGGGAACGTGGGCAGAGCGGTCCCAGAGGTGGGATGGTCACTGTTAGTCCAGGGGAGCAGCTGATAAATAGCTGGTTCCTAAGCAGAAGGATGGGGGCTCTAGGAAAAAGCAGGGTCCAACCTGGAGCTGTTGGTAATTCTCCTACTTGAATAAAGCAAATGGTTTTTCTATCAGAAAATTAGAATTCATTAAACCCAAGAGGTTTTCATGACAGTCTTCCCCTTGCATTGAGGCTTCCCTTTGGAAATGTGTCTCAAGGTTGGATGTAGTGGTTATGGGCACAGAAAATGTGACTACACTGAGTGGTGACTGTGCCTCCACCATGTCACACCCCAGCCAATCTGGTATTATCTTCTAATGAACCAACTTCCACTTGGTCAAGTGTTCCATCCAAAGCAGGAAGTTAAACTCAGCTCTTGTATTTCCCAAGACATGTCCTGGCCACCACTGTCTGAAAGCATCAAGTCTCTCTTTGTGGTCTTGGTCTCATCTGGAAGAGAGATTAGAAATAATAGGAAATTCCAAAATTTGATCAACCAAAAAAATAGCATGGAAGTTTTTCCTTTGCAACACGTGGCTTCACAGCCACGTGAGTCACTAAAGGCATGAAAAGACAAGGTGATTCCATTCACCTTCCAGGCCTTTCAGTTTGCAAGAAACAAAATATATGACTGGTGCTATTTATCAGTCACCTTCTGAAAGAGGGTGAATATGCAGATACCAAAGAACATCTGGTATCTTCATCCACACAACACCTGAAGATGATATTTTTTAGCTGTAGAGAAAATCATTGAGAGATCTTCCATTACAGCAACAGTGTTCTGTGAGAGAGTTTCTATAGTTCCATACTTTTTATGGAAAAAGTTGAAGTGACTTATTTAAAAATTATCATTTGTTTTCAGTTTTACCATTTTGTTTCTCCAGTGTCAGCATGTTCTTTGTTTCGAGATATATATACCATAGAATCATTTGTTTATATTAAATACAACTTTATAATACAGCATTTTTTCTCTTAACACTTTTCAGGCTTTAAAACACAAATTAAAAATGAATGGAGTTAACCTAAGCAAGTTTAAATATTAAATGAAACATTGACTTATGTGTTTAAGTGACTCTGAATCCAGGGTTTTTTCCTGAGTATTTGTTTCAAGGGAAGCATTGGCTTTTTAGCTTTCAGTTCCAATTTAGATTTTTTTTTTTCCCCTGCTGCTATTTCAGAATTACTCGAAAATTGAAGTTTCCCATTTCTACACAGCTCTGGCAATTCTATAAACTGGGATTTCCAGGGTATGAAAGAGTTTCATAGGCAGCTGAGATGCACAGATATATTGTGGTAGAATTAAAAACTCAAATGAACTTTATCTTAATCTCAGCCCAGTGACTTAGTCAGAGGCATTTTAACATTTCTTCTCTTTGCGATCAAAGATAGTGCCAAGAACTGGAAGGAGGCTTTTACTGAGTGTAAGAGTAGATGCTCATGCACACTGAAAAGTGTTACTAATGTTGCTTTAATAAAACATAAATTCTGAGTCGTGCTCCCTGCCAGGCTGATGCGGGTGGACTCTATTAAGCTTTTTTCAGTCGTGCTGAAGGCTGGGAGGTTGTGCTGGGAAACCCGCGCTGGCTGGATGCAGTCCAGGGAGGAACTCCACTCAGAGCACAGCCAAAAAAACTGGAGAACTTCTTCCACGTCCTTTAAAGTCAGAGAAGGCTCAAGTGCTCAACTGGGCTAACAGGGACATGGGATTGTGGGGAGGTTCCCCAGCTGTTTGGGGAGCGCTTGGGGTGCTCTGAGCGTGGGGAGCTCCCTGCAGAGGCTCGTGGTAAACAAAGGTGATAAACCAGTGCATCAAACCCGCTGGGTAATGGGCACATTCCTCTTCCCTCTGGCTCTTGTGCACTTTTTGGGTGTGTTTGAGCCAAATCCAGGATTTTAGCTGCTTTCAAGTGTGTCTGGGTAAAATGCAAGAGCTGTGCAGTCACATGGGATAGCTGCTTCTGCCCTTCTGTCTTGTGAATGTACTAATAAATCTGATTCAGTGTAAGCCGTTATTGGAGTTGCATATTTGTGTACCCAATAGCAGTTTTTAAGCTGGGCTGATTGTCAGCATCCCTGCCTGAATGGAATGCCCCAGTATTAAAACTGGACAGTTTTGATACTTGGGCAAAACATGTGAGTGCAGTTACAAACACTGTCATTTTTCTAATGACAACCCTTTTGAATGCAGCGGGGAGAGGGAGGATCTATCTTTTTTTTTTCTTTTGGATAGTGGCAAAGAGAAAGAAATATGCTGCTTGTTTAAACTGACAACTCACAGGTTGAGCATTTGAATCAGGCAAATTTGTACAGTATGTTTTTGAAACCAAGGAAGTATTAATCTTTACCCATTTATAGAGTGATCCAAAAACAAATATAGCTTTTCTAGCCAAAAATTAAGGCAGGCTTTTCCAACTCTGATTGTCACTCTGTTTCATATTTGGTGTCGGACAAACATCTCATTATTTTATAAAGATTAAAAAAAATAAAAGAAGAAAAAAAAGTAGTGAATGGTAATGAGCATGTAGCATGCCCCTTGCTTCCTTTCCCATGTCTGTCTCTTAACACTGGGCTGAAATATCATCAACGAGAATGCCAGGTACCGTTGTTAGCAAAACGAAGGCTATTTGATATTTGGGTTTAATAAAAATTACTTTAAAAAAGCATTTGGGTTCAAAGCGGGAAGTTCACTAATAGGTCTGAAGCAAACGTGTTCCTGATTACACCCCATTAAGAAGGTGGAATGCAGCGAGTGCTGCTTCCCCTGAGGAAGCCCCAGCGCACGCGATGTGAAGTCTGCAGCCAGCCCAGCAGACGATGCCAGACCTGCTGACCCTGGGAATTTTGCAGTATATTTTCAAAGATAATGTGTCTTCTGGGGTTCAGTGGGTGGGAAGGGAAGAGACACTTCGCTGCAAGGATTTCGAAAGGGTCTGGAATAGGATCAGCCAATTGTGCATTTTGTTCTCGGACACATTTTCTCATCTCTAATAAAACATAAAAAACTCAGAAGTGTTTTAGACTTTGCTATATTTTGAAGTGCTCATTTGTTCCACGGCTGGCTTGTGTGTGTCCAAAGCAACGCTGCCTGTTCCAAGTGGTTTCTGGTGAGGGAGAGTTGTATGATTCCTTTGAATCACAACGTGAGTCTGGTATGAGTCTTGTCATGATGTGTCCCTGTCTGTGGAACATGAGAAATGTCTTCATTATTTTTCATCAGACAATCCTGTGGAAAATAAAGTTCATGTAGTGAAACTGCAGAGGCAGAGTGATATGATATTCCAGGGACCACTGTACATGCAGTGCCTGTTGGACCAGTCTGTACACCCGGGGATAGAAATGCATCACTGGCTTCTCTGTGATTAACCATCACTGGAGGTGGCTGGGAAACCTGCACGTGCTGGTTTGGAGGCAGGGCCAAGGGAAGGAAGTCTTGGGGATCTTATCAGAAATCACACCACTAATGTCATCAGCATTTCTTGGGAGGGTTACGTTATAACTCAACCTTATAACTGGGAATTTGTATCTGTGCCAGCCATCCTAGGGGGTGCAGATTTTAAATGCCCACACATTTCATTCTGCATGACAACACCTTGAAAACGTAGGTTAGTTAAGACAAACCGCCGTCAATTAAGTTTATTGGATGATGTCAGTGATGTAGGTGATATATATACACATAATCATGGATTTAGAAAAAGGCCCACTCGTCTCTGGATCTGCAAACAGTTTGTCAATAACGGGAGAAAATTTACAGTGACAGTCAGTGGGGTTTTGCAATATGCAAAATGGACTTAATTATCAGCATGAGAAATCACTGCATGAAGAATAAGGATTTTGATTTGTGTTTTTATTCTTTGTTTTCAAGAAGTGCCATCAGCCAACGGCAGAATTATTTTCATAGCCAATTCCTAGATTTACTAGAAAGAGACCCATGTATTGCCCTCCAGCTGGAGCTGGACATGGTTCCCTAGCAAAGTGCATGCAGAAGCAGCCATGCCTGGTCAGGTAGACTTTAATTGTAATCAGATATCAGGTAGTTTAATTTTCCCTGGTGCTACTTTTTGCACTGGTGGATGACATTGCTACAGCTGGCACTGAATTTTCTTAGCATTTTATTTAATTGCAAGCTGTGAGCAGTGACAACGAATAGTAAAGGAAAGAAGATTTCAGACACTATCCCCAAATTACATGTACGTGCTGGTTTTTGTAATGCAGTTTTGTGTTTTTGAAGTAAATAATTAAATTGTTACCTTCAAATTCTGAAAATTATTTCTCTTGGATCTCAGTGTGTAATTTCTTCCACTCCGGACTACAAATATACTTGTAACTTTTTCACCTCAGATATCTTCAGGACCATAAGCATTCAGTCAGCTAAAGTGAAAGCCGAAAAGATTACACTGCAATTCTTGTCTTCCAAAGCCTCCCACAGTGGGACCAATGAGTTTTAGGGATCAAAAAAGGCACTGGCTCTCAAAAAGAGTATGATTCAAATTTCTTTCAAGCTCATATGAGGTTGAATAGATTTCATTGTGGCCAAAATATGTATTATGTATTTTAATTAATGAAATTTTTAATTGTTAGGATATTTATTATTATTATTACTAGTAATTAAAATATTAAAAGCATGAGCAATGAGTTTGGCCCCAGTACAGGGTTTGCAGTGCAAGCCACTGAGTACACTGAGGGGTGTCCCATCCACCTCTGTACTTTGAAATAAGTCATCTGGTTTGCTGACTCGATTGGCATGGTTGGAGTGCAGGATTTAGCCCTTCAGGTTTCTCTTCTTCACTGCTTCTGTTCTTCCCCTTGGCGGGGTGGGGGAAGGCAACCTCAGCGTGTTGGGGATTATCTAAGAGCTCAGGCATTGTACTGAAGTGTGTGTGCTCTCTGGGGCTGATTTCATATTTGATCACTCTCTCAAGATGGGTTTCAAATCCAATATTGATGCATTTTTTTCTCAGGACCGTAAGTTGTTTGACAATTCCTCTGAGCGACTCTTGTAAAAGCTTAACCCACTGTGTGCTTATACAGAGTAAACAGTTGCAATAACAACTTCAGTAATTTCCAAATCCCTACTCCTTAGTTGATTAAGTTAATACAAACTGAGCCCCTGGCCCCTTCTCCTGCAGGCTTCTAATGCTGGATTTGTTTGTCAGGTTTGGTGTGTTGGATTTTGGAGCAGTGTCCATGTTGTTAGTAAGCCTGATTATCTCCTCTTCAGTGTGTTACAGTTGCGTTGCTGCTTGCTTTAATGCTCCCTCCCTCAGCTTGACTTACTCAAGTCTGTGCTTGGATTTGGCTAATGGTAAATTGGTCCAAATGAAACTAAATTGGAGAAAACCCCATTGCTAATGAAGAAAGATCTGTGTGAATTCAACTGCACTGTTGGGTTCCCAAATCCTTGACTTTTCTTACAACCACTTCTATCATAATGTCATCCCCATTTACCGAATCGGATCTTAAATTATCTCCTTTGCTTCTCATCTAATGACTTTTTGAGTTTATTTTTGTATTTTTTTTCCATTTGTTTTGCTTCTTGCCTAGCAGCCATGTTCCAATTATAGCCTTTTTCATGGAGCAAAGGTGGTTAATGTTACACGTACGACACACTTCTTCCATTGGGGCAGCTGTACTTTGCACTGATAATGCTTATTTTTGCACAAAGTAATTTGTATTCCTGCAGGGTTTTTTTTCAATACTGATAAAGAAAGGAGCTTCAGCATCTCAGATGTATGTTTTGACATATGTTTTCTTACAAAGTGATCTGTGGTTCAGAAATAGGTTATCCTTGTGAGTCAAGAGCTGTTGCTTTAACTAGTGCTCATTCCTTGTATTCATGAGAGGCTGTAATTGATTCCTGTCTCTTTTATGGAATAGTCCTATTTTCTTGTTGAATAGATGCTTCTGGTTCTTTTAAAGGCAGCATTCATCTCAATCAGCTCACTGTTGCTTTTACACTACTGTCACCCAAGAAGGAGCCCCATCAGCCTCCTCCTCCCCCTCTTCAAATCATAGCATTCAAATACCAATTTTTCTGTCTGGTTAGGTCTTCACACTCATTGAAGAGCTTCTCCTCAACAGCAAGCAAGATACCAAAGGGTTTGAGATTTAAGATAAAATACTAAAAGTTGGTAACTATGCTTCCAAGTGTCTGATATAGTTCCAATTTTGGGGGAGGAAGACGAAGATGAACCAAGCTGAGGGATTTCCAGAGGCTGTGTCTAATAACATGGGCTCGTGCTGCAGCCTCAGAGGTAAAAATTGTAAAACTGCAGAATAAAAGGGATAATAGGAAAAGTTAAGCAAAAATTGGGTGAAATAAGAGAAAATCAATGTTTGTAACCTGCCATGAAGAGGGCATTCAGTCTCTATTCTCCTGTTGCATTTTGGAAATCTATAGTTACCTGGACTTCCTGCCCACAGGTGAATAAAACTGTGTGCAGGGAATAAAAATGCCCAGTTCACATCTAGCAGGTGTGGTTTCTTCCACATTCCAGTATCTCCCCACTACTGCAAAAAATAAATAGTTCAGTATTGATCACTTATTTTGACTGTTTCCTACAAAAGAAGAAATTAAATATTTCTTTGGCTACCTGTCTCTGCAGTAACCTGTTTTTCAGCACCTTCTTTGAAGCTTGTAGGACAGTTTGTTGTATTGAAGTTTATTCAATGGGAATAGATACAGGCACAATCTGGCATTAAGACAAGCTGCTTTCAACAACATTTGAGAGAGAACAAGAATGTCTTAAGTTTTCTACCTCGTCTCGTCATGACATGTAACTCCATAATGGAAAAGGAAGGCCAGGAGCAAAAGGAATGAGAAACCAGAGCCTTGCAAAATATTTGCCGGGACATCTGAAGTCCCACAAATTTTTGCACAAATCTAGGCCTAGTTTCCAGTAAAACTTGGCCTGATTTATCATTTCAAATCAAAGCCAGGTGGGATTTTGTGTGATTGCAGGTGAGATCCATTGGCCTTCTCAAGGATTTTGCTCCCTGAGCTGAGACAATCAAACCCTCTGGCACACAATGCTGATTTTTTTCCATGGGCTCCTGCAAACCGACAGCATCATGGTTTATACGAGGACAAGGTTTTGGTGTGGCTGGGGGACAAATTTCACTAGAGCAATGTTATGTGACAACCAACTGCTCTCCCACACTGTGGGGCCTCAGCCCCAAAGCTGGTGGGATATCCAGGGCTTGTGGTATATCCTAGAGTGAAATAATCTGTGAAAGGGCCTTAAATCTGATATAACCGCAATTAAATTCTTCCGTAGTGTGTGTGCCATAATCCTGTCATAATTGCCAGCACTGGTTAATAGCACTGTTCATATGGCATATAAACAGCAGAAAATGAATGCTCCAATGGATTTTTCTTTTTTCCCTTCATATTGGCCTGATGGAGGAATAGGCAATTAGGAATAGCTGGAAATTTCTTTTGAATTGACCATTTAATTAAGATACTCCCATCAAATAGCTGCAGCCCACCAGCATGCACACCAAATCCTCAAGCTCTAACTGCCTCTCTTCCCAAGCTCATTTATTTCTTTGGAGTTTGGCTGAAAGTTTGGACACTTGAGGCCCTGAGTTATGTTTTTAAGATATTTTTCAAAGGTTTAATGTCATTTTGTGGCACTGGTTTTAGTGCAGAGATAAACAAGTGAGTCATACACTTCTGTGTTACAACAAACCTATGCCCCATATCATGTTATTTACTTTATCATCGAGGCAGACAGGTGGAGAGATGGGAATGGGTTTGATCTGGTTAGGGAGCAGAGTAGGAACAGAGAGAGAGGTGTTGAAGGTTCAGGTGAGTTGAATTTCCAGTGAAAATACTTCTCTGACCTGATCCAATTTCATCCTTTGGATAGACTAACTCATGAGGGACCCAATTCCACCTTCCTTTCACTTACAGCTCTCACTGATGTCATTAAAACATACATTCCAAGGAACAGACAGGATATATGGGCCAGGCTTTAAAAATCTATAAGGATCATTAAAGAGTGGAGTTAAAATATTCATTTGCCCATGAATGGCACACAAAGACATTAAGCCTTTGATAGCTTTAGGCTTCTCAACAGAGAAACAGGGATTAAAATAGATTTCATAAATAAACAAATAAATTACCTCAGTAATGTCTCCACACTAATATGCCCAGACCCAATTAAACTGTTCACCATTAGAAATACGTATCTTGAAAGAGGCTGATGCTCCAGCAGAAGCTGAATTGGGGTAAATACTTTAAAGTGTAAGTTTTATTTAAGAAATGCAATAAATAAATGCCAGACTGTAGCACAACCCCTTTAACTTTCCTGCAGTGGGACAGCTACTGTGGACTTCAGACCGCCCTGGCAGCCTGGGCCAGCATGTTTGCCCGTGGTTTTATGGGGTTGGCTGTCACAGACCTTCCGATCACTTCAAAAGATGCAGCTTTACCTTAGTACACCTTGCCCCAGAGAAGGAATACAAACTGGCTTTCAGCAAGCTCATGCTATTTCTGATACGCTGTCTTAGAGTTCCTCAGACACAATTCAGAGCTGGGTAATTGTTTTATGGGTTACTTAGCAAACCCAGACATATTTATTTAACATAAATAAGCCGATAAGTGAGTACTGTTGAGATGGTACCAGTATTCTGTGCATATCCTTAGTTCAGTGCTTTACTACATAATCTCTGATACAATAAGAAGGATTTTTGACATAACACTGTATGTTTACATCACTCATTGAATTTCTTAAAATAATCTGGTTTTTTCAACTAATTGTTTTAATGAACTTGAAATGCCAATTGATCTGTAAACAGCACTAAATGACGTGACAAAATGTAGCATCTCAGTTGAGAGATGATGTGTGTCTTCTCTCAGCATTTGCTTGGAAGGTAATGCTGGAAAATTGGATGTACCTTTTCTAGACTTTGATAATTCATAAATCTATTGAGCAAGGTAAGTTCCATAATTAACCTTTAATCTTTTAGAAGCAAGTTGACTGGAATCTATTTACTTTAGCTAGCTTGTTCACTGATAATGCATGATTTTTAAATTTCCTTTTGTGCATTCCTTAGCTAAAGAAAAACACAGCTGTGTGTGAGACAAATTCTATTTATTTTCTCGTTAAGAAAAGTACAAGAAGATAGTATCGTTGGAAAGCTAATAATAAAGAACTACTAAAGAACGCCCTTCATCTGTTTGCTCTGCCACTTTACGAAGGCTTTCCAAACAATCATTTCAGCTGTATTAGTAAGGAAAGATATCTTAAAAGTCAAAGGAAGACAAAGTTAATGCATTTATAGAAGTACCATTTCAGATAACATTTTACCTGAGTGTTTAGATTAGTTAAATATTAGAGAGGTAGAGATAATAGCGTTATTTGTATTCATAAATGTGGAAAGTTGCATTTTCAGGGCAGTGAAGTGTAAGGCATATCAAAGGTTTATCATCCTGGAATGTGAGGGGAGCTGCGTGTCCGTCCATGCCAGGAGGCTGCAAGGTGCTCCCTCCTGTACTCACTCTCAAAAATCCAGGGAAGAATGTGAATGCTTTGGCTTATATTTGTAAATCCCTTTCTCCTCAGTTTTCTATCTATGGCTAAATATTGGGAATTGGGGGAATCACTTGATACCAGTTAGCTACACACCTGGGCCCAGTGAAACTCTGGAAGCACTGGGGGAGCGCTTGGTTGAGGGAGATTCACGGTGCATCAAGGGAAACGAGACCAGGCAGAAGTCTGGCCATTTTTAGTGGCTTCTGCAAACCCCGTTTGTAGGATAACACCTCCTCTCCTGTAAATAAGATATAAAATGAACATTCACAAAGCCCCCTTGGGCCTGCAAATAGCCAGCACTCAAACACATACACGTCCAGGCATGACACTGACAGTCCAGCCCAAACATGAGGTGTGTATGGCTGGGTGAGATGCTCCATGGCCTGCACCCACAAGGGCACACAAATAGAATCAAGCATCTCTGGCATTACCATCCCCTCTCTGCTCACCCAAACCTGGGGATGATCCTCAGCTTTCAGAGCTTACCAGTGGAAAGAGCCCACAACTAAACTTCTTTCAGAGTGGTGCAGCAATCCTGCCAGCAATCCCAGCCACTCTTTTTAGTCTCGTTACCATCCTCACAGTCAAATCTTCAAATATATGTGTTGAAATGATCTGACAATAATGGCCCTGGCTAAAATATGATGTTGTTTTGACTGAATGTGGTTTAAACTGCCATCTACTGGCTTGTACTTTTCAGGGCCAATATTAAAAACAATGTTCCCTCTTACAGTAACCCTCATTCATATGAAAATAAAGCAGGCTGAGTAATGCCTTCCCTCCTGCAATGCACAGCTGAAAATTGCACTGAGGAATACAAATGTTGCTGAGTGCAAAGGCAAATCCCAGCGCTGGTAGATAGATTCCTTAGGGATGTTTTTGTTCAATTTACACCTAGAAGAGAAGTTTAGTTGCAAATGCATGTGTGGAACTTCCTCCAAAGTAAATGAGATATGTGCATACATGTGGTGAGTTCGGACAGTTGCTTACAGGTTGCCTATAAAAGCAGCTTCCTGGAATATTACCTGGGATCTTTGCCAGAGCAAGGACCAAAGATGGCCTAACTCATTCTATTCAAAGTTACATAATTTTTTTTTTCCCTTTTCCCAGACTGTGAGAGAAAAGCCAAGTATTTGGCTTGAAATTTGGCAGTTACTTGCAAAGGAGGAGGTTTAATACCTATAGCTGCTTTGAATTATTTTCCCATTAGTTTTCTTTTAAAGCTTTTGAAATATCAGGGCATCACTTGTTGCTCAGAGGCATTGGCAGGATGTCTGGAGGACATGACTAGTGATGGGCTGATGTGCAGGACCATGACGTGAGCTCCGTCTGAGTGTCCCTACCGGGAACGGAACAGGATGCTTGGCTGGAGGGTGGAACCCTCAGTGACAGGGGATGTTACTGCCTTGTGTCTCTCTGTTCTGGAAAAAAAATAATCCCAAAGTAGAGAGAGAAAGAGGAAAGTTTAGTATTTTTTGTGTTAAAAGCAACAGAACTTTTGCAGATTTAGGGAATACTGTTGTACCCTTGAGAGAAATAGCAAGGGGAAGGATGAGAATGGGCCGGATCTGCAAACACCACCAAGGGCCTCATTTGTGGAGTCCACCAAGCCCGTGAGCCTTTGGAAGATCTTACCATGTTTATTATAGAATCATAGAATGGTTTGGGTTGGAAGGACCCGTAAAGATCACCTCGTTTCAACCCCCTGCCATGGGAAGGGACACCTTCCACTAGACCAGGTTGCTCAGAACCCAGTGCAACCTGGCCTTGAACACTTTCAGGGATAGGGCATCCACAACTTCTCTGGGCAACCTGTGCCAGTGTCTCAACACACTCACAGTAAATTTTTTTCTACTCATGGTGGCAAAGTGGACTCACAGCATGGTGGGCTAGTGCAGGTGCACCCTGCAGCCCAGTTAATGTTTGATCCTGGCTCCCATCAGCACGAGCAGGGTTGTCCCACACCCAAATATGGCACCACGTGCTGCGTGGGCACCTCTGAGGAGCTCAGGCCAGGAGGAACCAGGACCAGCACTGCTGGCTTCTCTCACTTGCTGGTTGACACAGTCAGTACAATCCAGGAGGGGATTATAACCCACCTTTCACCTGGGGGATTTCGAGGCTCTTGGCAAACATTGAGTCATTAATTCCCCCTTTGAAGCTGGCAGGTATTGGGGGAGCAGAAGAGAGAGCGACGGCAGCTGCGCAGCGGCTGTGGCAGAGGAATGCAGTGACGACATCGAGGACATGACTAATTTATTTAGCAAACTGAGTTTAGCATGGTAATGAGGATGTATTTGCCATCATCCCATCATTCATCAGATTTATGAGGCTCTTTAGGCAATGAGCGCTGCTGTGACTAAGTTTGGTTTGATTTGTTTAATTAATTCCTCCAATTCATTTTGACTGAATAAAACCCCGTAAGATTGCTTGGCAGATAAGAGGGACCCCGCTGTTATAAATGTGTGTGTATCTACCTATGAGCATCTATTTATCTATACAGAGATACATGTCTAGAGGCATCTATGACTGTAAAGCACATTAAGGTCTTATATTTTACTTTAAACCAAGTTATTATATACATTTTTTGCTTTTGGCTCCATGAATATTAGCGTATGTGGTCTAATCCAGAACATTTCAAGTCAAGATAGAGGTTTTTTTGGTAGCATTCCTGTTCTTTTTTTTGACTGTAATTCACCTTCCACAACACAATATCAAAACACTCAGACTTTTATGTCCCATGAAGAGCAAATGACAACACTGCTCAGGGTACCTGGAACACCACGTGGCAGAGTCCTGGCATCTCCGTGTAGCTGAGGCTGAAGGGACCTCTGGAGCCCTCAGTTTCCAAGGACTGGAGATTGTTCTGGGGTCTGCCCCCTCTTGTTTTGAAAACATCTCTCCAAATGTCTACCTGATGGTGAGGCAACCTGTGTCTGTGGTCTCATGCCCATTGCTGAGCAGCTCTGAGGAGCCTCCTGGTCCCCTGTGGACCCTCCCAGGAGGTAGCTGGAGGCAGGATGTGCCTCTTGCCTTGCTGGTCACCAAGGACATGACAGTATAATCATAGGGAACACAGAAAGCAGCAGAGGGTGGACGGTGCAATGATGCCCTTCCCACTGGTACCTTTTTCCATCCCTTCTTCATGTCTGGGACCACTGGTGCATTAGGGAACCTCAGCTTCCCAGTGTGACTACAGCTTCCAGCAGCCTCTCTCCTTCAGCTTTGAGTAGTTAATTGGGTATAAGATGATACTGAAACAAAAGAATTTTTGACATGTTTTGTCATTTGAAGGCTGAACACACACCTGTAGTTGCTTCAGATATTTAGCCAATAAGAAGTTCCTTTTTTTACTTTGTGTTCAGGACTGAATTTTCTCCCCCCCCCCCCCCTTTTCTTTTTTGCCCTTCCCCAAAATCTGGCACTCAAGAGCATCACGTGAACTTAAAACTTACTCTGATGTTATGGAATCCAGAACCAATGAGTCGATTATGCCAATCTATACATGTCACTTTATTTCAACTGTGACTAATATTGCTAATATTTATCCTTTGTCTCTGCAGCTTTAGGATACTGCCTGGGAGAGAATAGGGCTTGATTGTACTGAATTTAAACTAGGTGTCAGCACTAGCAGCCTGGATCTGTGCCACTGCTGGTTGCTACTTGTGCAGTGGAAGCTTCCGCACTACCCAGGCAGAAATGAAGGTTCAGCTTGTTGGTTGCTGTAAAAAAATCCTATACCCTCAGAAGTTACCATTGCTGTCATGCATCTTTTTAAAGTAAGTTTGAAAGATTTGCATGTGGAATATTATGGAATTCATCCTCAGCAAAGGTGTACCATGGGAAACGAAAGCAAAGCTGTGGTGAGACTTTTCTCGCTGAATATTTGAACAGAAACAAGAAAAAAAATTTCAACTCCCAGTCTTGTGTACTGGTTTAAATCAATGATGTGCTTATACACCTTCTGGATTTGTCTTCTCAGCAACCATCCTCCACCTGCAGTGCTGCAACATTTCACGTGTTCCAAATCAGCCAGATATAACTGGGGAAGCGATAGCCAAAAATGCTTGCCAAGACCTCTCTGCAGCCTGTGGATTCACCTGGCCGCTGCTCGTGGCAGCAGTGCAGATGCACAATGCTGCTTTTATAGGCAAATCTGTTCACATTGAATCAGGGGAACTCAAAAAGCAGACTCTGGTCAGGCTGTCACTCAGCACAGACAGTCAGCAGCTCCTTTAACAGCAGATTTTTGCCCTGCTAGTAGCCTTTAGCTGAGGAAACATATGGAGCCTGATAAAGAAATCAGTCTCCTAGCCATGCAGGATGCTCTAGCAGGCAGCCAGCAGTGAGGAGCTGGAGGTATAATTTTCACAGATTTAACCAAGCACAATGACACTATTTGCAACCAAGGGGCACAGCCAAAATTTATTTGCTGGAGTGCCAATGCGTGTTCCCTAGTGGGTAATTGGAAAATGAGAACAACCTGTCGAAGATTAGTCCAATTTCTAAAGCAAGCACAAGACAGTCTGATTTTGTTTATGAAAAAGAGGCATCTAATTACAACTCAGATTTGGGTTTCAAAGTCAGTTATTTAGAGCTTTCGGCTTGTGTGTACACACTCATTATCGGAGCGGGGTTACGAAGCACGGCAAATTCCAGTCAAGGTGGGTTAATTCCTCAAGAGCCGAGCACAGCATCTCCCAGGCTGATGTCTCTCTCCCCCTAACATCAACACCAGCTTTACAGAAAGCAGCTGCTAATGCTCATCTGTTTGAGAGCTTCGGTAAAAACGGTTTTCATTACCATGTTTATTTTATGAGATACATGGTATATTCTGATGAGGGCTTCTGGTAGTAAATCTTCAGATTTTGGCTTGGCTTGTTTCTTTGTCTGCTGTGATAAGACTCGGGGAGAAAGCAGGTCCCTGGGTCTCGCAGAGGGAAGGGGAAAGATGAGACAGCTCGGGGACGGGGGACAGAGGAGGGGTTGGTCCTTAGCAACATTTGCAACCCAAATCTGACCTCTCCTGATACGTTAGCATGGATTTACATCCATAAACCCACATTGGCAGTGGAGTCGTGTGGTGAGGAGCCAAGTGAAAATTCAATCCTGCTCTGGAAATACTCCATCTCCTGCTGCTGAGTGTTGCACGTGTCTGTGGGTGACACGAGCTTGCTGCAATGGGTATCTCTTGCCATCACATTGATTTCAGTGGCTGATGGCAACATATCACTTCCAGTAGCAGACCAGCAGTGAAGGATGATGCTTTTGTGACCTAGAGAATGAAAACATGTTATTTTTGTGTTATTTGATACTCTCGTGTGCATTTAGGATGATGTTGGGTGAAGGGTGAGTGTCCCTTTCATGTCTGAGGGGGAACCCTCCCATTTACTGATGATACACTTGGATTTTTTACCTGGTGCCTGTCAGTGTGTAGCTACACAGAACAGTCATACGTCTGATCAGAGATGCTTTTTCACTAAGTCACTTTTCTGGTTTTCTCCTCAAAGCCTTGTGGAAATTAAAAGGGGCTGACAGAATGGCCATAGGGAACACCTCCTTTGCCATGAATGGACTGATGCCCTCAGCAGCAGGGTGATGGCAGCAGTCCTTCCTAATGCTTCAACTCCTTCCAGGCTCCCAAAATTTTGTGTGAAAAGTAGTTTTTTCCTGCAGACCACTTCAGCACTGTTGACATTTTGGCACAGGGTGACTCATAAGCCCTCAGCCAAGGGAGGTGCTGGGGGTTCCAAGCTGGTGCTGCTTCTCCTCAGCAATAATGGAGTCACTAAATCACATCACAAGCCTAAAAACTGTTATGAATATGAATTGAAGTGACCATAACTTGGCAGGGGGATCTAGAAATGAGTCTCATTTCCACTGCAATGGGAGGCCCTGATAAGAAGAGAAAAAGTAGTGGAGGTATCTGCTTTCTGTGTCTAAATCTCAGGTTGATGAAATAATCTTGGAATGATTGTAAATGCAGAGGACTGTCTTGGGCAGTAATTTGTGAGGGAATGAAGGCCTTTTTCACAGGGACGGCCCTGGGAGGGCAACACTGCTAAAATTCTTGAAAGGTGGTAACTTGCAGGGCCAGGATGGCTATCCACAGCACTGGAGGTGCCCATGGCTTTGGCTGGAGTTGGTCATGTTGAAGCGGTTTCTGTCTGGAAAGAGGGAGAAATGTTAGGGGGGAAGAACTGAATACAGACTTCTGACTCTCATCTTACTTATTTTATTGTTGCCTTTAAAGGCATCCAAAATGTCACATAATCCTGCCTCTCAAAGGCTAGTCCAGCACTGGGAGTGTCATTGCCTTCACACAGTGCCCTTTGAATCACATTAAAGTCCAGCACAAAGCAGTGTAAGATTCCACCTTTGCAGGACAGGCGACCTCCACAAATTATGCAGTGTGACAGCATGAAAATGATTTTACTCTTGCTGCATGTTCTACTTCTACCACAGCATTTGTGCACAAGCTGTGATGCCCTCAACTTGCCAAAGTGACTTTGTTCTACCCCTTCCAGAGAAGCCATTGACCCCAGCTCCTCACCCAATTTCACTCACCCTGTGAGTGCGGGAGGAGAACTGATGTCTCAGTTCCCCCTTCTGTGGATGTTGGAGATTCCTCTGCCAGCATCCCTGTGCTAGGCTGAGACAGCACTGCAGCCAGGCTGCTCTCTGCAAAGCCAAACCTCTCATCTGGATGAAACATCTCCTCCTGCCAGAGCCAGCCCCAGCACCTGGAATCTATGTACTCGTCACCAGAGCTTTTGCACATAACAACACAATGCATTGCAACTGCCTTATAAGGATCATAAAAAATCCTGGCACGTATAACGCATTCACTTCATATAAATATTTCCAAAAAAATTCAGTGATTGAAGATTCAAATCATACTGTAGTGCAGTCTTGTTTATTCCATAACATTTTTTTTATTGCAGGATGATTTATACATAACCTTGAATTTCAAGTTCAGTAGAACAGACAAAGTGTTTGTTTAGAGGGCAGGACGATTAAAACCATTTTTTTCCCCTGTTTGAGTTGGATAAAATTGTAATATATCCTTTACGTCACAGTAGCACCCTAGTGGTTATCATATTGCATTAGTTACATGAGTTTTCAGTGAACATTATACAGTATATACTACTTTCAGTAAATAGACCAGTCATGCTCATAGTTACATGGAAAACTCCAGGAAATTTGTGATGACATTCCCTGCAGGTTAGTAATTCTACCCATTATTTATATTGGTTTGATTTGAGCTTTAAAATAATCTGGTGAAATTAGATAAGGCTCAACATTGTGCAAAACCTTTATTTCAGACAACTCTAAAAATACTTTAGGCTAAATATTTGAGATTTACTAAATTCTAACATCAAGAAAGTTCTCCTTATGCCTTTGATACAGCAGATTAAAAAATCCTCAAAACTCTTTGAGTAACATAATTGCTCATTTTATTTTTTTTTTAACATCCTTATGAACCACTAAAATTAATATGACATTGAGTTTAGACTAAAAGTGGTTTTCCAAGTGGGTTGGAAAGTGAAGTTCTTCTCTGGTACCAAATCCTTGCTAATCCCTCGCTGTGTGCTCTCTGCATCTGCATCTTCAGTTTAACGTACAGCAACATTTGTGCTCCAGCCCATCTTTAGTGAGCTACCACCTGCCCCAAGTAACCATTACAAATGGTATTAAATAACCACTTCTCCAGCATGACCAGAGACCACCCAGCACTTGTGCAGCAACTTCTCAGCCTCAGGTTTTACTGCCCACACGATGTGTGCAGGCAGCTCCCTGTGCTCCCAGGTGATCCACCTGTGGCAACCACGGGTATCAGCCCAAATTGTCCCAGGTCAGAGTTTGTGCACAGGATACAGGCACTTTCCATTATTCAGTGTATTCACCAGAGACTTTACACAAGGCAACAGTTAGAGAACACTGTGCACTTAACACATGTCTGAGCATGTCCATCCTGATTTTGCAGAGCTCTTAAGTATCTGCTCAAATTGATGCATATACTTAAGCTTATCCCTGTAGAGTTAAGCATGAAAAGTATGTATTTAACCTTAAACATATGCTTAAATGCTTTGCTGAATGAAGACCATAAGGCCTAATCCAGTGATCATTTAAACCGGTATCCTATTATTTCAGTGGCTGATGTGTGCGTCCATTCCCTGTGTGAGCACTGTAGGCAGATGGAATATATATCAGTTATATCAGATATATTTGTTGATATGGAAAGTTGTTGATCAGTTTTTCTGGTGCCTCTTACTCTACATGGCTTCTGCATTCCTACACACAACATCTCAACTCTCCTCAATAAAAAAACCCGTCTCACTGTGGAAGAAACTATTTGTTAGCCCTGTGATGTCTCATGGTGTGTAGTTTACTGACAAATCCAGCTGAAGCAGGTGACTGGAGAAGAAAACTCTGGTTACCACTTCTGCCTCCATGCAAAGCCAAGCTCCTCCACCTGCCTGGGGGCTGCAGTGGGCACTTGTGGGGATTTTAGTTTGCCAGAGCAATTCTTGAGTCTTACTTGTTGTGACCTGTGGATTTTTTTAATGGATACACATAGCTTTTCCTTAGTGATGGATAGCTTTGTCTTCCTCATCCCTGCTGCCCTGAGCTTGGAGAGAGGTCTCACATCCCAAGTGCCTCTGCACCTCTCTACCAGCCCCTTGTGCAGCCCTGGACATGTGGAACCCTCTGCATATGGGTCTTCTCATCAGCACCAAAATAAAGGCATAAGGAAAGGCTCAAATCCTGCCCAACTGAAAACCCATCCCTCCCTTATCTCAAGTAACACCAGTAGCAGATCTCAAGGAAAAAGACTTAGGGATTAGGTGAGGTCGGAGTGACCCTTCCTTTGAGGTACTGTTTTGGTTTCCAGTGATCCAAGACAGAGTTGACACCTTTCATTTCAGCCCTGGGTGGACTTTATGTCCATTAACTTGTCTAATTGTGCCTCTTTACAGACTTCTACTGAAGCTTCACGTTATGCCTTAGTGCACCTCAGGCTGCAATTCTGAATCCTGATGTATTTGCTGTGGGCAGTGCCAGGTCTGTCACTGTGCCACAGCACAGCAACCAGGACAGTGGCACTTATGCCCTTCTAAACCTCTCAAGTAGAGGGTAAAGCAGTCTCAAGGGACCTCGACTGTCTTGTAAAATAAAGTTACTTATAGATGTGCCCCTTTCTCAACTGCTTTGGCACTTACAGATAAAAGGAAGCTGCTGTGTGTTATTGTTTGTTTATTGAACTAATCAGTCAATACTCAGCTACCAACACGCTGTGATTCACAAAACTTGGCTGAAACAGGTAGACCAAAAAAAAAAAAGCCTTTTTAGACCTTATTTTTTCTCCTTTTTAATTGTCACCAACAACTGAATCCCTAACTGGGCGAAGCTGGCAAAATTTCCCTGATTCACCTAAAGTAACCAGCTGTGGATCATACTTCTGTGTGTTTGTAATTTAAATAAATAAATAAATAAAATATTTACCAATTTATAATTTATATATTAAGGCTATAGGGAACAGGATGAGAATGTACAACTCTGTATAAATAGAAGCTCCTGTTAATTTTCAAACCTCCCAGTCTTTCCTGTGCTAAAGGGAGATAAACCATGTTTTGTTTAGCTTGACACAGTTGTTCACTCCCAGACTGGGAAGCTCTACGCCAGCTTTTGGGCTGAAGTGGCTTTTTGTGGCTGTGCTGGAAACCCTTTAAAAGGGTTTGTAATGGAAATGCTGACAAACAGCACCAAAAGTGGCACTAAGTGAGCAGTGCTATGATATTTTCAACTTTCTAGGAAGTTCACAGGCGGTGGGTGGTGAGTTAGGCTGCCTGGAAATAGACTTTTAACAACCCTGGTTCTTGTATGCCTTTGGTGCATGTGTAGAATTTCAAGTTCAAAGGTAGGAGCAGAAGCTGTGGTCCTGTCCTTGTGCACAGTCTGGCCCCATCCCCACCCTGGTGCAGTCGCTCTCAGGCACAGCACTGCTCCAGCCCACTCCCCTGACCTGTAAAGTCAGGTTCATATTTCTGTGTCTCTTGCCAGGTTATTGTAACACTGAACAGGACTACCTGTTCTACCTTTTACACCAGATATCCTAACTTTCTGATGATGTTTAATTTACTGTTTTCTTTCATGAGCTTTCCTTCCATGGCAAGAAGCATCTTCATGCTCTTCATTTTCCTTGATTGAATACTGTCTTTTATGTTGGATGTATTTTAGTGTGTGACATACCTGTTAATTATTTTATGTATGGATTACCACTGAGCACAGCATTTTATAAACCAAAAAAGAGTCTCTTGGTGAGTAATGGGGCTAATGTACATACACATAACTAAATATTTAGAGGGGAGGATACCATCTTGCACAGTATGGATATTGCTGATTAGGATGAGCACAGTGGGATGCTTTTACTTCCACTGAAGTCAATAGCAGATCTCACAGGTTTTAGTGGGAAGAGATATGAATTTTTAAAATGCCCCATTAAGAGCCCAATCCTGCCACCCTTACTCACATGAGAAATCCTACTGATATCAGGGAGTCTATTTGCCTGATTAAGGACTAATTCTGTGAATAAGGATTTGCAGGAAATGGCCTTATCTCTTCTGCATACCACAGATCCTGCTCTCTAAAAGTGTTTGCTGTAAGCGCTTATCGTTTATGTAAGTGCCCTTCAATGGACATTTATATAATGGGGTAAATATTTAAAAAGTTGTGCAGAGCTTTAGCTATGCAGGGGCTAAAGGACGTGAGTGGTCCTGGCTGGAGCATCAGGCACCTTTTCCCCAAGTGCCAGGAGTTATAAAAGGGAAAAGTGTGACTGCAGCAAGGTTTGGGAGACACGCAGCTGTTCAAGAGGGATCTAGATATTAACAATTTTTAAGTGGGATTCATTAGGATGTAAAATCCACCTCTACTGAAAGCACAAGTAAAGTCAACTCACAAATAATGTGGTTGCTTAATAATAAAAGGTTGGTTGTAACTCGGCTTTCTGGCGAGCTGTCAAGTGAAACTTCAGCCATATAAATAATGGCGTTTCAAAAGGAAATGAAGAGGGCAAAATGTTTTGAGGAGATGGCAAACTCTGAATAGCATGTCTTTCCCTGGAATATAGATATGCCATTATTTACAACTGCTACTGGAAAAACACGTGCAGTGGCTACAAGGTTGGTTGGATTTTTTCTTAATTTGAATAAAATCTTTTGCATTATTTGTTAGTCATCAGCAGAAACTACAATTACCAAATTAATGAAAACCGAGTGATGCCTTTGAAGAATTTTTAAATGAACCTTAACTGCTGCCTACGGCGACTCACTCAAAGTGAAGGAAAAAAATAAATAAAATAAAATTAAGGTGAACTAGCCACTGTTACTAAGAGTCAATTGACAGAAGGCATGGGTCATTAATTTTGTGTCCTTTGTTTTGTCAGTTTGTTTTCGTGAGGCCTGGTAGAGAAAGTAAAACCAGTCAAGCTGAAAATTGTCTGCTCTGTAGCTTATTTCCCCTCCCAGCATGCCCTGACCCAGGGGAGCGGCTGCGGGGCCGTGGCCCTCCTGCCCCTCCTGCCTTCGCCCCCCGGGACAGGCAGGGGTTTGTTGGCAGGACGGTTAATTCTGCCCCAGCCCGGCTTTAATCATGTGCAGGTTGTGTATATGTCGGGGAGGAATGAAATGTCTTCCCTCGTGCAGCAACTTCAGCGAGGGAAAAAGATCCCGCAGCGCTTTTGGCCTTAAAGTAAACTCTGACCGAAAGTCAGAAGGGAAAAAAAAAAAGCCATGACCGAAGGCAAACAGATATATATTGCTAATTTTCAAACATCCTCACAATGTTCCTTGGCATTTTTCTCCTCTGCCTGTGCAACCTTCTCACCCGCCTCCCTGGGGTGCGTGCGGGGCCAGGATGCTGCAGGGTGAGGACCTTGGTGCCCCAGCACCTGGGTGGGATCACTTCTCTCACCGGCACCCCATGCAACCCCCATGAGGCTGAACTCTGTTATATTTGCATAAATCCTGAATATCTTCACTGAATAATTGCTGTTAGTCCAGTTTTATGCAGCAATGAGTGATTTAGCTCTCTGATTGTGGTGGGCTCAGAGGTTCCACAGCTGACACAGACCTCATTCCAGTTTCCTCCTTAAAGTGCAAGAACACTTGGTGGATTCCATAAATCCTGTAAAATTAGCAATGAAAACACTTTTCTTTCTGTACCTGGAGGTATGGTGGGGATAGGTAGTCATCTGATACATGAGGCAGATGCTCCTTGTTTTACTTTTCCACATCAAGTGTCCCCATATGAGACCCGTCAGCCCTCCAACGTGACCAGTCATTTCTGTGGCTGCCCAACTGAACCCACATAATCTCTCCCCAAGATGTAAAAGATAAATATGAACCCTTGGTACACGATTATACCAAATTAACTTGTTCCTCTGTGCCTGTAAAGGTTTAGATGGATAATTGAATTCCTCTTCATTTTTGGTTTGAAACAATCTTTTTCATCATTAGGCGGGTTGCCAGAAGTGGGTGTTTGTGGCTGGGTGTTATTGCAAGGGCTGAGGGCCTGTGTGCTCATAAACAGAGAAGTGACATAATGTCTTTGGTATAATGAGACAGCTTAATGCAAAGCACTGCAGGAATTAGGGGACACACTTCAAGAATTGAAATAAAACGTATGGAAAATGTGCATTTAGTGCTCTGTCAAAAAGACACTAGAAAAAAACCCCATCTATTTGATTAAACACTGTTGGAATGAGTTGCATTACAAAAAATTATTGCTTTAGCTCCATGATCTTAATGTTCATTGGAAATAAATTGCAATTAATTGAGTAGCCTTTAAACCAACACTTAAAATTGATTTTGACACATGCCAAAACCTCACAGTTTTGGCACTATCTTCTAGGTGCTGGATATTGGTGGGAATGTGCTAAAAAGGTCTTTCTTCCTTTTGAGAGATCACTAATTTTTTTTGTTGTATAATTTAGTTATTGGTGTTGCTTAATATTTGTTTTTAAGAAACCAAAGCAGTTTGCTGAATCACTTTCATGGTTCATTAAAGCAAAAGCTGCAGCTTCTGTTCTGACTGCCCAGATAACATTTTCAGATAAACACAATTTCCTGGAGTTTGTGCTTTTTTGTAGGTTTTTATTTTGTTTTGTTTTGTTTTGTTTTCTCCTAGGTCAAGCCCAGAACCTTTACCTTATGAAACAGATTATGCTCTCAAAATATTGTATGTTAAGTGTGTGTTGTTGCTTGTTATCTATAAATCAGATGCAGAGTCTTAATGCCCAGGAATGTTCCGTTAACTCTAAAGAGAAACGTTCACTTTTATATAGGAAAAAAGTCTTGGCAGACAAGTTGGAAGTACCAGATGGAATAGGTTGTGCCACACGGATTATAAGATTTCCCCCCCTCCTCCCTTCTTATTGATGTCTTAAATTGAACATGTTCCATCTGTCTGCTCTCAATAATGAATAGTTACTTCTTTTTTTATTGTAAAGGTAACAAATTCCATATAGAATAAATTAATTCAAGCATGTAATGAAATGTGCTAGGACTGTGTGTGTTGGAATTGTGTGTAGAAATCTAATATAGTTCGTAAACTGCAGCAGGTAAGACTGGTGGCAGAATTCACAGCTACTCGGGGAAGGGCAGCCAAAAATTGCTGTTAAAAATTATGCCAGGAGAAGTTTGCAGGAAGAACCTCAGGATCTCACAGGATGAGAAATTCAGTTGTGCCACAGGTGTTTGTTCTATTTAATAGTGCTTGGATATATAGGACTTTAAGTCGTGGCAGGTCCTCTTCCAGCATTAAGGGTCTGTAAGTAGGTAGAAATGCGGTGTTTTACCCATATCAAGGCCCCTCATGCTGCTGGAAGGAAACAGAACATAATGTCCATTAGGCTCCAGTTCCCTCTGCACCTCCTGAAAAGGATGAACATTGTGCTGTTAGACCAAAAGCATTTTTAATTTCTCCTCACTGGAAAAAGTCCAAAGGATATAAACTTGAAGCAAACTCAAGTGCTTTGTACACTGAAGCGAAAACAAGGTAACCTTTCAATGCAGTGATGAGCTGTTGGGTTTCAGACTGATATGTTTGGTTTGAGATAATTCCCTGCTCCTGCTTGAGAGTGCATTTTACTTTCTCTTCTTTACTCTGTCGTGGCTTGAGATAAAGGCACTGTGCCTTTTTTGCACATGTTGCTATAAATAGAGAATTAAATGCAGAGCTTTAAATGCTAAAACAGGCACACTTTGCTGTTAAAAGTTGATTTTATTTTCATCTGAACACACAAATACCTGTATTTCTGTTCTTATATCAGTGAATTTTAAAAGGTTGGCTCTTTAAACTTTTGGGAACAGTTGGTTTTGATTTTGGATGTAATAATCTTTTCTTTCTGTGACAAGGGTTTTTATCTGGAATTGGAAATTACTCTTTCTTTACTTACAGATAATTGATGCAGACCGAACTTGTTAAAGTCAAAACAAACAACTCAGTTCTTTATTACATGCTTATGTGCTTAGTCACCGACTTTATATTAGATTCTGCAAATGGTACAATTTATGCAGTGACATGTCAGAGACTTAATGTTGTAATTTTCCTGCTCTTAATGGAGAATTAAGAACCTGGAGAAGCTCGGAGGTTCACATGCGCAGAATCCCCACTGCTCGGGTGCAGAGGTCTCGCAAAAATTTAGTAAGTGAGAAGGAGAACAAAGATCCTTAGTTGGGGGAAAAAAAATTGGATAGCCTGTGGCTGAGAAGCTGATTGGGACAGGTAGGCACAGTGGGGCGCGGGATAATGAGGCACATGGCAAATGTGATGCACAGATGTGAAGCCAACTGTAGCTTTGGTTCCAGGAGCCGCGCATGCCACGGCACCGCGCCTCGGGGCTATGTCTACACCAGAACATTTGGAGCAGTAAACGACGGGCAACATTAGGTTCAAATTAATCTATTACTCCAGAGCTGTGAAATGTTGGTTGCTTGTTGCGGAATTACATTGCCTCTGGGTGAAATGTTTTAGGGAGATTTTAATGCATGCTCATGGCTCGCAGAGCAGATTAAGAGGAGAAAGGGAAATTAGAAGGGTTAGGAGGGCTGTTGAGGTGCACATTTCTGGTTAAAGTATATGAAAAGAGTATTACATATTTCACAAACAGGCCTGCTCTCCTGTTGGCCACCTGCTGGGACTGAAATATCCTACGCCGTAATGAAGGCAGGTTTGCAGAAGCCTTGTAAATAGTTTAGAAAGCAGATAGAGGCAACGTTGGTCTTTCCGGAAAATTTGGGAACGTTTCTCCTATCCCAGTCCAGGATCCCTAAAATCCTGACCAAGACAAAGCCAAACTTCAACTCTTAGCTATTTGCCACTCCAATTTTGAGCACAATGCTAAATGACAGGTAGTCTCCTAAAATTTCACAACGCATTATTAGGATTAAGTAATCAGATCCAAGTTCTTTTCCCCTGGTACCTAAGTGGTCCTGGCAGGCCCCTTTAAACAGATCCACGGTCCAAAAGGGCGTGTATTCCAAGTTGTAGCATAAGATATTCTAAATCCTCGTCAATTAAATAAACTTTATTCAATCGGCACAAACTGTTTGGAACTATCTATAAAGAATATATTTCTTTTACTATATTGTTGCTTTTCTTATAAAAAAACACTTAATTGAAATGCCTAAGAGCTGCCTGGCACAAAAGTCAATAAAAAGCCTAGAATAGAGTTTATAGGGGTTGTCTATGTACATAATTAAATCCTTCAGGCACTTTAAAACTCTGCAAAATAAATGGTTATGCAAGAATGGCCTGCTGAGAGAAGAAATGCTTGTATCAGCTTTAAGCAGCTGCTCTTGCTCGGTGTTTCTGGGCTGGAATGAGAAAGCTATTAGAAGAGGGGACGACTGCAAGCCTCATACAAATCATCTTTGTTACTGACACTTCAGGGAGTGCTTTATGGTGGCTGTCAAGCCCAATACAGAACTTGGACTGCGCCTGCTAAAGTCACCCGGCGTTATTTAAAAAGGGGATGGTTGTGACAAAACCAGCATCTATGCCCAAATAATGTTTGGGGCCAGGGTGGAGGGAGCTGAGGCAGGAGTTAACACGGGCTGCAGCGAGGCACTGCTGGGCAAGCGTGTGGCTGAGTCCTGGCTCTGATGGAATAACAGAGGTTAATTGCTTGCAATGGTCTATTGCTGTAATAGGAGTAAAAGGGGAGGACTGTACTTAGATTTGATTTCACTGTTCTTTAGGGAATACAGATCGAGGGGGTGGGATTGTTATTAGGGGCAAAGGAAGTGGTGCTAAAAAAAGAAGAGTTTAATGAATGTAACCAATAGAAAAATTGTAGGTTTGTTTCTCCCTCTGGCCCTCAAAGTTATGATAAATGATAGCACAAGGAAAAGATAACCTACCATGAGAGTAGGATCACCAAGGCCAAATACTAAAACTCCCAGCTGACTGCCCCATACACTGCAGCCTCTGTTCGTGTTTATTTTTTCTGCTCACTCTTGGTTTCGTCAATCAGTATGATAGACGATAACTCCTGACTAGAGCAGCCTGTGTCCTGCTCTCTCACGGTGGGTAGCATGTTGTGGTTGGCGCCGTGCAGTCGGAGGATCACCCGCATCAGAAGCATCAGGGGATGAGGTAGGGAGCAGTCTTCCAGCAGCCCCGCTCCTGGGAGAATAGCAGGCAGCGGTGTTATCAGCATGCAGCCACGCTGCCAAGAAAATGACCACACATTAGTAGCTTTGTTTGAGTAGAGTCTAGGGGGGATGTCGCTCGCAAAAATTGAGACGCTCTCTTTCTGTTAAATCGTCCCGCTTGTGAGTGTTAAAAGATAGCTTGTTCAAAAAGAAACCATACGCGGCTTGCCCGAGGCGAGGCCGGGACAAGGCTGCGAGCAGTTCGGAATTTGTAATGCTGTATGTCCCGGGAGGCAGGCGCACACCCGGCTGTCTCCAGACAGCAACAGGTTTGCCCCTTGCTTCTGCACCGAACCACCTTCTGCCGTGCCTGAGGGCAGCCTTGCCTTCCTGCCCTGCCATGCCTTTCCCAATGCCGCACCTTGCTTTTCCTTTCCCTCTGCCTTGCCTTTCCTACTGCCTTTCCAGGGAACCAGTAAAAGGGAAAAATAGCCTTTGCAGGCCGCTGACATGTGAAGAGCTGCTTGTTAAGCCAACAGCTCATCAGATGGCTGGAATTTCCTGCGCCCGATCCGCCGATCGCTGACGTTGTTTATCTCCTCTCTCAGCACCAATATTTGTCGGGCGCGCTGTCGTTGAAGGTTTTGCTCCTATTTCGCTAATTAAGGAAGAGAGAAAGTGTGTTTACTATTGCTGAAACCTCAGCTCTTTTGGGGGGTTTTGGTAGGGCCTCTGGGGCCATTTTATTTTTGAGCTGAGCACCCCCTCCTTCCCCCCAGCGAAGGAAGTAGCCAATATGAAATTCTTTTGATATCTTGTGATGTAGCAGTGGTCAAACATTTCCTGTTCAACATTTTTTCCAGTGTACTTGTGGTTCTTTTCCCAGCAACAAATGTTTCAGAATTTTGGTGGACTGGGCTTTACCAGACACTTCAGGCAAGGCTGACAAATGCATCCACCTTGGAGCAGGGCAGTTGATGTGACCACAGTTGCTTGGAGCATCCAAATGGGCTTTTTAGGAAATAACCCCCGTGTGTGCTTTCCCACTCAGTGTAAATTTCTTAAATGAAACACATCTTTTCTCATTCTCACTGGTCTCCCCCTAATAACTGCTGGTCTGTGTTGAGGTGAAATTTAACACTAGAATATTAGTTTTATTCCAGCTAATTATGTTACTGCTCATGAACCCTTGGATTTAGGGTTGGTCTGTTTCTAGTTATCCTGCCAAGTTTTTTACTTGACGGAGGGGGTCTGTTTCATACTACTTGGCCTCCCAACCTTTGTAACCCCTGGTTTCCTCTCTTTTCTGAATCACAAGTTTATGTTCTCCCCTTCTGTGAAAAGATTGAAAGCTTGTTCAAGCACAAACTGACCGAAAAGCAGTAGTAATTTTTAGTAGATCTTTTCTTAGCAAAACATTTTCGCTGAAAAAATAAGGTAAATGCAGTTATGGCTGCTGATAGAAAGGAATCCAACTATTAATAAAAAGCAGAGAAGGGTTTTGAAACAGGGCATCCACTGTTACAATGGAGACATTTTCTCTTACTTTATTTAGTGCAACACCTGTGGCTGCTCACATTGCTCGTGGCTGAAATACTCCAGGTCTGTGTAGAAAAAAATATTGCAGTTTCATTAACTTATTTGTACTTTATGTCAGTGTTGTAGTGAGGGCTAGGCTTGCAGGGACCAGGTTTGTGGAGCAGGGGGATCAGGAGCAGAGCCAATGTGTGACCCAACAAACAGGGGTCCTGTGAGAGGTTGCGTGGAGGATGCATGGATGACCCCAAATCCCATGTGCCATGAGTGAGTGATCACTCGTGTGACCTACTAGCCATGAGTGGGGTCTGTGTGTGTGCCCACCCTGAGTGTCTGGGCTTGTCCCATGCTGTGGATGCTTCCCTGCATCTGCACACTCTTGCCCAGGACCTTGCTGCTCTCCTGACACGGCTCTGCTTCCAACTGGGGCTCTAATCAGAGGGAAAAGAGTTAAAAGCACAGCAGATGATAGAAGAGAAAACTGTTAGCTATCTGTGCACTCAGTTTGTCCCAGGAAATATCCTTGAATGATTAAACTTCCCTGGTTGAATCACTTCGTACTCCTGCTTGCTATAAAAGAGATGCTCGTTGTTTTCCAAGTCAGATATTGCTGCTTAAATTGAATCAAGAAGAGGTTATCTGAGTTTTGGCTGCTCCCTGTGTGCCCAGACCTTTGGCCCCCTCCTGCCACCCTTCATGCCTCTGGAAGTCATCTGCCTTCCTCTGCTGATAGACATGCAATGGGTGTCCACCTGGCTCCTAAGGACAGTCACGTTACCTCGGTGGGGTGTAAGCAAAAGGAAGTATTTGCTAAATGTCATAGTTACTTTGGGCCAATCAACATTCCCATTAGGTCTTAGTCACTGACTTCCCAATATTTATCCAGACTGTGGCTTTGTGTACTGTGTCTAAAAGCTGTGATTGTCCATTCTACATAAAATACTCCGCAGAGGAACTGAATGGAGCATCTTCACAGTCGGGTTGCGAGAGGTGTGTGGGAATGTTTATGCAACACAAACTAATTCAAGAGGAATTCAGATGTGTATCATAGCTGTTAGACTCCCAGTTGCTCTGAGCACAGGAGGACCAACCGGTGGTGCTTTATTTGGTTTTAGATGAAAGTGGATTTTGAGCATATTCAGGAAGTTTTAAAAAGGCAAACAGGATTCAGGTGCTTACAGGCTTTAAATGGGCCTCCTTGGACTCTCCTCTTGGTTTCCATAAAAGTTAACTCCTGAGATTTATCTTGGAAATAGAACGATGTGTCTAACAAAATAATTTACTTACGGCTTGATAAATATATAGACAGTAAAACACCACTAAGGTGGTCATTGAAATTAAGGGCAGGAAACAGAATTCCAGTCTTTTGACACTGCAGTGAAAGAGCTTCTGAATCCAAAGCGTGGGAAAAAGTTACTTTGTTTCTTTATTACTCTTTTTCTGTGGGCAAGATGATTTTTAACAAACAGATTTAATCACAAGAAAGCAACAACTTACTTGAGCTAAATTAAAGATGTTAAAAATCATATATATCCATACTAAACTCAATTAATTGTCTTGACCAACATAATTTGGCAATATGCGTTTCTTTTAGCCCATATTTCAATATGAATTTTATTAGCTTTTTATAGCCCTGATCAATTCAAACCAGAATGTGCTGGGGCTTTCCCAGCCCTGGCTCCTCTGGGTCCAATTCTGTTTTTCTTCTTCAAGATCTGATTCTGCTCCCATTGTATTCGACGACAAAACCCCCAGTAATGTCAGGAAACCAACAGCCTTTATTCCCACTGAGGCCAGTGGGAAGCAGAGCTGGGTAAGAATTGCCAGGTTCTTCTGTTTTCTTAAACTAAACAATCCAGGCTCCTCTGGTTCCCTCTCGTAGACAGTCTGTCCAAGTGGCCCTATTGTAAACCTGTTCCAGTCGGAGTTTTATTCAGCGTGGGTGACTCAGTGGCACGCGGTGCCCCTGAGAACCAGCACTGTATTGTGTAATAGAGTGAACAATCTCTTGGCTTAATTGATAGAGACATGCTTTGGCCCTTATCAAGGTGTGCCTCCTTGATGCCACATAGTCATCCCTAATCACCGCTCCGTGAGCCTTTCTCAGTCCTAAAGGGCGAAGGATGAGTTTTGGTTTTCTAATAAATCAGTTGCTATTTCTGTTATTGAATGTCAAAAAATTTCTACCCTTTTTGTTTACACACCTCTGCTTTCTGTGATAAAATCACTAATGAAAGAGCTTAACAAGCACAGAGGGATGATTGCCTCATAGAAAATTCCATTAATAATCTTCCTTCAACCCGTACCCCTCAACTTTTCCTTACAACAACAACTTCTTGACATTTCCAGGCAAGGTGGAAGATAACTGAAAACCATGTAACAGAAGTCTGCACAGATATGCAGAACCAAGTGTCAGTAAGGTTATAATGCAAGCTTTTATAAACGAGAAGAGACCCACCAGATGTGACAGTCTTCCTGAAGAAACAAAAAAGCCTAGAGGTTTCCCTAATGAGGCTAATGAAAAAGAGCCTGCATTGCTGGAAATGCAGCATATATTTCTTTTCACTTTGCAAAGTGATTTTCTTAAAGTCACACAAAAACTGCTCACCTACAACTGAGGAGCACTTTTTTTCTGCAACGAGACCTTTGTTCCACGAGCCATGCAGAATTTTACCCGAAACTTTGAAATCTCTTACTATAACTGAAGGAACACAAAGATTTGACCGTCCTCTCTGTCAGGTGGCTTTCTCTGCATAGTCTTTCTTCCCATGAATTTAAAATAGTTTGCTTCCAAAATGTAAAATCACAGAGAATTCAAGTAAAGTGACAGCATGCACTGGTTCATTACATTATGTGTCAGAGCAAATCAGTGCTTCTGCAGCTCCTTTTTGTTAGAGATCTGCTCTGTGATGGCTTGGCAGATTAGCACTGCTTCTGTCTATCTCCCATGTCACCTTGCTTCCTACTCATGTACAATTACACTCTACATATGAGCTGCTTTTGCCACTTGCTCAGGTTTAAGTCGCTGCAATACCAAAGAGAAGCTGCTTTGCTTTCAAGCCACCAACAACTAACATGTCCTTGAATCCCTTCTAGAGCTTTCTTCCAATTTCTGTCTTCTCTTCTACCAAGAAGAAGAGCAGGAGAAAACATGTGGTTTGTAGTTTGCTCTGGGTTAGCAGTGTTATGAGTTGTTATACATCTGAGGATTGCTGAACAGGATTGGGAATTTGTGACAAAACAGATGACCAGAACATTAAGGTACCTGCACACTCTTAGATTACTTATGTATGAAGATGTATGTGCTTGAAGTTTCTCTGAAGACCTTGCCCTTATGTAAAGCTTCCACTGACTCTTACATTTCACCCTTACTGTGGCTTTATATTGGAGATTGTGTGATCCCACATCCCTTTCCATTGCCACAACACACCAGCCCTGATGTACAGTCATGGCAGCTTACAATGTGCTTCACCCTGATGAGATGCCAGTCCTGGCTGGGACAAAGGGACATGTCCAGGGGGTGAGGTGGGATTCCAGGGCTGGGCTCCTGCTCCCCAACCCCTTGGGCTTCATTCAGCAGCAGCGTCTCGTGGCGACTGTTTATTTGTTCCGCGATTACGTGTATGAGCTTCCAGAATTTATGAGATCAGAGGTCAAGTGAAAGGTCACAGTTCACAGGTCAAGTGAGAGGCTAAAATTTGTGAAACCAAGGAAATGACAGGACAGTGCCAAGTGAAAGGTCAGAAGTCAAGTGAAAGGTTCAGTGTGGATGAAAGCGAGCAGCCTGAGCGCTGGCCGGACCACACACCCAAGTGGATCCATACCCATGTCCTCATGGACAAAAGCATCAAAAAGTAGCTGAAATTTCATTCCCTGACATAAACCCAGGACAGGAGATGTACTGAGCAGGCATCACTCAGATCAGGCTCCAGCACTGGCTCTGGTGGTGCCATTTGAGGGTTATTGAGGCTGATTCCTTCTTGGCTTAGACAGGTATTGACAGCAATGAATTTTGAACTTTTCTCACAAAATTTCCATCAGGATGGGACAAGTCAGAGTCAGATCCTCATTCTTGCCAAATAGTTCTAGTTTTATTTCTCTAGTATGAGTCGGTGTTGCTTCACCCTCCTCATCTCTTCCACTGTACTTACATGGAAAATCAGATCAATCAAGATGACTATTCCACATTTGAACAATTTTGCATCAGAGAACAGTAATTTCCATTTGATTCTCATTTCAGTGTGCTTCCCTAACAGTAGCTTGAGCCAGCAGGGCACATGCTCACTTCAGGCTCCCAATTTGCCCCTTAGGGATCTGTAATTGTATGTGCAAAGGTTTCCTATCTGCCTTTTTTTTTGTTTGTTTTAATAGAAAACAAACAAAAAAATCTACTGCTGGTCAAGACATCAGTTCATCTAAAATAGCTACTTTTAGCCTTGATGCTGTTTTGTCCTCTTTGAGTTTAAATGAGTCAAGAAATTTGCAGGAGCCGAGAGAAAACAAAAATACAGGGAAAAATGATGTCACCCTTCCTTTCCTGCAGTCACCCATTTTTTCAGAAAGACTTCAAACAAAACAATGAAGTCCATTTTATTAATGCAGCACATTAACCAATTAGCAGAACACACAGTTAATGTTGGTACACCTTGTAATGGTGTGAAGGACCATTGCAGTAATTAGGCTCCATATTAAAGAAAATGACAGACCTTCCTTCCCTTCCTAAACTAATTCCTTGCTGTCATGATAAGCCATGGTCCCCAGTGACATGACTCCTGGAATTTGTATTCCAATTTCTTTCTGTTGAACTGGACCCCTGAGAAGGCGACTCATCTCCTGGTCAGCAGAAGAGAGGAAAACAACTGTTAATTGGGACAGTAGGGGAATGTAAATCAGTGCTTTAGTTCCTTGAGTTGATAGTCCTCAAAATGTTTTATCTTGCCTACACCACTTGCATCCTTTCCAGATTAAATTTCAACCTCCCTGTGTTTGTCCAGCTTTCCAACTCCCTTCAGAAAAAGTGGGACATGGAGTGAAACATTGTGTGCTTGATAAGAGAGATGCAGATCTGAATGCTAACACAGGTCCACTCACAGGCTTCCTAGAAAATGGACATTTATGCTGACTAACAGCGGTTGCAGAGGGGTTGGATCAGATGACTTTTATTTAAAAGTCCCTTCCAACACAAACCGTTCTTTGATTCTATGAAAAAGAGGTTAAAAATTGCAAAAGAGCACCAGTTGGTCTTTGATTTAAATCCAGCTCCACAGAAGGATTTAGGTGCTGCAGTGCTGAGGTCTTCAGCATCTAATCATTAAGCATCTGGCTCCAGCAATGGCTTTCCAGTAGCTATGTAGGAGCAATATACTCCTTTGAGCAAAGTGCTCTACCTCCTCCAGACCCTCCTTGGTTCCCCCAGTTGAGGTCTGCAAAGCCAAGATGCTGTTCCCATCTACATTCACCATAAGGGGCTACAATGACATGTAGGAAATTTTAAATCCCTCTCCTCTGCCTCCCAGTACAAAGTTATAGCATTAAGTTGCTTTACAACACTTTAATTATATTAATTTCATGTTTCTTCCATGGGGAACACAGTCATCTGCTGGCTGGTATTCTCCCACTTCAGATTTCACAGAACGTTATTTACTCTTAGGAGTGGTCATCTTATTGGGATTTACAGTGAATCACATCACTATTCTCATTTGCTGCACATTTGTTATCTGCCTTGCATGGTTCCCAGCAGTGTGGAGACAGTTTGTTGAGTGGCATGTTAATACCATTTATTTTTTTAAGCCTAACTAGGGGTATAAAATTCCTAGTCAAAATTCTGTCACGTTCTCTGAGCACTGGTAAATGAGTATCTCCTTACAACTGTTTTCTTTCTAGTGGAGGAGCCTAAGTTGGTGTATACACGTAGGAGTGTTCAGTGTTCTCTGGGAAATGGGGCTGACAAAGAAACCTCTGAAGTCATTTGAGGCCAAATTCTTTCCACAGAAATCTGTATGTGTGGGACCCGCTGAACTTGCACATGTATATCTGAGGGCAGATTTTGACCCTAGGTAAGCAAACAGCTACGACCAACGAGTTGTTTACTTTTCCTAAGTTTTTGCCTTTCCTGGTTATTAATATTACCCTCATAAATTTTGTTGAGCTACACTTTCAAAAGTTAAGACTCCAGGCCCCAGAGGATGAAATACAGCAGCCCAATTACACACAACCAGAGTCAGTTTTTAAAAGTCAGGAGTTTTTGAAAGACATGAACAATATTTAGAGAGCTGGTTAATATTAATTCCTTTGGGAACTGTAAGTCTGGCCATTAATAGGTTTGGAGTGATAAAAATGGCAATCTGGTGTGCATGTATAGATGATATTGTCAAAAAGAAGCAATTAGTAGCACAGAAAGCACACGCACATATGGCGAGCAGGTTGAAATGAGAAATACTGCCAGCAACATGATAACAAAGTTAATGGCAAAAGAAGAATGAAACAGTAGCACAATTTGTTCCTCACCTAAACAGAGAGAAGATTTTTTCGTCCAAGCAGATTTTCTTTCTCATTCTCCCTGGCTGTCGCTAAGGTCCTAAGTAAAGACATCAGACAAATGCTTCTTGTCTACTTTCCTACGCATATTTGACTGAGACTAGAGAATGTGATTATTTGCTGGAGGATCTCTCAGAAATTGGGGTTGAAAGCCATGATCTGAGTCTCTCTGGAGTCAGTAGAAATACTGGAAATGACATCCCAATCTGAAACATCCCCCCTACTCAGGCCTAACTTGTCAAGTGTTTTAAATTGGCCAAATATTATGTTCCCTACCAGCTCTTCTAATCTTGGCAGAGGAGTATTTGAGCCCAGATTCGCAGACTGATGGGTTCTAAGATAATAATTTCAGCGTGTTTCCAGCAGGTACTGAAGGACTGGAGGATACTGCACGTAGAGCCCGTTCTGATGTTACAGATAATTGCCTGATTTATCTCCCAAGTCCATCCAATGCCTCGTGCACCTTCATCTTTATCTCATTATGCTCTTTTAGGGTTAAAAATGAGGAGTTTACAGGGCAGCTAAAATGCTCTCTGTATCCTTGGGCGGGGGACAGTTATCATAAACACAGCCCTGCCAGCCTTTGAGCTGAGTGAGAGCTTTTGGGGTTTCCTTTGGAAAGGTATACACCTGTCACTCTAAAATGGAGCAGATGGGTTATAATCTTATCTGCTCGCCCTAGATTTGTTGTCAGAAGGAAGTGAGGTAAGGGCAAGTGGTAAATGCAGAGAGGTTTATCTGTGATTTGGGCTGCGCTTTCCCCTCAATGCATTGGCTAAAGAAATTGGTGAATGGGGACATTTTGACTTCGCCTGAACAATTGTGTTCTCAATTCTTATCTTACGTTGTTGAATAAATAATTGATATTATAGGAACAAAAGACCCTTAAAACAAACTGCCCTGTACAAATTACAGTTTCATGTAATTTGAAATGCTATTTTGATTACTTTTCTTATTCTCACTGGTATGTTTTGGCCTGTTCACTCCTCTGACTGCTACTGAAAACCCCAGCATTTATGAAAGATTTTGGCAAGACTATTGCCTAAGATAGTGCTATTCTCTTCCTTTGCACATACCTCATAAGAAAAACCCAGGCACCCCGTGTCATTGTTGGTAAATAGAAACTTTTTATTAGTGTGAACTGCTGCTCTCTTCTTTTGCATTACTCTTTTATTCCTACTAATTACTTAGAGGTTATTATAC
This sequence comes from Corapipo altera, assembly GCF_003945725.1. NCBI lineage: Eukaryota > Metazoa > Chordata > Aves > Passeriformes > Pipridae > Corapipo > Corapipo altera. Next base: position 8,341,035 of record NW_020884895.1, read on the forward strand.
AGATAGTAGCATTTGAATGGTATAGATGTAATAGAAAGAAGACTCTCTACTAGAGATTTACCCATGCTGCTCTGCCTCTGGAATTGCCTGTTCATGCATATAGTGTGTGAGAACTATTCATGCTTTCCTTAAGATTTTGTCTCCTAAAAATTGCACATAACTTTAGAGATCCAGGTCTGATTATAGGGTCAGCAAAGGAAAGGGTAATCACTCAAGCTTCAGTGGGCCTAATCACTCCCTGTGGAGTGATAATTATTGTCCTTCACCACACTTAAGAGTGCAGGCAGTCACATAGCTTTACTTGCTTCCTGCCCTCTATTAGAATATTAAATCCTCCAACTGGCAAAGCATTTTGACTCTCTAGGATAAAAAAAAAAAAATTGAAAAAGATGCTGTCCATTGGAGCAGAGCACCAAGATATTCACACAATAAAACGTGACACCTTATATATCACACACTGAGAAAAGCATCAGGAAAGTTTCCAGCATGAAAACTACTGAAAGCTATGTCAAATATGGGCATTTTTCATTTGTATTTAGAAAACAGGAAATGATTTGGCCCATCTCATCCCAGATGGAATGTGGAAGACAAATCCAAGACAGCGGAGCGTAATTATTTACAACTCAACATATGAAAACCTGCACACCACTACTGAAAGCAGGCCAGGAAATAGCTAAAATATCAAAATGATCTGAAAAGGAACAGAAGGTGCCAAAAGGTTGAGAGCTTGTTAAAAGCTGACCTGCACTCAAGGGCTTCATAGAAAATCAAGAAAGGATTGGAATCAGTTTGGGGGAGTTAGAGGAAAATATGAAACTATTTCCCATTTTGGCAATTGGAAAAGACTGGACTAAGCTGGAATTTGTGTTTTTTTATCTTCTGGAAATATTAACTATCCCATTAGTATGTTTATTTTCTAATGTCAGTAGCACAAGAATGGCAGTAGTGCCCCACAGGCTGGGAATGGCTGCACAATGGACATGATGCTGCTCATATCCCAAGAATTCGCCATTTCAGTTTTGGGGGCTAATCTAAGGGCCAATGGAGTCAACAGGAGTCTTTCAGAGGGATTTGGATCAAACTCTTTTGTTCTATGTTTACATAATTATAAAACTCTTAGGTCTGGTGCAGTTCAGTAATGGGAGAGCACAAGCCAAGGTTTTTATAAATTCTTTCTACTGCCTTATTACAGAAGATATTTCCCCCTCCAGTCTCAGCTCCACTTTTGGCATTTTGCTCCATCCTACAATATTTAGGTTGTCTAATGTGTCCAGGTCCTGCAGAATCAGTCTCCCAGCTGTTAAATCTGGCTTCCAAGAAAACGTTAGTTTTGGTTTGCTCATAACATGCTTTGGAAAGAGAGCAAATCGCAAAACTGAGCTGGTGTATTACAAAAACGTCAATTATACTTTCCAAATATCTCACAGCTGTGAAGCAGTCTGGACACAGCATGATAGAAAAGATGCCACCTTGCTAGGATGCAGGGAAGGTTGGTGATATGAGCAGATCCTAGAGTAATCCTGGAGATTTCCGTGCTTGAGCTAAGAACTGAAAATCTATGAAAAGGTTCAGGGTGGGATTTTCTTGGAAAAAAGACAGTGAGAACCCTTAGGACATGCACCAAAATTTTTTTTAAAAAGGATGCCTAAAGTTAAGCTCCTGTGCCTGTATTTAGAGTTTTGAATAAGTTCGGTCCGATTTAAAAAAACACTGCCACTGGGGATCAACACACCCAATTAAGAACCCTTCCCACTACATTTTAATGAAAAAGTAAAACTTAAAGACTAGATGGTGTCTTTCACAAAGAGACATCCATGAAAGACAGACTTACTCAGCAATGCAACCGCTGGAGCTGCAAAATGACCCGAGGAATCCACATACTGCAAGTAAATATTTATTGCCGTTAAATGGTTGGCCCCAAAAGCAAGTGTTCACATTCTGGCTAAGCCATGTGGAAACTGAGTTCATGCACATGTTGTCAACCCTAGGCCCTGCACCACATCATCAATCTGTGATAAGTATTTGGGAGGAAGAGGCTGGGTGTGCGGGAGGCCATGCGCTCGGTCCCACGGTGTGAAGGGGGAGATCGTGTAATAACAGCAAAATAGAGTGGGTGTCACGAAAACCAAGCCACTTACCTCCAGCAGCAGTGAAATTTGTAGTGAAGTTTTTCTGCTTTTTCCACCTGAAATGAAAGAGATGCTGCAATAAAGATAAATATTATTTTTTTGGTACAAATATCAGCTTTCATGGCACCCACTGTAACACTTCAAGGAGTACATCCCCCTCTAAAGGGCCAGAGCAACACCTCCTAAAACTTCAGTTATTTCCTCACCCCCTTTTGCCTCATTGTTCACACACTTATGAGATATTTTCTTACTTCTGTCATTAATTGATAAGCTTCATTTATTATCGTAGATGTCTTTAAAAGTGTAATTCAGTTTTTGATGTAATTTTATCCAACTGTGAGACTGTTGATTACCACCTTTTCATGAGCAGCTGGAAGAACCAATATCATTGGCAAAATCAATGAGTGTATATTTAAAAAACTTTTTAGAAGGGAGGAAAGAATTGTACTAAAATCACCTTGAACTTTGAAGTTTCTTTATAATTTTTAGGAATTTCACTCAAAAGTAATTGAATTAGAGGTTACAGTTTTACCAAAGCCAAAAATGCATCCCTGAAGTACTAAATTACCTTTGTCCTGAGTAAAAGCAATTTATTATGTTAACCAGAAAAAAAAAAGCCACTTTGTTAGAAAACTAGGTAGAACACGTATTTATTGTGTAAGAGATTTTAAAGATGGTGGCTTTGGGCTGCAGTCTGAGGAAAATGGAAAAGGACAGTTTTGTATTTCACTACATGTAACAATACTAATATGTTCAGGAATTGTAACTTATGTTTTATGGAAGTGTTAGGGCTGAACCCAAGTCAACCAGTACAATCAGAATCAAGATCTGTGCACGTAAGCAGCTCTCTCTGTATCCTGTCCAAAGCTCTTTGTGCTTATAGTAGACACAACTGAGTGAATGAGGTACGCAATATTAAATTAAAAGTTGAGTTTTCCTGCACAACTACTACTTTTTTCTTTTCTGGTTGGTGTTGTGACCATGTACTAATTTCCGTGGGTATCTGTTCTCTATCATTAGTAAGTCTTTCTGGTGTTTTAATACCCATTTCCCATGAATTCCTTGTCAAAATGAATATTTTAAAAACTGTATTTTTTTGACCAAAAATCATTATTATTTGCTCATACAAAACCTATTAAGGATTCCTTACATGACAGACCACTGCTGGGAGAAGAAAGGGTTTTTTTTTTTTCCCTGAGCTACCACAGCAGAAGTATTTGCACAATTGTTACTAATCTGTTGGTGTGTAATCTGCCATTTGCTGCGGCTCTTTCCTCCATCAGCCTGAATTATTAACACTGCCTGTTGGCCAAGGCAAACACTGTTCCAAATATCTCTGGAGGCCTAATTCAGGCTTTTCTAACTTTTCTATTTTGGAGTTGAGAATTCTAAATAGTTTAATCAAACACAAAATAAAAGGAGTGAAAGGGCTTGCCCTCATTTCAGTGACAACTGAGTCTGGCCCTAACCCCACACAATAATTATTTCCTAGTTTTTCCTGGCAAGGGCCTTGCAGGTTGCCCCCCATGATCAATATTTGCTACAAAGAAGGAGTTCAGGGCTGGGAAGTTGCAATCTGAGACGATGTATTCGTTGCCATTGTGATTGGTTAGGGATAAAAGCTGATGGAATACAAAACCCTTCTGAGTCTTAACTACAGTGCTGAACGCTATAATTATTTAAAAAAATACATATCCTGACTCTGCTCAGAAGCTTGTTTGCTATAATTCACCACTGTGTTAATAGCCTCCTAACATATATGAATGTATGCTAAAATGGGTTTTAAACTACTAGATTTATGTCTTGGCAGACTGGTAAATGCACAATTATAGTTCATAATAGGTAGGTATCTGCTGTCCATTGATTTTTCTCTTGTTCTATTTCCTTCCAGAGTGATGTCATTAGACATTACGGGGATGACTAATAGTTCTAAGGAATGACACTCACGTGCCAGAAATGCCACATGTCGGTGTTCCCACACGGGCTCCGACCCCGTCCTCCATAAGACGGCAAAAACACCCTCAGAATTTCTGCTGCAACAAAACCTCAGCCTCGCCAAATCTGGGGTGGATTGGCAGCACAGAGGCAATTCAGCTAGGGGGAAAAAAGAAATAGAGATGAAACCACAAAAGCTATTTAGGAGCTCTATATCTTTCTAATCAGATTGCAGGGAGTGCGTTTGGACTTGTATCTATTCATTCTGCGGTGACGGAAGTAAAGGAACTATCCAGTGAGCTATCTGGTTTTCCCAGAATTGTTTGTACTGCTGACCTTTATATCTACTCATTTATCCTAATTGTTTTTAGCTGTTTGAGGAAGAATCTCAGATGAGAAAAGCAACTCAGTATGTATCAGAGATCCTATCTGCAGCAACTTTTGTTTTAATTTAAAGCAGACCCGGCATCATTTTGTGCACCGGTTGCGTAGTACCAAAAGCAGGAATTTGTTGTGGGATTTTTTAATAAAATTGTAGGCCCAAGACAGAGGTCCCTGGACACAGGGAGTGTGAGCTGGGGGTGGGGTTGCTTAGACGCCACTTGCCCAAACGCATTTCCTGACGTTCCCCGGCTGGGACAGCTTTTGATGTGGTACTTTGTTGTGGGAGAGTGGGGAGCACCATTGCAGGGAGGTGGCCAAGCTGGCTCTGTCAGCTTTGCCTGAGTCCAAGATATGGGAAATGCACTGCCAGAGTGCTATAGCGGGAAATCTGGCTCTCAGCATCCATAAAACTCCCTCTCCAAGTGGAATTTCCCAGATTAAATGAGGATATTGAGTTTTCTCCGTGTCCCTTGTATGAAACTGAAGTTGGGCAGGCTTTACTTCTTCCGGGGGATGTATTAAATCTATAATAGCCATGTTTTTCTTCCTCCTTCCATCACATTCCCATCTCTTGGAAGGGAGTGGGAGCCTTGTGACATATACAAAGTGTTTGGTGATGGTTACTAGAAAAGAATCTGGGTTATCCAATAAACATGCCCCAAACTTTCAACTCACAGGGAGCTTGGGTTCAAACAGTAGCTCCAACTACTGCACAGCAGTTATGGAGCAGAATAGCAAAGTGATATGCAAAAGCTCACACTAAGTATATCACTTTGCTTCAGAATTCCTGCATTTACTGCTAATGCAAGGAATAGCCTTTGAACTCTAATCTGGTGTCTCCGGAGTAGTTCATAACCAAAGGCACTTCTTTCATCGTAACAGGGTGACAGTGATCCAGACTTGCAGAGCATTTGGTACAGTCCCAAAGCAAGATAATAAACAAGATAATACTGTAGGCTTTGCATTTCTGAGCATACCAGCCTTTCACAGAGACGTTGCAGGGATCCTGCCTCGCAGCTTCCGCCTGACACAAAGAACTATTGGTGTCATTGTCTTGCATGGAGAAATGTGAATATCATTGGCTTGCAAACAAGGAAAAAGGAAGCATGGCATTTTTGTGACTTTCCCTTGGTTTGTGCACTAAGCCACCAGTACAACTATTTCTTCAGTTTATTTGAAGGAAGAGCAAGACCAGAGAGCAAAGAGTCTCTTTCTACACTGCTGCAAAGCAATCACCTGTAGGGAATATTTTACCTATTTAAACTCTCAAGTGGTTATTGTTGCATGGGTTGGTCATTAAGTAAGATGCTTGTCTTAACCATCTAGTATCTAGGCAAGCTGTATGTTTCTAATACTTAGCTGAATTTGCCTTGAGGAAACATAAAATAGTTGGACACAACCCATTTTTTCTTTCCATAACAAACAAATTTCCGTCTTCACAGAATCACAGAATATGCTGAGTTATCTTCACTTTTAAACCATTTGTTTGCCTGGGTTCAGGTAGCAGAGATCTCATCTTTCTCTTGGAGAGGGCTGTGCTGTCTACTGGAGCCCCAGGCTGGTAGTGCCCAGGCTCTGCAGAGCTCCTGAGAAGCTGCTCAGCTGCAGCCTGGTACAACCCTGTGCTGGAGATCAAGTAACAATCAACCTCGAAAATATACTGAGAAAAATACTGATACTTTAGAGAGTTCTACAAGAGGACTCAGTTTAGTTTTATACACCACCAGCAATGTTTTCCTCATCCTTTTAAAGGGGTGCATGCTTTCTTCTCTCATTAAAGAAATATTGCGATCTCACTGTTTAGTTGGGTAAGACAAAATTCCTCCATAATAGTATTAATTTTTTATTCAGTTTTAGTGTCCTCAACTTGATTATGAAGACAATAATTTCATTTGAAAAACCTTCCATTTTTTTCTTCAGCTTCAGCAGAGCTACGAAACGTGGGTGTAGATAAATGACCACATGAAAACTTCACAAAATTACTGTTTACACATAATCTGGCAATGAGCTATAATTTGATTGGTAAAAAAATCATTTTGTGTACCTCTGCCCCTATTCTGCTGGATAATGAAAATTTATATCTATGTTTCAGACATCTGGGGAGGATGTGACAGCTTTGGGGCTGAATGAAAGATTATGCCACAGTGACCCCTGTCAGCATTTCCTCACGGGCTGGTTACCCGAAACCCAGCAGCAGTTAGGCTACTTCTTTTTTCTTTTACTCTTCCTTTTCTCTTCTCTCTTTCCCTTTTATTTTTTTTCTATTTTCTTTTCCTCTTTCTTTTTGTTTTTTTTCTCATTCTCATTCTCTTTATTTTCCTTTTTCTCATTCTCCTTCCTTTTCTTCTTTTTATTTATTTATTTACTTTTTTCTCTTCTTCCCTTCTCTTTTTTTTTTTTCACCATAGCAATCTCTTATTTTATTTTGGAAGGTTAATGACACTGTAAATCTAATAGGCCATTTTAGTGCCATCATGTGGGTATTAAAAGTCATGTGACTGGTCAGGATCCCATATGGAGTGTTTTGGGATTGTCTCACATAGGAAGGCAAGGCTCCTCTATGGCTGTAAGAGCTGGGTATGTTTTCAATTACTTTCTAGGACAGATCTGCTTTGAAATTAATTTAAAATCTTTGCCCATGGTTGTGTTTGCCACCTCTCTCAGATTTTCCTTAGAAAACGCTCATGTATCAAATTCACCATTGATTGTCTCTAGAGATAATCTGTGCTGTTTAATTTCAGGACTATGAACAAACATTTCTTTGTGCTTGAGGCACAGAAATGGATCAGAAAAGGAGGATTTTCCCAAAGTAGGTGTATTCCCCTGTCTGTCTCAGCACAGGGGTTTTGCCAGACTCCTTGTGCTCTGTTTTCTGCCCCCAGATCACTGTACATCCCATTTACTACTATGGGAACACATCTTAAAGCCCTCAGTGCTTCCCAACTGAACTGTTAGAGGCATTTAAGGTCTTTTGGGTCATACATGGGCTCTGAAGACAGAAGGGAAATCACACAGACAGGTGGATAGGTGGGAAACAGGTAAAAAAAATGGCAGCTAGAGGGTACTGAGAGCATCCCATGGAGAGAGAAGAGGTCAGAGCATCTTGTGCAGAGAGGAGAGATCTGAAGACCTTGTTGGGACCTGCTGTGAGTCTTCAGTTGGTGCAGATAAATGTAGACCCAGGTTTACTCTCTTATTCATGGTTCAGTTGCATAAAACACATCCAGATGTTTGCAAGAACTGAAAATTTTAATGAGGGATTTGTATGCCAAGGCTCACCTTCAAAACTTGTGTTTTCCTCCTGCCAGTTACAAGATATTGGGACCATAGATGTTTTAGGTATGTTGTGTTCATTTGATTGACATAGACCTGTTCCAAAGTAGGGACTTTTCTTCATAAATATCAAAATTTTTAAATCACTTTGTCTGCCACAAAAGATTTCCACTAAGCCCCACCAAAATTTGTTTACTTTGGGAGGAGATTCTCCTGAAGCATAAGGATGATATAGAGTTCAAAAATGTGAATGATGTGGTAACAAAGAGAACTCCCTCATGCCTCGTATGTTTGAATATTTCTAAGAGCAATGACTGTATCACTTCCCATGGATGCGGCTCCAGGAAATGAATAATGCTCAGAAACAGTCAGAGATGAGCCTTCAAGGATTCACCCAAAGATTCTCTCCTTTGCTTCTCCTTCTCCACCTTGCATTCATTATTCTAAAATCCCATTTTTCTGTGAGAAAAGAAGTATTTGAAGAGTTTGAAGCCTGGGAAGTGGGTTGGTTTCCAAGGCCCTCTGAGCACTGCCACTATTTCTTCTCTCTCTGTTGCTTCCTATTTAAGTGGGTGGGTGCACAACTGATGCACTGGAGGTCCAAAGGAGGGTTGACTCCAGGCTTCAAACACCCCCAACCTGGGGACTTCTACACCATCTTTCCTCGATAGATGTGCCAATTTGGGAGGTTATTCAGCAAACATACTGCTTGGAAGAGGCAATTTGTTTGTAACATGCCAAACCTTCTCTTGGTCGCTTGCAACCTCCTTCGACCCCAAAGGGAGACAAGCCCAGGCTCATTCCAGCAGTGCTGGGGCTGCTGGTGAGTTCATCCGTCAGGGAAGTCAGAATAAATGTCTTGCTGCTCACACAGCTCAAGGTGCCTCTTGTAAGGCTGGCTTTGCTGTCAGCCAACATCAATGAATGGCAAAGGTCCTCATCCCGTGCTTATCAGGTCTCCAGCGGAGTGTCCATGGCTCCCAGGGGACCAGGCAGACGGATTTCCTTTCCAGAAAAAACAAAGAACGGAGACATGGGATATGTCCTGTGTCTCCCTGATATACTGCAGAATCACCCACACTAGACATAGCCAAAAAGCTCCTCAACAAGACACACACTCTAAAATAAGAGACCTGGTAGTCTCTTGTTTGTTGTGGAAGAAGGGACAAACACTCCCTTCTCTGGCAGCCTCTGGAGTGGCTCTGGTTCAGCATCACCACAACAATCACATCTCTTTGTCTCTTCTGTCTTTTGTCCTGACTGCTCCTGAGAAGCTCTTAGCATCTGCTTTTCATGCTCACTCTTCGTCCCCTGCCTGGAGGCTGATGTCTCTGCCTCCAGAAGGTCCAAGAATTACAGTGTATGCACTGGAAATGAACATCCCAGGGAGAGGTCCAGGTCATGGTGTTCTTTTGCCTTGAACCTACCCCCCACCTACCTTGATTCTGTCCACAACTGGTCCTGAAGAGACACATACTATATTGCTGTGATGGGTCTGCAGTGCACACATTGCAAACGCTCCAGTCTTTCTCGTGGTGTGTAATGTTTAAACCTTGATCTGATGTTTTTTCTATCTAGTACCTGATATCTGTGCTTCTCTGCCAGTGAGAGCAATGGTATCTCTTCACTTAGGCTTCCTGAAATGTTTTTAGTGGATAGAAGTCCTCAGAGAAAGGGCAAGTGTCAGCAGAAATTGCTACCTCCCCACACCCCACATCTGTGACCTGAAAAAAATTAGAAATATCTGTCATAAAACTGGTGTATTTGAATGCTTATTTGTCGTTTTCTTTTTAAACTTTTATTTCTGCAACCTCTGTTGGAATGAATATCCCTCACTTTCACATTCACAGCCTGTGGTACCAAATTTCATCTTAGCATGATTTAAAATATTCACACTATCAGGTCCATAAGCATTACATCCACATTTTTTTGGGGGTAAAAAATATCCAAGTTATAAACCATAGAAAAATAGGGCTTGTAATGAAAATGCTGACAGCACATTAACTGTCACTGGGCACTGCTATAAACAAGTGTTATGTTCATGTGCAGGAGAGAAAATCCATGCAGTGCTGGGCTTTACCAACTTTGGGGACCAGCAGTGCACACTTATACAACATATTTATTTGTTTTTTGTGAAAAGACACTGGTTTGCAGCACCGCATGGCAATGTGTTGCTAATTACCTAGTGCTGTGCTGATATGGTGACTGGCTCTCTGGATGTCTAGATTTCCAAATTGGAATTTGGAAAGCTGTCTGAAAATGAGAGAAAAGGAAAAGAGAGAATTTAATCGCTCTCTTAAACTGCAGGAAAATTAATTGTTCTCTAAGCAGTGATCTATTCCTCATTTCCATTTTTAAATCAGCTCTGGTGATGTGTTTTGCACCAGGAACCTGCCACATTAGGCAGCACTCAATGTTTTAACTATGCCTGTAAATTCAAATTTGTCGTTTTAGACTTCTCCCATTGCTAATTTTATGATCAGGAAGGGAGTTTCTGTTCCTTTGCTAAGGGCTTCAGCCTAAGAAATCCAGAGGTGCTCTGAAGGCTCTTGAAGTCAGGCCCTGCCAAGGTCAAGTCCAGTAACCCCATAAATATCCCTCAGCTTTTGGGGAAATCTCCTCACTCACCCCCAGGCACTTCTGTGGTGGCCAGCAGAAGGTGGGGTTGATGCCAGGCTAAGTGCAGATGTGAGGTTCCTGCAGTCCTGCAGCTGGTTGCACAGCTGGGGCTCTGTGGGATGTTTCCAGTGCAGCCAGGACCATCTCCTGGCTCTACATTTTGAGGCAAACATCTCCTGCTGGGAGAGGTGGTGGTTGTGTTCGTGTGCGAGCCTGGCCCGGAGACTAAAACCATTTACGAACAGGTCATTGCCATCTTGGATTGCCAGAGCTGGCAGGAGGAGGAGGAATTTTAGGGAATCAAACAGCCGCTCAGAGGTAAAGCTCGTATTAAACAACACAAGGTGCATGGGGCAGTGAGTAATTCTCTATTTACATGAACGTTGCAGCAAATGCCCCGTAATAGCAACTTTTTTTTTTTTTTTAGCTCTTTAGGTTTTGTGTTATGAGAAAGTATGAAACATAAATCACACAGGGCTACTCCTGGCCTTAAGCCTTCAGGATGCATTTGTTTGAAATCAAGAGCCAAATTCCCTGGATCGGAGTAAACTGTTAGGTGCCAACTGGGGCGAAATGCCAGCCTTTGAACTCCTGCACATTATGGCTGATGTGATCCATATGCAGGACCTGCCTCATGCTCCAAAGTGGTTTCTTTTAATTGATTTAGCAAATTAACAATATTAGGCCTTCTGTAGGATAGAAAGTACATTACTCACCGTGCCCTTATATTACCCTGAAAGGAAATCTATTGTTCTTTTGTAATGAAATGGTATCACAAGGAAAAAAAAAAAAAAAGGTAGCAGTAGCAGGTAAAAGGAATCACATTCAGCTGTCAAGCATGTTTAATGAGGAATTTTAATTATGAGGCTGGAAATCAATGAGCATAACTTTAGCAATGAAGTCTTAAAGGGAAACTAAATTGCTTTCTATCTTGCAAAGTTTACTGAAACAGTCTGAGCGGCTGCCAACCATCATTGTTCTGAGAAAAGGAACTTGAGGAAATTGCAAGTCACACTGTAGCGTTTATTGTAGGCATATTCAACAACAACAAAAAGGAGGATTTCCATGGATTCATGTTTAATGGGTTCTTCCTAACTGATTCATCTCTGCCTTGTGATTGGTAAGGACACTTGGTTTCATGTGCTGTATAAAACCTGTTCTTAGGAGAGAGTTGGGGAAAGTGCATTTGGTTGCACTGAAAACCTATACTTTATTATTCGTAGGGGATAAACATCATCTTATTTGTTCCTTATTCCTTGAAAACCTGGGTTGTGAGGAACAGGATGACAATAATATTCCATGCAGTGAGAACCTAAATGTCTGAAACCAGAGCTAACATAAACAGATGGTATTCAGGTCTCAGTAGTGTTACCTAACCACAAGCTGTGCTGGTGTCTTCATGATGGTCCTATAAAGTCCTGTGGGTGTTTCCAGTGCCACTGAAAGTTCTGTAGTTTTGTAACTGCACCATAATATTTTGTTTAAGCCATAGCACACCATGTAAGGTCAAATCCAGTGGCTGCTGGAAAATGATCCCCAACAAAATGTCTTGATGGCACCTGTGAGGTCAGGATCAACGTCACAGCAAAAAACCAAGCTCAACCTTGGCAGGATTAAGCTGCCCAAATGCTTTGTGGTACCTACAGACGTGCCTAACACAAGAGATAGTTTTGGAAAGCCACATTTCCATCTCCATTTTAGGCATACCTTGGTTTCATACTAAGTTGAGTTGGATTTGTCAGTGTTAAATGAGTCTTTGCTCCCTTGGCTGATCATTGCTGCTGCTGTTTGAGGGTGCTGTGTTGCTCCCCTCTATTGTTTAAATGAAGCCACATCTCTGACTTCCCTGTCGTCCCTCAGAGCCCTTCCACCAGGCAGGCACCCTGTGTTTCAGTACCTGTGCTTGGGGATGAATGGTCTGAATTAGCATTTGGATATTGCAGCAAAGGGTGTTTGACAAGCCCTTAATGCAGGTAGGGGAGAAGTAGTTTTGAAACCAATCTAGTTGCCATTCCATAGGTATTCCAAGTCATAGATCACAGTTATTGGTATTTTAAAAGTGGCAGTGCCTGTTAAAGGCTGGCTATTCCTAGAATATAGAGGTATTTGGGGCTGCAGCGGTGACACACTGGCAGCAAAGTGGAAGCTCTGAGCTCACCTGCCAATGCTCTACCTGGCTTAACTGCTATCAGTTGCTCACATTCATGAGTCTGAAAATCATGTAGCCCCAAAAGAAAGATAAATAAGAACAAGTCACTTTTCACCCTCCAGACACAGGCCGAGGAAATTATTTCAAATAAAATATATCATCTCAAGCAGGGGCAGATGAAATAGTTTTCTACTAAAGTTGTTCTCCTAGTTGACAGAACAAATTAGTGAATCTCATCCACTGGATATATTGGGTATCTTTTCTAAAATCATAATTACATTCAGCACTTGGGCAAAGATATCAAAATCTGTGTTTGCTGTAAGGTCTTTAGCAATGCCTAAAAATCTTCATGGGGAAAGATAAAAGTATTTTGTAACCCAGCTACTCTTAAATACTGTGAATCAGATCTTTACCAGGTCCAGGACGATCCAGGTCTGCATGGCCTTGGCATGAGGACCATGGAACCTGCTGGAGGACAAGGTCTGCAGGATACCCATATGCCTGTGGGAGCTGCCAGATATGTGAGTCTGGCGTGGTTGGTTCCACCTCTCCAGGCTCTCTGGGACACTGATTTCAGAGGGGGGTTTTGGTCTGTGCCCTGAGGAATAAGGGAGGGCTTCTCCACTCTTATCATTACCAAAAGCATCACCTCCAGCAGTGCTTTGGAGGGAACACTGATGAGTAAATTTCCTCAGTAATTGGTTGGTTTAGCCTCAGTGTCCATAGTAAGGGACTAATTTTATTAAGATCCATGGTATAACATGCAACTCAAACAACAGAAGGATTCCTAGGGAGTTCAAAGCTCTCCTCTACCCCTTTTACTTTAAGGCAATTTAGGGTCATGAGTACTGTTTGGTTTTCTCTCTTTCTTGTGGGAACCACTCACCTTGACTGCCAGTATATTTTTGATAAAGTTGAGGGAGAGATGCAGCAGACTATATTCTACAAGAAATCTCACCTGCCACATCTATAAATTCTCTCTCCCATCTCCTGTGAGTGTTGAATGAGCCTTCAGGTGTCCGGTGCTATTTCTCTTATGGTGCTCCAAGAGGCCACATGAGATTGAGCAGGGGCTGCAAAGCCCAGGAAATTTTATTGTGGTCAAAAATAAAGGAAATCCTGCTCACCTCTCCCGTGCCTTCACCCTTCAAAGGCAAGTGTGTTTTCTCATCAGTGAGGCGTTTTATACTCCTGTATTTATAATGAATACAGAAATCCATGTCTCTTCAAAGAAAAGATCTTTCCTTTGAAAAGATTGAGATAGGTTATTTTCAAGTACATGTGGGGTTTTTTGGTCATATTGGGCAGGCAAATCATTGATGTGCACACAGCATACAGCCAGGCAAGAGCCAATATCTACATGTGGAGGAGCTGGGGACCAAGTAGGAAAGGCAAAGTGAACTCCTGATGGAAGTGTAAGAGTAGAAATGTATTTAAACATATTTCTAATTGCTGAAGGGATGTTTATTGCTAAATATTCACATGCCAAGTGATGTGTAAGTCTGTAAGAAGCTCATTTAATGTCAGCTGTGAGGCTTGTTACTACATTTTGGCTGGATCCTTCCATCCTTCTGTGCTCTCAGCATCTGGGGACTGCTGTGGAAATACCATGGTCAGTATGGTGCATGTTCACAGCCAAATAGCAAGTCAATGGGTTAAGGACTGGTTATCCTAATGATTTAGTAACTTTGTTGTCTTTTCACAGTATTTCTCAACCTCTCTGTTGCTTGTACTGCCACAGAAATATATATTTTGTATGTATAGACCTTTTCTTTCCACTGTATTCACTTGCTGACGAGTCTATTCTCTGTCTATTCTGCCCTTCTTGGCAACTTTGCTGAAATCCACAAAATCCATTCCAGCCCATGCCATCGACCGAAATCCTCATCAATTTTTCAAGGAATTTCTAATGTTATCGGAGGGTTAATATATGAGATGATCCCAGTGTTGTGTCAGAGGAAAACCTTTTGAGCAGGGGATGGATGTACAGTACAGCACAGCGTATAAATCATTTTCAAATTAGTATTCTGCACATCTGGAGAAGAGTACATTTGTGTGCCTGCATAAATTGCCTGTGAACACATTTCAAAACCCTACGCTTAATCTTAGCAGTGAACATTTCAAAAAGTAAATTAATATCTTCAAGGAGAAGAAATACAGTATATTAAGCAGAAGCCCACTGGAAACTGTATAGTTAAGATTCTGTCAGCCTTTCCATTATAAGCCCTGTTTTTTTGAGGGGTTTATAACTCAGTTATAAAATTTCACACTAGGCTAAAGGTTGGCACGTAGCATCTCAGTTTGGCAGGGTGACATTTTATTAGCTCTGAAGGAGTTTTGGATCCCACGTCAATGGGATATTATTTTAAACCACAGAAATGGAGTTTAAATAACTTGGGGTATGACTTACCCGTAGGAAGGTGAGACGAGCAGGATTGAAGCCTGAAGTGATGCTGTTGACTCGCAGAGAGGTGACACCAGAGGTGACAGGGGCTGAGGTCGGGATCACACATCAGCCCCACTACCAAATTTCTTTCCTTTTCTCCATTCCCCCTAATGTGCCTTTAATTCACATCTTTATGGTTAAATGTATATTGTGCTGAGATTACGGGTCTAGTTGGTGGTTTATAAATGAGGTTAATTACATTACAATAGTACTTTGTGAGTGTGGGGGTGTGTTTGCAGGGTGGATGTGTGTGCGTGTACAGACAAGAGTGCCCCTTGGAAGCAGAAACAGGATTAAAGTGTCTGCGAGAATTGTAAATTTATTGTGTAAATAGCTTTATGATTTGTTGTGTGTTTGGATTAATGCAATATATATCCATTTTAAACATTGATCTTTAAGCAAGTAACGCAATAAATCTGAATATTCCTTCAAATTACTGTTTACACTGGCCATGCTATAGATTAAAACAGACAATTGCCTTTATAAATTTAGTTGTAGGGTACATGGGTGTGTATAAATACTTCTGTTCCCAATTATACCAAAGAGTGATGATAAACTGTTGTGAGTTGTCTGGGCAATTGTACACAGCCTGAGTCATAAGGAGGGATGATGCCGGGCAGTGACCAATGTGCAGATGGCACAGGGGGATGGGGGGAGGTCTATTGTTTGGGCCAGGAAATGTGTAAATAGGCACCTAGAATACAAATTCTATAAGTGCATTGAAATGAAGACATGGTTCCTTCCCAGCTGTAACACTTCTGAAAGAGGGAACTGTGTAAACTTGTCAAAACATGGAAACGTGGTCATTTGTTTTTTATCTTTGGCAATTCTAATGGAAAAAGGTGTGGAAGGTGTTCACAAAAATGCATTTGTAGGTACCCCTTGGCACTGGGTTGGGTTTGGTTTTCCATATCCCTTCCAAGCCTGCTGATGGTACTGGTTTTCATGCTCTGTATTACTGAACAGGCTTAATCTGCTAGTTGGGAAGCAGCTCAGATGGGAAGCTGGTTATCATGGTGACCCTTTAAAAATGCATTTGCACCAAACATTGAGGCTTTAAACATGGGGTCAAGACAAGCCAGAGTTCACAGGCATGGAAATATATTTAAGGAGATAAATACATGGGCTGAGCTTCAGTTTTGGTCTTTAAAGAGAAATTCTGTGGCCACCAGAAGCCCTCTGAAGAGACAACTGGCCATGGGAGGAAGAGCCAGTGGTTGGGGTTGTCCACACTCAAGGAGCAAGTCTCTTTCCAGGAAGACTGGCTTGTCCTTCCCTGATTTACCAGGCAGCCACCCCACAGCTGGGGGACGTGGCTGCCTGGCTTGTCCTGGTTTGGAGCAGTATGTTTAGAGTGGTACAGCTGAGGCTACCACTTGGCCTTGCTGCAGACATCCTATGGTGCACTAAGTGCACCAAGTCAGCTTCAAGCAATGCACCAAAAAAGCAAATCTCTAAAAGATGTTCCTTCTTCAGACGCGGCAGGGAACAGTTTTGTGCCCTTTATAAGCAAAAAATAATTGATTTCTGAAGTGTTTATATTTTTTTATAGTTCAGGGAAAGCATGGCTGGGTTCTCTTACACCAAATCCATCCCTTGTAGGAAATCTGGAGAAGGGCTGACCTGTCTGGCAGCATCTGGGGAGGGGTTGCCCTAGTTGTACTGATGGGTTACGCTGACAAGAGCTGCCCAGACCTTAAATTAATCAAATCGTGCAGTTTTAAAACTCAGGAAGGAGAGATCACAATTGAGCCCTCTTACTTCTTTTGCCCTCTTTGTTATCCCTCCTCTTTCCCATTATTATTTCTAAGAGTAAGGGAAAAAAAAAAACGGGATAAATTATAGGAAGCTGGCAGCAGTAGTAATTAACAGGTAATTATCAATAAACAACTTAACCACAAAAAAACTTGGATCCCACCTACCACTTGTCAACAATAAAGTCATGGAGGCTCCACAGGCCACTGGACAAACAGTCCACGGGGAGCACGGCCGGCGCTGTTAGTGCAAATAAACAACTCTGCGCCGGGAGGCAAAACAAAAGCCCAGCGCAGAGTGACCGCGAGGAAACGGGAAAGAAAAAGCTCCCTCGGCAGAAAAAACAACACAAAACCCAACAGCAGCTACAGTTTGAAGAGCCAATCTCAAACCACTCGCAGTTTACTGCGGCCCCAAGTAAGTATCCCGTAAACAGCAGCCAAAGCCCAGTGTTTGGTGTCTCAAGAAAAAAAAATTCTCTTTGAAAGCGGAAAAAGGAAAGGCATTTTGGGGGAGGTAGGAGCTGGAGGGAGAGAAAACACTGTTATGTCAGCTGGTTGGCTACAACAGACGCCTAATTGTGCCATGTCCAACTTGAATCTCTGTTTTGATGACGCTGAGGCAAAAGGGGATGTGTGGGGCAGCCATATGTATTCCAAAAGGGTCTCTCAGATGTACCTGCAGATGTGCTTGGCCAAACATCCTTCCATCCTCTTCTTTGGGAACCAGGAGAGGTTTTTTTGGTGATTTTCAGTGGGGCAAAGCCATTCCCTTCTTGCATGTGCAAGCGAGGTTACTTTTCTCTCTTTTTTACTTAAATATGGCCATAAACACCTTGGAGAAATGACAGCCCTTGTTCGCACCACCATTCTTCCTAATGATCTTCATCTTGCATTCCTACATTGGGATTAAGGCCAGTTTTCTCTTGAAGGGACTCAGATAAGGACAGCAGAATGAATGAAGAATATATGGAACGCAGAGTAAGTTTTTCTTGAGTGAATATAACATTGCAAACTAATGTAATGAAATGTAAGCACTTGGATTTGGATCGATATCAGAAAGTCTGGTAAAAATGAGTTATTTATGTGTTAACTTTTATGTTAAACACTTGACATGAATCAATCTTCAGATTTGCACTTAATAAGCCATACACTGGCATCCTCCTGGAATGCATGTATTTAGAGAGTGATGATAGCTTCACTCAAAGCCTTTGTTGTCTGCCACTCAAAGAAGCCCCCAGTCTGTTTTCGTGACTATCACGTCTCATCTGTGCTGCCAGGCTTCCAATCAGCCCCACCAAACCTTCCCCACAGACCTGCTTCCCAGCCATTTCTCAGCCTGCCTTAGATGCTGCAATGTGTCTGCCTGTTTTTCCTTTAGATTGTCCGTAGCCTGCTGTTTTTTCCTGAGGTTCTTCAGTCGCTGCTGCATTTTCTGAGATTTTCTTAGATTTTCTTAATTCCGTTTTTTTTTTTTTGGAGAATCCTAGATCTTCTAACAAACCCTCATGCTGTGTCCCCCCGTAACTTAAAAGTAATTAAGCAAAAAGTAACGATTTTCGACATCTATCATTTAATTTGAAATTACATATGGATTTAATGGAGGGGGAGGAAACAGTGCTTTGAGAGATTAGTTCTTAAATTTTGATTTAAGAACTGAGTTATTAGCTGAAATAATATGAAGCGGGGCTGCTTTTTTGACCTTTCTAAAGTCTAGCCTAGTCAATTATTACAGCAGAGCAGGGAACCAGAGAACAGCTTTGAATCAGTCAGACCCAAACTGATTTAAGTTTGCATGGGGTCGAATAAGACATTAGTTAAAAATAACTAATGTATTCTTTGACCTCCATAATGAGAAAGGACATTTACAGGTTTTTCACTATACATCTGATCCTGTTTATTTCGTTTTGTGATTTAAAGATGGACTGGACCTTCTTATAGAAGTCTAGATAATGTAATTTTTTTATTTTTTTTTAAGTTTCCTGCTCCAAGTGTTCTTTCAGTTGTGCATTTTGTCCATCAGTTTATATCATGGCTGTATTCTGAGGTAAGATGGAATAAGAAAAGCAGCTGCAGTTCCCAGTGCTGGAAGGAGCAAGATCATTAGGGCTCCCACTTCTCTGCAACCTGTTTTAAGAGCAAAACCCAGGTTAGTGGGTTTGTTTTTCAGGTGGAATTAGGCAGACACTACAGCTGGAAGACTCCTTCCTTCTTAATTATCTTGCCCTTCCCCTTTCCCTGAGCACCTCTGTGTTGAGGTGAAGGGGGAACCCAACCCACAACCCTGAAAACTGGAGTGGCAGCTAAGGGCAGATTAGTTCCCTGTACAGTGTGGAGAGAATTTTTTTGAAAAATATTGGTTAACAAGGGAAAAAAATAAAGCAGAAAAAAAGAGCAAGTGGTAGAGACAAGCATGTGGGGAAAGGAGAAGGAAACAAGAGGGAAAGGAAGGGGAAAGGAGCATTGACATCAAAACAAATCCAACCCAGCACAGAAAGTTTTATGGTAGTTGAAAAGGTCCCATTGAGAGGCTGTTTCTTCAGGCTTCCTATCTTCCTGGGGACAAGACAAGAAAAGAGAAGTTGTTTCCATTTTTTTATATAGATATGTCTAATTTCTGCACCCAAATAATTGTCATTTTGCTGTCAGCCGATGCTTCTCTGGTTTGGTGTGCAAAGGCTTGGTAACCCTGATTTATGCATCTGCCTTTTTCTGTTGTATAACCTGAGAAGATGCCTTTATATTCAGTGCTGTAAAGGAAACATTAGTATGTCAAGTTTCCAGAGTCTTTAAAACAGGCCAGCTGGCTCTTTGGAGTGCACAGCTTGAAATGGTCACTTCCATTTTCGGCTGAGCAGCGCTGCCGTCAGGAGGAGCATTGATTAAATTGACCACAGTCCAAGGCTGGTACAGAGCATAACACAAAGAGACTTCTCCCCAGAGCAAGCAGATTTGTGATGTACACAGGCAAAGAGTATGATCTTTTTTCCCCCCTCTGCACCGTAGTGTTTACTTTAAAATACTATTTTTTTCATAATAAAAAAAGCCTTAGCTTTTACCATTAAATTTGCTCAACAATTTTGGTTATACTTCATTGCTTATACCCAGCTTCACGCATAAATATTTAGCAATATAGGTAGCCCATATTCTCCTAAGCTTTCAGTAATATAGTTTTCAGGAATTAAGGCTGTTCATATGAGTAAGGTTTTGTAAGATTAACAAATATCATAGAATCACAGAGGAGTTTGTGTTGGAAGGGACTTTTAAAGCTCCTCTCATTCCACCCCATGGGCAGGGACAACTTTCACTAGACTAGGTTGCTCAAAGGCCCATCCAACCTGGCCCTGAACACTTCCAGGTTTTGTTTTACTAAAGAAAAGGTTCCCACACTTATTTCTATTTAATCAAATGGCTCCTTTGATAATTTCTTTCCTCATCTTCAGTGAATTCCAGTCAATGGGAGTGAATGAATAAGGAATTTATTTGGATAGTCTGTTGCTCCCATTGGCTCTGTGCAGCACTTAGAGCAGCAAGACCCCAATCCAACAAGGTGTTAGACCCCTCAAGCCCCATTGGAAATCCCTGAGGAATAAAGGATTTTTGCTACATTGAAAAAAAAATCAAAAACCAAACCACACATCAGAAAGATGTTGCAAAGAAAGAAATACTATCAGAGTAATAACACCCAAAGAAGGGGGGGACTCTGTGTGGTAAATGCCCTTCTATGTGCTTCAGGAGCATTCCCTGAATGGAGGACACCCATCAAAAGCAGGAGCTATCTGAGGATCCTTTCTCTTGGTGGTAAAGCCATGGTCCCAGGGCTTCTTCCAGCCCTTAGCAAAAGAGATAGTGGCACCCCAGGCTAACGAGTCTGTCTTCACACTTTCCCCCTGCTTTGCTCCTGAAATATTACCCATTACGTCTAGTTGTCCCCAAAATCCAACTAAAACATTGTGTTTCTTCCTGGTCCCTCTTTATATGGTTTTATGTTTTGTTTTTTTTTTTTTTAGTTACGCTTGCAAAGCTGTCTCGCAGACAGAAAGCAAAGAGGTGCTTTGGAAGCAAAACACCTCAGTACTTACTGTGGATGTAACAGTGATCTTTTATAATCAGAAATAGGTATAACTGTGTCTCTTTGGCAAAGGAGCTTAACTGTCAAAGGATTAAGCTACATCCTGATCAATGCAAGTGACTTCCTAGAAAACAGGCAGGGAAAGATTTCCTGTAGTTAGCAGCAATAAGGGAGAGGAACTTTAAAAACAACTCTCTATTTGATAACTACAGAAATCTAGCTAAGTCTTAGGGATTTAGCCAGGGAACATATTGGTTCCAGCAGACTATGGTAAAGTTAATTAAGGATGATTAATGGAGCATTTTCCTTCCAATGATATCTGTGACAGAACAAAGCTGTCTGAGGCTTGTCAAGCAGAATTTGAGTTGAATGAGTATTTATGTGATCAAATCTGAAGGGCTGCCTCTTGACAGAGCAAGGATTCATCAATCAATTGCGCTGGCTTGCAGTGGTGGGAAATTGGTCTATCAGCATAGCTCTGCTCCCATCCCCCATTTTTTCATTCAATCATCCCTCAGGCTACAATGCATCTTTAGCTTTTACCTCTGACCACCTTAAGGGCTATCAGAGAAAAGTAAAAGCAAGAGCTAAAACATCTATTATAGTGGTTATTTCTCAGCTGTACTCATACAATTGATTTCTTTTAAGCAGAGGCCCAGGCACTGTAAAGCGATACAAGCCTGTTCAATGAATTAATTGGTTTTAATAGAAGTTTAGCTTTGAGCCTGAAGAATATATAGTGCTCTCTTGCTAGAAAGTCTCCTATTAGGGGAACCACCTGCACAAAAGGCCCCGGTCCTCTCTTAATCCCACTGCCCTCATCATAATCACTTCATTTAAAAAGGCAAGATCCTTAATTTTAGAGGGAAGGGGCACCACGTGTGCTCCAGTTTCTGCACGTTTAATCGTGCATCAGTTCCTGGGAGGGCAGTACTGGCTGCCTGCACTTGGCTGTGGGTTGCCCTTGCAGCCCTTTGATCCCTGGGATGTAAGTCATGCCAGGATTTGGGCAGAGGAATGATGCCATTGTGAATATACCGATATCTTTGTTTAATGAATGTCTCAGTTGCTTTCACTGCTGTAGGGATTAAATGGAACGAACCACGAACGCTGTAAAATGATGTTTGCCTCATGGAAAACTCAGAAAAAGACAAGTCTTAGCCCTACTCTGAATAAAATCATAGCAAGTATCCTTTTTATGTCAGGAGGTATGGATTTAGCTCCTTTTTCTAACACAGTTCATAAATGGTTTTCGGTTTAACTGCTGAGTGCTCAAGCTTTGTTCTTTTGGGCACTCACCAAACAAAATACACAAGTGGTATTTAAAACTGAAACACCAAGACTGCCATGAAACATCTCCATCATTAGTCACATAAAATACCATCATTAGACATCTAATCCACATTAGCCATCTACAGTTCAGTAATTTAAATTGATCATCAGCTCAAAAAGAGCGGCATCTCTCGGGGGCAATTCACCCATTTCTCCTACAAACATCTAGGTGAAGATGATGAGGGTTGCATTCAAAAAGTCTAATCTCTCTCTAAGGGGAACTTGGACTTGATAGCTGCCTTTGAAATGTGTAAAGCTTCCAGTAAAAATAAAATCCATGAGAGTAGATTACTTTCTTTGGTGCAGTTGTAAGCTCAGTTGCGTGTCTCCCTCATTCGATTTGCACACTAATCATCCTTCTTCAGTCACTGGTAGAAATCAGGTTTCCAGAACTTTTATGAATTGGAAAATTGAAGTTCTGCCTGGTAATAATTTTGAGGTTTGGTACCTGCCTCAGCTAGGCCAGCTATAAATTAGGGAGGTTAAAGACAAGACTTCACTTTTTCCCCAGATTTGTGCACTTTACACAAAGCAGCACACAGTGCTCCAGTGTGCCCTCACCTAGGGAAAAATGGCTCAGTCATGGGTCGGCTTTACTTTTTATGCAGGTTTCCATCAAGGACTATTTCCCTGAGACCAAATATCTTCTCTATGTACACAAATTTTATATAAATCCAAAGAGGTCTGTGAATGCAAATAAGTCCTGTAGACCTTATTAGTTGGCCCAATATGATTATTGTTGAGAGCATTTCTTTCCATCAGTAGGGAATACTATTTCATATGTGCAAGCGAGCTTGGAAACCAAATGTCTAAATATTTAACCAATGTTATTTCAAAGAATTTCGTTATTTATCTTCTTTATGATTTATACTATCACATTCTCTGTCTGTAGTTGTGGTTTATCATAAGCAACCCATCTGCTGTAACAGCCAAATTGGAACATTCATATAAGATGCGTTCCGATATCATAAACATGACAAAAGATAGATTACATTTAGTCTTTCTCCATGTTTAACCAGTTTAATTTGTTTCCTATGCAGAAGAGGCTCTAAATTTACTTAATATATGTTAGCACTTAGGAACACAGTTAGGAACATGACTAGGGTCTTAACCTATTCGTAAATAAATGGGAAGCTTCCTGTCTGAGTAAAAGAAAGAGAGAGAATTTATGTCAAACAATCAGGAATTTAATACATAGTGCTCTATTAGGATGTCCAGTTTGTGTACATACTCTTAAGGCATGATTACGAATAACTTCACTTCTTATAAACAATGTGACTGAAGAAATTACTCACAGATACAACAAAAAGGGAAAGAAAGGTAGGAAGGTTTAGCTGCAGCCAATAAAGGAATTACTTTCCCTGAAAAGGTTAAAAACTCACGCATTTATTTTTGTTGCCATAATATTTGTCTTTGCAGGTTTAGCTTTCTTAAGAATCCCAAAGAAGATGCTGCGTCGGGAAAGATTTTAGTGACCCGGGTTCAAAGTCATATCATAGATCCAACATTTTCTCCGACAGCTTTGGTTTTAAAGTAACCCTAATGCTGGACTAAATCTGTGAAGTGACTGTCCGTATTTATATCACCCTAGAGAGAGCTTTTAGTGATTACAGGCTTGATCCAGCAAGTTGTTGAATGCCTGCAAAGTCTGTTGGCTCCGATGGCAGCCAAGGGTGCTCAGTGCACGGGTGAGAGTGCTCAGCACCCTCAGGACCCAGCCCCATGTGGTTTTTCACATCGAAAGGTCAAGTAGAGGGCTTTTCATTTCAAGCTATAGAGTCATTCATTTTTCTCTCTTAAGGTAAAAAAAAAAAAATCACGTGGTTAGAGAGTGCGTGATTAACTGTTAAGGAAACAATGTCCATAATGATATATAAAGGTGTTGCTTTCAAAAGTTGCGGTTGGATTTCTTCGGAGGTGTTAAATATATGGTGGTCCAACGCCATGCAATTCATGAATGCTAAAAATAAATATAAGCTTATTTCTGTGATGGTGATTTACTACGAAGCAATTTTGAGCAAATATATTCACATTATAGGATATGAATACAAATCAAACATAACTGAGCTGGTCTTTATGAGAATGAAGTGTCAGTACATTTGAAAATATGTGTAATGCCAAACTTTAATCATTTTACCAGCACATTAATATTCCAATTGATTATTCTGTGTTCCTGAATGTTTAAGGTTTTGCTACTGATTTGTCTGCTGCAAGCATTGCACACCTTTCAGGGCTATCTGGCACTCAGACCTTCCCAGGTTGGAATACTACTGGTCTGATTTGGTCTGGTAAAAGAGCTTATCCTGTTGCAAAGTCCTTGCCTTCAAAGAACATTAACACAATACAGTTTAGAGAAAGGAAAAATAATGGTGGAACTAACAAGTTACATGTGTGCCTTCAGCAGCATCAGATTGTCTTTCATTACACCTCTTCTCTGCTCATGTGATTTCCCTGGAATGCTGTTCCATGAGACTCTATCTTCATGTCTGTGCATGAAGTATCCTCTACACTGTCAGCATCAGGAGAAGTCATGGGTAACTGTCTGGGGTTCTTATTGCAGAGGCATTACACTTGCTCAGGTAGGAAGGTGGCACTGGGCCCACTCATATTAGCTGAGTTTGTTACTCTCCTAAGTGTGAAAAAGGTTAATGAAGTATTTTTTTCAGTATTTATTCACAGCTTTGGGGAACTTCACTATGAGGACAGTAGAAGCCAGGAGACCTAGATGGGGAATAAAGGGCACAGAGATGGCTCTTGCTTTAGGACCTTTCAGTCAACAAGAGCTTTAATGGATGCACAGAGAGGAGGAAACCAAGACTTGTCATCTTGACAGCAGCTGTATCATACCAGGAGATTAATAGTTATAAATTCAAAGAGGAATTTGAAGGAGAGTTGGGAGGAACCTGATGAAATATCTTTGGGGGCTTTTGCAGGGAAAGCCTCCCCCAGAGGGTAGGGATGGAGAAAATGCAGCATTTCAAGGGTTGTCTCTGTGGTCTATTATTGGAAGGGGAGTTGACATTGTGTCCCTACACAGGGATGGCAAACACCAAAATGCCCTGAAAGGGAAGATGGCAGTTTTTGCTTGAGGGGATGCACAGAAGACAGAGGTGATGGAGGGTTCAGAGGCATTACAGGGCAAAGTGCTGGAATAAGGAAAGAGCGGTAGTATTTGTCTGTGATCTTGGTAGTTCACCTCACAGTCTGGCCACAATACAACTACTGAGGCTTTTTTAAAATACCATATAGCCAAAGAACATTGTATTGGTAATTACAATTATGATGACAGTGCTAAAGACATCCACATCCTAAATGACTTTTTAAAAGATGGACGTATTGAAACGAAGCAGAAAGAAAGGAGGAACTGTCTGGAAAGGCAGGAGTAAATCGTGACCACAAACCACTGGCTGTCTGGTGCTATTTATCCCAGCCTTGCTCTGCTTCCCTCGCTGATAACACAGTTCAACATACACCCGGGCATTGTTCTGACACTGAAAGATGAAGCTGCTTTTCACGAGCCGTAGCCCTCCGCCACGCTTTCCCTCGCAACACCTACCCCTCGCTCCGGTCCCTTGATCCCATTTTCCTTTCCCTAAAACCGGTGTGTTTATGGGGACCGGCGCAATGGAAATTCCACTTACTGTTTATATCTTAGGTTTCTCTTCCCTTCCTATATTTCCCTGGGAATTGGGGCAGTATGGATTCTTGCTCCACACCCCACGGCTTTGTCTTTGCCTTTTTTTTTCTGAATAATTTTCCCCAACTGCATTTCCATAGAGCAGCTGTTTGTGTTTAAAAACCACCTGCACAAGTAGTTCTGTTTTCAGTGGAAGAAAATGTCGCTTGTAAAAGGAAAAAGCCCTAAGGTGTTGGAGTTTGCTGGGAGTTTTAATTCGATGCGTATTTTTTCCTACTGATTGATGAATGTTCGAAGTGCAACTTTAGCCCTTGATAACTAATGAAACTGGGTGGTACTAACAGTCACCGTCTGGCAGGGTGATGTGTAGTGAAACCGAGTCCCTGTGAGGAAGGACATCGGGTTTTGACCCAGCAGAAAAATCCTAGATCCCTGATTTTAGCAGAGGAGAGAGTGAGAGGTGGAGAAAAAGAAGCATCTCCATAGAGAGTGAAAATACTGTGCAAAAGGCTGAGCTCTTGCATTGTTGGGCAAGGACTAAAAAGACGTGATACATGCAGAACATAAGATTTCCTAGGAAAGAAGGATGGGCACCAGGGGAAAATCTCACCCTCATTTAAAACTCCTGGGAATTTTGGGGACTTTTCCTGAAGGGCTCCTGAAGTATAATGGGGAGTGATAACATTATTTCCCAGCCATTGCTAATCTCGAGGAGTTGAGGTTTGTATTACACTCGTGTATTGTGCTGGGGTGTTTGTGAAGCCGTCGAGTGCAGCCAGGAGTGGCCTGAGCCTGTCCCGTCCCCGGGAAAGCCCTGTTTGCTCTCTCTGGGGGCCCTCCTTGGCCTTTCTCCTGCTGCTCCTAATGCCCTCCCACCTCTCACTCCTCTTCAGTTCTCCCTGCTGTGGTGGTATTTTAGCTTAAGTCCTTTCCAAGTGATTCTTTAATTTCCAAAGAGCCAGCTGGACTGACTACCTGAATCCTCTCCAGTTTCCCAAAGAGCTCCTGTGTGCTTGGTACTGGCTCTGCTTGGCAGCTCGGGGTGCTCACAGGAAAAGAAATCACATCAGGCCAACGGTAAATGGCAGCTAATTCTGGCTTTAGGCCCCTGTTGAGACCATTAGATGATGATTTCTTGCTGCAAAGCTGGCACCAAACCTCCCCTGACCAGGGCTATAGTAGAAGGTCATTTATGTGTCCCATCCCAGATGAAGGGACCAGCAGAAGTGAGGAAATAGGTTGTACCAAAATTTGAAGAAATTTAGACTGTTATTTATAGAAATAAATATAATTTTATATATATTTTTGGATGTTTTTAGGACTTGAAGAGTATACTTGTTCATTCTGCCATCAGTCCCATCCAAAATGAAGGACTTGTCAGAAGACAGGCTAGCTGGGTGTCCCAGGAAGATGATTTCTGGATCATAACACACTGGTTCCTACCTCTACTACTTCCCAGTCTTTCCTTCTCTCTACTGTCCATAGGTAGCAGTGACTGTGTCCTTCAGCTGGGATTTGGGTGGGATGGTCAAGCTCCTGCCTTCCTCATGCCAGCTAGACTCCTTCACAGTAAATTGGAGAAATTGGAGAGGTCTTGGCTTACCACGCTTGTAAAGGCCTTGTAAATGGCTTGTACAAAGAAATTTCCAAATGGAAACAGCACTGTGCCTTAAGTTTAAAGCAGCTTTGATAGGAAATAGAGGTAAATATAAGCCTTTCCACCTCTGCGGGTATATTGTAAATGCCAGACAGTGGAAAACCAGTAAAGAAAAAAGCATCTGAAAGCAAAGACAGCACTTGGGAAGTTGGACTCGCTTGCTTTTTGGCTTGTATATGAGCTGAACCCAGAAGGTATTTCAGACACAACTGGTTTTTGCATAAAGGTCACTGCTGGGTGTTGTTTGGGAAACCACTTGATGCTGTGCACTGGTGGAAGCTGCTCTCACTGTACAAAACCCATGGGAATCACCAGGGACTGGCAGCCACCATAGACATTTTAGGAGGGCTAAGTGTAAAAGCAAAACGTTTCCTTCCCACTTAGTGCATCTTCTGAGGCCTTAGAAACTGGGGAAGAGTTTACTGGAAAGCATCCTGGTGAATCCTGGTCACAGTAACAGGCTGGAAAACTCCACAAACTATTTAGGCATGAGGGTGGCAAACACAAATGGATGTGTGAGAGGAAAGGGAAAGCATGGCAGAAGATGAGCTGCTCTTTCAGTAGAGGCTTGATCCAATTCAGGGGGCAGTGTCAGGACCATGTCTTTTGGGAGACGACATCTTCTATCCCTTGTCTGCAAAGGCATTTTGCACCAGGCCAAGTGAGATTTGGAACCACGAGGGCCCAAACTCATGTGAGCAGCCTTAGAAAGGTGTCTGGAGCTGGCAGGCCAGGCAGCTGTGTGGCAGGGCCGGAAGAGATGGGAGTGTGGGTGGGTCCGTAAGGGAAGGTGCTGCTGTCTTCCCCTCCTGTTCTCCAGGTGCAGCTCACCCTTCTGAGAGCACTCACCCCATCATGGGAGAAGTTGAGTCGGGCAGAGAAACTTCCAAAAACCGAAGCTTAAAAAAAGTCAATAGTTTCCTGATAAATTAGCTTCCTGAGCTGGCTTCCCAGGGTTTGAGATAAGGAGGGAGCTGACCCCATGGAGAAGCCAGGAGAGCTCATCTGGTTTCTCTTGCCCAAGGAGCAGGACCCTGAGGACCTCCGAAAGAAAGCAAGGTCCCAGGTCAGCCCCAGAGGGTGGTGAGTCTGCAGGTAAGGAAGGAATGTGCTGCAAATAGGGAAAGCCTCTCTCATCTGAGAGGAAAACAGTGCAGTATCACAGAGAAGAACAATCCCCTATGAAAAAAGAGGGTTCTGAGATCAGGTGACAAAGCAACAAAGGGATCCCAGGAGAGGAGTTCTGACTGTGATCACTGTCCTCAGGGGAGGTGGCATTGGTATCCAGTACTGACAGGGGAACTGTTGTATTTATATAGAAACACAGAGCTCTAAAACTGGAGCCCAATGTTTGCAGGGTAAAGAAGTGACTTCACTGGAAAGGGTTCCTTAACAGAGCTGAATGAAAAGTGGACAAATCCATCACTGCTCCTTACTCAGACTTCATGTAGGTTATCTTTCTCTCAGCATTCTGCTAATCTTGGAGTATCAGAGCTTTGTTTATGTAGATGCTGGTGCTTAAATAGGTTTGAATACCATTTCATTATATTCATTTATAAATGTCATGTAGCAAAGAGAAGCAGTTCTGCAAAACCTGCATGACTAAAAGTTGCAAGAAGCCACAGCAGTGTGGCTGGTTTGCTAAAAGAATTTTATTTGCTGAAGAAATCACTGTAATTTTTAATTACAACAGCTGAGAGTGTGGTTGCATGCATTTCATGAAAGAGTGGAGAAAATGGTGCAGACAACCTTTTCTTTGCTATTTTGGAGCCTAAGTTCAGTTTGTGAGTGCTTGCAAAATATCTGTTGTCATCTGCTCATGCAGAACTTCTCCGCGACACCTCCGCAGGCAGGTGCTCTAAGTGTATATATAAATTCATCTTCATAGTGGCCACTGGTGCTACAACAAATGTCATTCCAAACAAACTCTCTGCTAGAGGCTGTGTTGGAAATCATCATTTAACACATCATTTAGAGTACATCAGGAGTGAATCTCACTCAACCTGACCATAATAATTCCCTTCTGAAATTAACTCTTTTTTTAGCGTTTTGACATTAGGAATAGAGGCAAAGTCCTTTAAACACATGGCTGCTTCAGTTTGGTGCTGAGCAGTGAGAAATGAGGGTTTATAGTGAAGTGGCTAATTATTATTTGTCACATGCATTCCACAAAGTAAATCACAGTGCGTATACAAAAATTACACAGACAACCCAGACGTTTGCTCATTTATTAAAACTCAGCTTGCTGGGCCCAAGAGGGATGCCCAGAAATAATCCTTGCTGCTCTCCCAGCCTCTGAAGGAGAAATCCAGAAGATATAATCTCAAACCATTTGTGGACCTTCCCCCAGTGGTCAATGAGGATGCATAACTTTCTTTTTATTAACACAAATTCAATGGGTCCTTTCAGCTGATTTAATACATGCATTGAAAGTAGCCATGCAATCCCACGTAGCTGTTCAGGTGTTGCATGAAGAGCTGGTGCTCCCTGGTTTATTTTTGGAAGGTCTCCATGCCTTACCAGGCAAGTAGAGAGATGCTTCTGAGAGACAACCCTTCCACCCTTCATCTTGATTTATAGTGCACATTATGACTTTAAGCAGTATTTTCAATCAGGATGAGCTGTGACTGTCCTTTGTTTCCAGTCCATGCTTTCAAGCTGGCTGTTTTCTGTCTTGTCTTGGGCTCTCGCCCACCCCACACAGCTCTCCAAGGTGTAAAATGACAGAGCAATAACTCTTTGTAGCTCCCACTATCCATCTAACCTACATTCTCACTCTTGCTTTGGAGTTAATGCTGCTTTAGATATAAATCAGTGCTCTGGGTTCAGTGTGTTCCTGTTCCAGCACTTCTGAAAGGGTGTGAACAGTTACATATTTATTCAGACTTGTGCCTTACAAAGTGCATGGCTGCGGTGACAAACTCCTCTGGGTTGTTTGTTTTACGGTGCTGTTAAATAGGGTGACTGTGGCTAAGGCCAGCTGATGAGCTCAACTGTAAAATTATGGTAATGTTAGAGAAGAAACAGCAAAAGAAACAGCAAAATTCAGGATGCTGAGCCAGGAGAGCAGAACTTCCACCATCCTCCAGTCTGTGTTATTCTGTGGCATTTCTATAATTTTATAAACTCATTTTCTAACCCCACCTTTCCCTGTGATTTTCCCATTGTATGCAATGGGAGTTCTGTGCAAATATCTGTTTTACAGCATGTTTATCACAAAGCAATGTGGGCTGTACACCAGGTAATGTTCCTTCTCTGACTGATAAACAAACACTTGAATTGTTGCCATCCTCTGTCCAAAGGCAATGAGGATTTTTCTGTTGCCCTCAGTGGAGTCAGGATTTCACGATGGGAACATTTTATGCCTCTGCTCTGCACTTTGGGCATTTTTTTCTGGTGACTTCACAGTGGATGTCTCTGTCTGTATGATCCTGGTTGTCATCTTTGGTCAAACTCTGACATCTTCAGTGCTGGCACGTCCCCAGCTGTGCAAGCAGTGTCAGCCCTTCCTACAGTGCTCCTGGGGGTCCCTCTGGCACAGGGTCCAAGTTTCTCTCTGAGCCTCCTTGGGTCACAGCCATGAGGGTCTCTCACGGTGCCCTGGGCGGGCAAACAGGGCGATGTCAGTATCAGAGCAGCTCTGCAGCCTCCTGGGGACTGCCCAGAAACAGCTAAATATATTTTTCCTAGTACATGACTTCACCTCACCAGCAGCGAGATACCATCTTGCCCTTTGTGTTCAGGCTGGATGACATTTTCTCCTTTCCCAAGCGGCCCCGTCCCGGCTGGCAGGGAGGAGCAGTACAGCCCTCAGACACTGCCCGGCAGCTTGCCCAGATCTCCCTGATAAGGAGCAGGGAGCTGGGAAACACCAGGCTGGTTTTCTCTTTCAGTGCTCAAGCTGGTGAAAGTGCCGTGTTCTGCATTCAAGCTCTGTGGGGATTATTTTTGAGTACCTAGTGTACTGTTTATGGAATAGCACTTGGCTGTGCTTTTCTTCCCTGGGAGCATTGGGTAACATGCATTCTTGTCAATACTCATTTTTATTTGTTTTACTCATTATTAAACGTGAGCAAACATTCAGGTCGGTGGATGTGCGTGGGTATATCCATGTGCTGTGCTTATCCCAACACGCATGCACAGTCTGCTGCTATAATTAGTTCTGTACTGGGGAGCTGGGAGCGCTTGGGAAGAGTGGCAGGAGGAAGGGTGAGCAGCTGGGTGCTGACATGACCTTCCCAGCGCCGCACTTGGAAAGGGTCTGAGGTCACTTACGTCCTTCTGAATGCACCTCACTTCACCAGCTGATTTGCAAAGAGGCTGATTTGAAAAGAATCTCGCTTTGGGTATTTGCAAGGTTTTCATTTTAAAGTCTTCACCCCAGCTGAGTCCAAGGTCTGCAGCACGGTCAGGACTAACAGCTGGATTTACACCTGCATAGGCTGGGTCTTCTCAACAGCAGGTTGGGCCTCCCATGTGCAGCCTAGACACGAAGTTCCCCTCGTTCCAAAGGCTCCATTGGTTGCTTAAATACTTCTTTTGCACAGCAAATGTCACAGAATTTAGTATATGAATGGACTTGGCGTCTCATAATCCATAAATTTTGCAAGGTCAGACACTTACTGATTGTAACTCCAAGCTCCCCAAAGATCTGACGTACTTGGCACAATATTTTTGTAGGTGTTGATAATTAATGAAATTAAACAAATCAGATGCTATCTGAAGCAGTGATATACCCCAGAAAAGAAGGGGTACAAAATGCCCCAAAGCCTGAATTATTGCTAATTCTTACCAAATGTAGGTGACAGGGTATGGCTGGCACTAGTACAGAGGCACTGTTAAAACTGAAGGGCATCGTTTTAGGGTTGAACCAAGTCATTTATTTTGGGGGAAACCTTAAGCAGAATCTACCCGTTTGTGGGGTTTAAAGAGTTTGGTTCGCTTATTTACTTTGGATTTTTGTGTCCACTTTCATCCCCTTTTGTACTTCCTTGGACAAAATCCAAACAGGCAGAGTAAGTACAGAAAAGCTGTTCTCACCATAGGGAAATAATGTATTATGCTAATTCCAATTAAAGGAAATATCTTAAACTGCAAATATAGCCTTCAAGAGAGAAATGAAAAGTGTGGAAATTAACATGCTTGCCAGATTTCCAGCTCAATTCTGCATACTCAGGGGGTTTGGGTCAGGCTCAGATAAGCATCCAAAATTTGGGGATGTTTATCCAAACCTTATTTCTGAACCTTCTAAGTTCACTCCTGACTAATCATAATGGAGTTAGTGGTAGCAGGATATGAATGTGCATTTAACTTAGAAATTGGCAGCTCCTCATCATTTCACAGCTTGGAGCCTTTGACCAAATATCAACTCTGCTAACCAAAACAAAATAAAATAATGCCTTGACTTGGTCTCCAGCCATACCACCTTGTGCTCCAGACCTGGAAGACCTTCCAAGCAGGGCTGGGACAAGGCAGACTTTGGCTGGGAGACCTCCTGGGATAATATTGATGTTACTGGAATCACATCCCTTGTGATTCAAGAGGTGACACTTTTCCTGGGTTGGTGTTGAACCCACATAATAGTTACGTTTATGGAGCTGGTCTTTCAGGTTTTGGACATTTCAGAGGGTTGGTGGGTCATTAAAGGTCTTTCCTGAAAGGCTCATATGTTGACTCCACATTCACCTGAAATGCTAATGCAATAACCAGCTCCATTACACGACCAATGAGTTCCTGATACTCCTCACCTCCCTGGTTCCCTGATCCACCCCCCGGCTGTTGGCCTGTTCAGTCATGAGGAATGTGAGCTCCCCGTAGAGTTTCATGTTGAAAATGTTTGGGAATGTTTTTTTCGATGAACTCATTTGAAGATGGCTGAGGGTCATGAATTAGCTCCTGAAGAAGCAGGTTTTTTCCTCTGCTTGTCACTGCTTTTGCCATCACACCCTTCCTTTTAAACATAGGAGAAGAGAACTGCATCTTGCTATCCTGCTATAGGCACTTCCTAACTTATTATACCCTTTACCATAACGTAGGAAGCCATAACATAGCTAAGGAGACTCCATATATCTGTCCTGCATGGATATCACCCTTCAAAACACCACCAGGCTACTCCTCAGCCGCTCACCCATCTTTTTTCCCCATACATTTGATTTAGTCAAAGGGTGTCATTCAAAGTAGCTGTATTTGAATTTTATTCTGGCCTTGAAATTCATACCAGGAATAAATCCACCAAAGTGCAAATTCTTCCCAAGTAAAAAAGCACTGAAATGTTCAGTGAAGTTATACCAGGAATGAATTTGACCACATGAACTTGGATTGCAGGTATACAGTCTACCAACTAAAATCCCTTCTGATTTGCTTAGACTTACTTCTGAATTACAGATAATAAATCTGTAGGGTTGTAATAGAAGACATTCCATTGAAAGTTCTAGTTTAAAGAAAAAAAAAAATCTGTCACTGAGAGTTACAACAGAATCATAAAAATACACAAAGAAGTGTTCAGAATATATTTGAATATAGTCCTTATGGCTATAGGGTTTTTAAAATGTTCAATGATTACTCATTCAAGATATGTTGCGAAAGGTATTTTATAAAACATTGCTGGTGTTCTTGCCATTTGTCCTGCATCTTCCTCCTGAAATCAGCAGAAATAATTTCTTACTTTCTACCAGACCCTCTAATAACCAGTAGCATAGATGTACTACTGTGGAAGATTTTTGACAGTTTAAACTAAGCACCTGTTTCCATCTAATGTAGGTTTGGCAGGATGCTAACTTTGGTGAAGCTCATGCCACTCAGATGTCAATTTTTTCTTCATTAGGCCAACATATTAGTGAACTACACCATGCTCTAAAACTCACATCAATCTCCCATCACATTTACTCTTTTTTTTTTTTTTTTGTGGTTGCCTTCTCCTTCCAAGGGAAATGAGCAACTCTTCATATATTGCTTATTTTGCTTCCCAACATGAATTAGTGCACAGCTCGTGTTTGAGTTTGAAGTGGGTATTTGAGTTAGAAAGTGGATTTTATGTGTGTGTTATAGTTGATGCCCACAGCAGCTGCATCATGAGTGTTTTGCCATCCTGCAGGATGAAAGGTTTTGGGGGGGGGGGGGGGCCCCCCCAAAAAATTCAGTAATTATCAGTATTGATGTCATCAAGAGGTCTGTAATGACGTGACCAAGGATATTTAGAAGGAGCAGAGAGAAAATAGGAATAATCTGAATTGCCTGATGCTTGCAGAAACAGTTCTTGGGAGTCATCACTGTAGCTGGTTTTGGTTTTAGAAAAAGCAGAAACAGCAGAAAAACTGTTCCAAATGGCTGTGAAGACGTGATGGGCTTCTGTAATTTCAGGGAGAAAAATCGGAAAGTCATGTAACATATGACTGTTGATAGCTGAAAGAGGAACAAATGCTTTCCATCCCCAAACACGTCGTACCATCAGCGTTTCAACAGCTCCTATTTAGGCATTAAAAAGAAGACATTTTTTATTATGATTTCTGCCTTGGGCTCTGATCAGCAATGTAGGAAAAAGCAAGCGGGAGCGCATGGTTGCTTATCCTTCCTTCTTGTTTCCTTTTACTCTTAAGTTCCTGAAAGGTCATAAAATAGTGACATAAAAAAGCCACTGAAGTGTAGTTTTTGTTAACTTTATCTTCTGAACATTAAACATTGTTTCAAATTTCTTATGGTACATAAAATGTTTTGCCTTGCCGTATCATGTGTACAGAACTTCAAAAAGTAAGCGCGACAGCTCAGAAAATGTAATGGATGTGTAATAACAGCTCTTTAGATCTCCTGTTTTCAGCGCAGCATCTTTTTGTTCCCAAAGGTGCTTTTAACATGATATCTAGAGCTATTTATGAAGTCATTTATTTTTTGCATGGTGATAGGTCTTATTTCGTAATTAGCCCATGCTTTCTATCTTGCTGTAGTTTCTGAGCCCCCCCCGAAATGTTTAGTCTTCATCAGCCCTTTTTGTTTTCCTCCCAAAGGCATTCACCCTAATAACTCCCATTTCACGGATGCAGTACATCCCAACTCCCTTCGGCACCTTCTGCGAAAACATTTGGAAATCGTTGCGTTGCAGCAGAGCTCAGCTCTTTTTCTGGGGGCATTTTCAACATAAAGTTTTCCTGTTTGCCTTAAATCCATTCATCACATGAATTTCAGCTGGTGGGTTTTAACCACTTTTGCCCCACATCCTGTCCCTGCGGGCCACCGCGGTGCTGTGTAAGGGCTGCCAGTGACAGCCACACTGGTGGAGACAGGGGTTGCCCCATCATACTGGAGCTTCAGGCAGAACCGAGCTGATAATCATGATTTAGTCTATTTGGGGCATCTCTTGTGTGTCCAGACGTAATTCTGTTCTGATGCAAACTGGTGTGAGCGCAGCGGGAGAGCAGCTTCTCTAACGCTCGTTAATCTGCTGTCATTTGCATATATGCAACGCAGTGGGTTAACAGGATTTCCCTGACGCCCTGCCAGCAGCAGCAATGGTGTTGGTTTCCTCCAGTATGTCAAGCAGGTCGCTGTTAATCAGTTACCATCAGGATTTCTGTGCCAGCTCCTCTGCTCAATCTGCTGCTGTGTCCGCGGGAGCAGCTGCAGCGGGGAAGGGCTTCAGGTACCAGCACAGGTCTCAAAAAGGCTCCAGGTGTAAGAGGAATAAAATTTAATATTCAGTGCAAAGTTTTGTCCCCTCCATAAGCCAGCGTAGGGGGAAGTTTGAAGGAATGGCCATTTGGTGAGAAACACCCGGCTGTGCTGTCTGCGTCCGTGGAAAGCTGGGGAATGGCTCCTGATCCAGCAGGGACAGTGAGGTTGTGTCATTAGCAAAAGAGGTTTATGAACTTTATTCTCATTTGTTAGCAACCTAGTGATGGCTTTATACACACAAAATTTCTTGTGATGTGACCAAGCATGTGCCCACTGACACTGGGTGAAAAAGGGGTGCTTCTGGTGGGACACTCCTCGAGTACCCTGGAAGTGCCAGGAAGCTTGGAAGCAAAGGTACAGAGAAGAGCCTGATAAATAAGATGATGTGAAACTGAATCGCTGCACAGAGATGAATCAAAATTATAAAATCAATAGGTATCGATCTATATATATCACACAAATAACTGTGCCTGAAGAGGTGCCCAGATTTAACATGCTGATTATACGGCAGTCAGTGGAAATAACTTGAGATCTGAAGAGCTATTACGTTTTAGTTGTTCAGTGCTGCAGCTGAAGCTGATAATATCTTAGTTGAAGTCTCTTTTAAATTTTTTCCTGCTTGAAGTTCTTGGTAACAAGTATATTTAATCAACAAACCAGAACCGAAGAACAGATTTTTGGCTTACAAAATACTCTTGAGCCATCTAAAGCTGGAGTCCAAACACTACAAATTCTTCTAAAAATATACTCCTTTCATTTTAACTTCCATTTGCTTTTACTACTGGCCTCACTCACGCAAGCCAAGGTCACTGCTCTTCAGATGTGTCTGCTGCCCACTTGGCTACTGACAGGAGTTGCAACGAATCACATAGAACAGCATCATCCGTGGTCACCAAACCCTTTGTGTGGCTGATTGGAAACCACGTCAACAAGGTCTTTGTTATATCCTTTTTGCATAAACCCCATTTATGTCTTATTCTTTGTGTACCCCTTAAACTGGTGGAGCTGCACCAGCTGCAGGATTTACTGGAGTTCCAGGGTTTTTGGTCAGTCTTTGCATCGGGAGTTGATCTTTCCCCTCAGTAGATGTGTTAAGGAAGGAAGGATGTGCTTAACTCAGTGTGGTGAGTAGCTGTCACTATTATTGCTTTCTTCCAGGTTCTCATGGTGTTCTTTGTCCCCGGATTTTGCTTCCTAAACTCAGGGTAAACACAAACCTAACAGATACGTAAAAAGGCTTCAGATCAGTTACTTGTCATACGCGGGCAATCACATTTTGAAACTGCTGCAGAATTACTTCCCATCTTTATTCATGGATTGATAATGTTCATTTCCTTTGCTGGATTAGATTTGCTGCGTAGATTTCTGGGCATATAAATGATATTTCAGAATGAAACCCTCACATTTTATAAATCATTCAAGCCAATTCCGTTTCTTCTTTCTGTATAAGTATTTCCTGGTCCACAACAGCCTTGATCTAAACCTACTGTTTTCTGTTTGAGACAAAATTCATGGATTAACTTAGAGAATGAAATAAGAATTAAGTAATTCCTTAAGAATGAGCACTCATAACTCCTACTTTCATCTTTTATAGCATTGTTAAATGCACCACAAGGGAAAATTTTGGTCACTCTTATCGAGACAGATATTCGTACTTTATCACCCAAGCTGACAGATGTCCTTCATGCAACACACAACTGGTTTGAGCTTCTGTTCACAGTGCCTGGCAGACACCTTCTGGCTCCAGTTTGTTTCTGGAGTGTCAAAAATATAAAATTAAAATGATAGAGTGCACAAATGTAACATTAAAATGATAGAGTGGATAAATGTCTGGCATATCCAGTCACTCCTGCAGGTTACCAGGGGCACCATACTTTGGTTGATCCAGAGCTCTCCAGGCTGCAGCACTGTGGCCCATCCCCTCAGTCCTGGAGCTGAAAGCAATGGAGAGATCTAGGACTGGCTTTCATCTGGAGCTGGAGCAGCTCATCTATCTACAACCCTTGGGCAGCCTGGGTCTGGTCTGAGAGTCCTGTTCAATTCCAGGACTACACAGTAATTTTGGGTGGAAATGGCACTCTGTCTGGGCTTGATCAATACTTCTGGCCACCAGTTCAGCTCCAAGGTAGCCAGTGCTGTCTTCAGAACTTATGTCAGTGCTGTCTTCAGAACTTGGAGTTGCTGACGCTTTCCTGAGGAATATGTGACCACCTTTCCAGGCACTGATCTCACCATAACTCCTTGAAAAGCCCACAGAGATGACCACCTTCCTCAGTCAATACATATACATCCTATGACATCTCTTTAACCTCAGTGGATCTCCTGCTTTGCCCCATGTGAGAATTCCAGCACAGGGAAGACTGAAGAAAGAAATGACCTTTAGTGCCATGCTTACCATACTGGATTCTCAGCAACGCAGATCATACAGTCTCTGAAATTCTTTCTGGTGGAAAGATATCTGTTCTCAACACATTGCCTTACTCTGCTTCTATGGACCCAAAAAGTTGCAGCATACCCTGACCACATGCCCATACCCTGCTGCTTTTTGCAATCACTTACTGAGGTTTAGCAGTGGATGATGGGGTGGTTGGGGCACTCTCTCCTCCCTCTGTCTGGTGGGGATCGTGATCCATCTTATGTTCAGCACTTCCATGATTGCTGGAGGACTCCTAGCAACAAGACTTGACATCATGAACTCCATTTCACATTTCTGCCACAAAAGTCAAAGGCAGAGTTTGATGTATCCTCCCCAAAACTGTTTCTACAGGAGGAACTTTCAGTTACTGCACCAATCAGCGCAACGTGTTTATGTTTGAAGACCTGTTCCAAAGCATCAGCTGCTCATTCACAAAGCTAAAATATTTTCCTAGCTTAAGAAGGGAGATAAAGTAGAATGTCTGCTACAGATGAGCCATATTAAAGCCTACAGAACTGTTTTTACTGGCAGAGACCAAGCAGACTCCCACTATTTATCCATGGGAAGCCGTGAGCACCAGCAGGCAGATAGGTGCTTCTGTTCATTGCAGTCAAAGGAAAGGAGTAAAAAGCAACTTCTCAGTGAGTGAAAGTTATGGGAAAATATTGCATGAGGTTCTGCCACTGATCTTCTCCATGAGCAGAACTCCATATTCCATCTGTGAAAATAAAATGATAATCTTCCCATCTGGCACACCTTTTATCCCATCCATGCCAACAGTAAGCTTTTCAGGGCAGAGTTTCATATTTATTATTTTTCTACCCACAAAGGGTCCCAGTTTCCACTGGGGCCTCTAGGTGCTACTGTAATGTTAATAATACTAATAATTCTGCTAGTGGCAAATTGGAAGCCCAACATCTTAGGCTTAAATAAGTTATATGGAAAAATGGTTATAAAACAGCCTCCATCCTCCTTCACATTGTGCAGGTCATTTTGCATCTGCAAAACTCAGTTTGTGGATTGATATGCATCCTATATGTTGTATCTTGGGAATGTTTTCTCTATGAATCTCAGACAAAATCTGCAGCACGACTTGTGGATAAAAAAGCCACAGAAAAAAATGCCTGAAGCTGTACCACTCACCTCCCTCCTTCTTCGCATGCACACATGCCCAACTGCTTTTTTTTTTTTTCCTTTCCCCCTTTGTTTTATCAGTATGGTGCTAAATTACCAAGTTTGAAATTTCTTCAGCAAATAAGGGATGCATGCCAGAACACAAGTGCCCCGAGGGATCTGAGTCTTAGGGGAAAAAGCCCTTAATCTCCAAGT
The DNA here is from genome assembly GCF_003945725.1 of Corapipo altera. Taxonomy (NCBI): domain Eukaryota; kingdom Metazoa; phylum Chordata; class Aves; order Passeriformes; family Pipridae; genus Corapipo; species Corapipo altera. The sequence continues at coordinate 8,380,831 of NW_020884895.1, forward strand.
TTATAGGTAGCAGCACTTTCCTTGAACACTGGAAAATGTTCAACTCATTTATGAAGGAAATCTGCCACAAGGATACGCTGATGTTCACAGCTATTTCATTAATAACTCATTGTGATCCATGGGTTATAGGACAGGTTTATTTGGACACCTGCATCAAATATATTCTCACCCCCCTCCCTGCCCCAAATTTTCCCGATGAGGAAAAATCTCTTTAGTGCAAGCCAGGTAGCTCTGGGAGTAAGGTTTTTCAAAACGAATCAGGCACCTTTAGCCATGTGTGACTAATTTATGTGGAGCAGCACTTCACATGCACGCCCAGGTGGGCTGCTGTGCACGCACGAGGCTAGTTAAGCATTTACTGCTCAGGACCCTGGTTTGCACACCCAGGGTGGGGGCACATGAAGAGCTCTGCCTGCCTGTGGTGGGGAGCCTGACCCACTCACATGGCACCCATGGTCCAAATACTTTATGACTTAATCCCAGGGTACAGGATAAGGATCAACTTTGCATGTTCCTCCATTGAGTGAATAAATTAACATTCCTGAATTTCAGTCCTCGGATTTATCTACCAAGCATGACTTGAACTGTTGATAGGGATTTTAATGTATTTATAGTTTCACAACAAACCCATAACAAAGAATTCTTCCTCTCCTACCCATATGTAAATAATATCTAACATTACTGTCAGGGTTTGGCAGGGCAGCGATGTTTTGGAGGTAATGCGGATCCTCAGCCTGCTTTTAGCAGGGCATTTCTCTACTTGCAGGCAAGTGCCTTGCAATAGGAGAAGGATTAATCATCACTACTAGAGCCCTTGCTTTCCTCTGCAACCTTCTCTTCCCAGGGATGATGAGTTAATTCAGCTGGAACAATGTTAGTTCATCAAGTTTTGTGGTTTATCTGAAAATCGAATGGCAGTAATTTCATATGGCAACTGACTTAATGCCCATTTAGTTCAGGTTTTAGACAACTCTGGTCGATGAACACAATGGCTTTAATAAGAAACATAGGAGGGATGAAACTGTAACACCGATGCTTTCAGGCAGGTTTTCTTCCCGGCTGCAGAGCTGGTTATGTTGGCTGTCTGCACGTGTGTTTCTGCATGTAGGATGTGTATCCTCCTGTCTGAACCTCCCCTAGAACCATCCACACATGTAATGTTTAAAATAGCAAATGCAAACCTGAAAATTTTAAAATGAGTGTTTGACATTTTATTGGGTGATAAATTGCTTCTTACTCTTATAAAGTCCACAGGTGTTTATGCCCACTCTTGTACGCCTAGTTAAAACTTTGGCTACAATAGGAATGCTTTGAAAATAGCCAGTCACTCCTAAAATTGATTATTAAAATAGAATTATCTGTTATGCATCACATTATTCTAGTTGTGTAAAGTTCTGTTGTTTAACCCTTTCAATCTCTATTGTCCTGGAGGTTTTCCCCGATTCTGTATTTTCTTTTCCACCCTTTTGGTTTGTAAATTCTGTTGTCAGATTCTGGGTAGTGCCTAGACCCAAATGGCTCCCCAGGACTTGCTGCCACACACCCTCCTTCCATGGCTCTTCCCATGCCATGAGAGCTCTGGGGTAGAAGAAGTCTTGCAAAGCAAGCCATCAGATTTTTTAGCAAATGAGGAGGCTTGAAAATTAAAAATTTGGAAGAAATGGAGAATTAATGGAACCTTGTTGAATTCTTATGCACATACATACAAAAGAAGTCTGCAAAATCCTTACACTGTGCTTCCTATTTTGTGGATATCGTGCCTTCTCAGGGAGTGTTTTTTAGGGATCTTCCATTTTTAGAGCAGCCTATGCAAAATGTGGTGTTTTCAGGCAGAGAAGCAGTGGCTACATCAGGTGGGGGCCTCTGGCCACCCCATGTGGAGCCTCTGTCTGCTCCATGGGTCCCACTGCTCCATCTCTGGATGAGCAAATCGTGGGAAGCAGGAATGAGTATAAACCTGAGAGATTTATTCAGTTGTATTACAACAAGGATGAATGATAAGTGATTAAAAAAACCCCAAAACAGGGGTTTTTTTAAGTCATGTCGGTAGTATTTAGAGAGCCAAGCTCAAGGTCTTACTCTTTGGGTGGTTAAAAAAGAAAAGAGCCTTCCAGACTGCCAAGTACATAGGGGGGAGATGCAGAATAAGGGCATTGCCAATGGAGTTTCCCAGATTCTCCAGGATTTTGGCTTCTTTTCAAAACATGAGAAAGGTGAAGCACAGGAAAGCACAGCTTCATGCTGGACAGGAGACCAACACCCACATCAGTCAGCTGCAGCCTCACAGTGCCCTGTCTCTAGTAGGTGCTAAGACAAGCTGGCTAATGCAGATTTCTCCCCCGACTTTTATTGTAGCCAAACTCATGCCAAACTCATCCAGCAGGGACTGTCTCACCCTGCAGGTACAGAAACCCTGAGTGTGAGAAGGGCCCAGGCTGGATTTGGAGGCTTCCAGACTCTTCTGTAATGGAAGTAATGAACGCTGCAAAGGAAAACAGCAACAGTCCTCAGCATCCGGCGCCAGAACACGCGCCTTGGCAGGGAAACCTAAGGGAAGGTTTGGGAGGGGAAAACGAGGAGATTTTTTCCCATTGCAAGGAGCATGTTCACAGCAGGGGGTGGATAAGCAGCACTGCATCCCTCAGCATCAAATTTTGGGGTGTGCTGCGAGTGCCATGGTTTATTTGCAGTAAGGCAAACATCTTGTTCTGCTGCAAGGAAGGGCAGTTTCTGCAGGGTTTCCTCCCCAAGGCAGGAGCAAAATCACCCAGGCAGTTGGATACTAGTCAGTGACTCATTTTTACATCTTCCTTATCGATGGAGAGGGTAAATCTTCTGCAATTTCCCTTCTCCTAGTGTGCAGTAACACCCAAGGTCCAAAAAGATTCAGGCTTGAACCCTAGCAGCACAGCTCAGCATCAGCCAGAAAACTCCCTCCCATCAGGCAGCCCCTGCTCAGGAAGTTTCCCCTCATCCATCAGCTGTGACCCACACTCACAGGGAGACTTGGACCATTGGGATGGGATGGAGCCATTGGCTGCAGGACAAGAAGGCAGCAGGTCTGCTGGGATCACACACACCAGGACAATGGGAGATGAGAAGGTGGGGTTGGGCTGGCAAGCTCAGATCAGGGTACAAAGGAAAATGCTATTTTAAAGCCTAGATTTTAATAGGAGAGAGAAATTGGAGCCTTTCTGCTCAGTACATGGGTAGTTGGCTTGTGCCAGTAGCAGCACTGTGCTGTTACAGACCATAAGAGGGGGTGCAAGTTGCAGCAGTGCCCGTGGGAGTGCAGGGGTGGCTTCACCCACACCTGGCCCCAACAGTGCTGGAGCATCACTTGTGTGCCGTGGCACTATGGATTCCCTATAGATTGTGCTGTGCCAGGGGGACTCATGCAGCAGTCAGAGAGCGAACCTAAACACCCACTGCCTCTTTCTATGGCTGGGAGCTGTGTGTGCTCCACAGTTCCCCGAGCACACCTCTGTTCCCACAGGAATCACAGAGGCCCTTTAACATTTTTTACTGCCTGCACATGCACCCCTCTAACTTTTTTGCAAGGATTTGGGGTTTATTTTTTTCCCCTGAAGGCAGTTGGTATTTTCAGCAGGGAGGTGTGTGTGTTTTTCTGCATGCTCCCCGTTTCACACTGGATAATGCCCCTTGCTACCTAGCTATGAGGGGGGGGATAGTTATGGGGCTCCCTGACTCAGCTGGAGGTTCTGGGCTTTGCTGCCAAAAGGGGACCACCTCTGCTGGTGGGGAGAGCCCCAAGGATCCCCAGAGCCCTGCGCTGCCCTGGGGAAAGGGGTTCTGGGCACAGGAAAGCGCTGATCCCCCTGCATCCCACAGCCAGGCTGGGGGGAGGAAACCCACCCTCCAGCAGTGCCGGCAAAGCCAGCCTGACCCGAGCAAATGAAAATAATCAAAAGTAATTAGAAGCGTGCTGGACTGCTCCTCGGAGATCTGTGCGAGAGAATAAACATGCCGGAGCCCTCCGAGCCACTGCAAAGGCCCATGTCTGAGCTGTTAGGTGCCCTGACCTTGTCCACATAAAGACGTGATTTATGAAGTGCAGGGCACAGCAGCAGGGCTTCTGTCTTCTCCAGGAGAACCAAATTACTGAGGTGGAGATTAACATGCTTTCAGTTGGGCCCATTTCCAGACCAAGGGAAATTTTTTATTTACATTTTTTACCTTTAATTTTCCCCTCCTCTCCCTCGCGTGAAAACCGCCTGTTGGCTGGGAGGGATGAGCCCAGCAGCGTGTGAGGGCAGGAGGGGCAGCAGGGACAGGGCACCAACGTGAGGGGCATCACGATGCCCACCTCACTCCTTCATCAAGGGCTGGAAGTGATGCAAGTCTTCCCCCCGAAATCGGCAGCAACACTTGTGTTTTCGCTTGATTTTATTTTTTTCCCCTAAGTTGACATCCACAACATGGGGTGGGAGGAACTGACGTGTAGAAACTGTGTCGCCTTTTCTGCTTGTCGTTGTTTCCCAGGTCTGTCCCGGAGCCTTTGGATATGTCAGAAGGCTGTTGTTTTCTGTGTTTGTTTTGCTTTGCTTTTCCTTTCCCTTTCTCTCTCCCCGTTTGATGCACTCACACGGTATTTCAAACACTCCCTGCAGCGTTAGTCAGGATGCTCAATGTTGTATTTAGTCACCTTGAGAAATACAACATTAAACCCCACTTAAAAAGGCGGTTGTGAAGTGGCTTGTCTATAAACATAAGGATAATATTAAGCCTAATATGAACATTTATGGTATTTAAAAAATCGCCAGCGACTTGTCTGATTTTTCCCCATTGTCCTCGGCAGCATTTGGCCCCAGGAAGCCCATTAAACGTGGACAGTGCCGTTATTTCATCTGGCTGTGGCCGAGCTGCTTTGCTTTGCTTTAATGATGTGCTGGAATGCACGATGCCCATAGGGTCTCCATTAGGAGAACTTTTACTTCTGGGACGACCATGAAGTTAAAGGCTTAAAAGAGGCATCAGTTTACAGCCTGGTGGGGATTACTAGCAGACTGGAGTACTAACTCCTGACTGCTCCACTAATAGAGCGACTTGTTTTAAATAAACAATTGCCAAAGGGACCCTGTGGAAATATTCGGGCCTCTCGAAGCGCCCACTGAACCGAGGGGAAAGGCGACGGAGATGTTTAAAAGGTTGAAACGAGAAAAAAGAAATGCATCGAGGTGTGTTGATGTGTGTATCCACTTCCCCGCACCGGGATGTTGGAGGTCCCGACCGGCGGCGGGGCCAGGCTGACCCCCCGCACCTCCCCAGCCGCCAACCCTCCAGCTGGGGGTCTTGTGCCTTTTTCCCCCTCCTCTTCCTCCTCCTCCTCCTCCTCCTCGGGCTGTGCTCCCCTCCACCCGGCTGGAGGGAGCCGCCGGGAGTGCTGCGTGAAGGGGAATTACTAAAAATGGGGGGTTTCCCCCCAAAAAGCGGGTTTTCCCCGGCGGCGATCGCCACCCAGCGGCGGCGGAGCCCCGGTGCGGAGCAGCCCCGCTCCGCCGGTACCGGGAGCCCCTTTTGTTTATCCACCCGCGTTTCCTCCCTTTGTGGCACAGCGGAGGGGAGGGGGGGGAGTAAGGGGGGGTCTCCGGCTCCTATCGGGGGCTCTGATCAGGCCGATGGGCTCGAGCAATCAGTTTCCCAGATTACTTGTATTTAATACACAATGCATCATAAAGCAAATCCCTCATCCTGACAGGGAGAAAATAGAACAGCTCATAGCGCGAGCCGGGCCAATTTATGGCTAAATTAAAAAAAAAAAAAAAAAAAGAAGAAGAAAAAAGAAAAAAAAAAGAGAGAGAGAGAGGGAGAAAAAAATAAGAAAGAAAAAAATCCCCAACAATGGGGAGCGGAGGGAGGGCAGGAACCCACGGCCCCGCACACCGGGCGGGCGCCGGTTCCCAGGCCCGGGCGCTCTGGGTTTTTTGAGGTTATTGACAAAGGATTTTTTTTCTTTAATTTTTTTTTCCCTTCCCTCCCACTTCCCCCGGAGTTCCCCCCCCCCCTCCCCGTCTCTCTCCCCTCGGACAATAGCCATTATCTGAGCTAACAGGTCAATGTCACAGATAACGGGCCGCTGAGACAAATCCATCAGCATCTCCTGTCACCCGGCTTCTCGCCCTCTCCCCGTGCTCCTTCCCCAGCCCCTTTCGGCCCCCAGGGAAGAAAAATCCACTTTCAGTCTGAAAAATATATATGCACTTAAAAAAAAAAAAAAAGTGGGTGGCACTTCTGGATGGTGCAATAAAAGATACAACTCAGCACTCTTAGTTTTTTTTTTTTTCCTTGCCCTCTTCCCAAAACACACAAATGTACGTGGATCTCGCCGTAATGAGAGCTGTTCCAAACTTTGCGGATGTTTGCGGTTTTGCGCGATTTCGGGTCCATTTGCGGAGCCCGGAGAGCCCCGCACCGGGGGGGACTCTGCGCTGCCACGGGGGTGGGAGCGGGCCCGGGCCCGGCCCCGCCGCCCCCGCCGGCAGGTAGAGCCCGGCCTCCCGCCGCTCCATTCATGGGATTCGTTACCAAAGAAATAAAGGGGAGAAAAAAAAAAGAATCGTTTAGGAAGCTCCGGCAAACGTGGAGGTGGTTCCGCGGCACCAAACGGGGGGGGGTAGTCGGGAAAATTGACCGGTAAAAAAAAAAAAAAGTTGCATTTCATTAAAAATTGTTATTAATAACCAGAGTGACGCGATGACGGGAACAACTCGAGTTAACGCGCCGGCCCCGGAGCGCCGGGAGAAGCCGTCGGGGCGAGCGTGGCGCGGCTCCCGCTCGGGGCTGTGGGGGCGAGCGGCGAATAAATAGAGGCGAGCGGGGCGAGGGCCCCGGGGCACCGCGCACCGCCGGCCCCGGGCGGGGGATGCGGCCGGGGGGGGGTTTGCGGGGGCCGCCCCCGCGGAGGGGCCGCTCCGCCGCGACCTGGCGGTGACCCCCGGCCGCGGGGCCGCTGTCGCTTTAAGCGCGCCGGGAGCGCCGCCGCCGCCCGGGCCGGGGGGGCCGCGCAGGAGGGGGAGAAAGGCGGCCGGAGCGGCCGGGGCTGCCCCGCTTTAAAGAGACAGTGCCCGGAGGGGGAGCGGCGGGCGGGCACGGCCCGACGGGGTGGGCGGGGAGGGGGGGCGGGCAGGGCCGCGCCGGGCCGGGCCGGGCCGGGCGCTGCCCGGGGGTGCGGCGGGGAAGCAGCGCCGCGGGCAGGCTGCGGGGGTGGGGAGGGGGAGAGCTGCCCGCCCGCCCTCCCACGCGCACTCACTTTTCTCCCATCCCCGGCGGAGAAGTGAAAGAAGTTTGTTTTGTTGAGCGGTGCGCGGTGGGGTTTGTTGTTGTTGTTTTTCTTTTCCTTTTTTTTTTTCTCTTCCCCCCCCCCCTCCCTGAAGAGGCTTGTGTGAGGGTTTGGGGTGCTTTCTTTTTTTTTTTTTTTTTTTCCACCTTCCTCCCCCTTCCTCGAAAACTTTCTTCGCACACCACCCCCCCCCCCCCCCCCCCCAAAGCCAACCGATAAGACCAGGAGGGGCCGAAAGGGGACGGTGATGGCGAACCGGCAGGAACCCGCCGAGCCCCGCCGCCGCTGAGCCCTCCGGGGCCGGCAGCCCCCGCCCCGGCCCCGCCGCCCCCCGCACATGGTGGAGCGCCCCGCGCCGCGCCCGACGCTGCCCCGGACACCGACGGCCGCGGCCTCCGCCCGCCTTTAGCGCCGAGATGTTGCTTCCAGCCGCCTGAAGGATATTTGTCCCTCTCCCCCCTCCCTGCCCCCGCGGGCTCCCGGCGACAGAAGGTAAGAGCGGCGAGCGCGGCGGCGGCGCTGCCCCGGCCCCGCGGGACGGGGCCGCCTTGCCCCGTCGGTGCCGCCGGCCCCGGGGCAGACCCTCCTCCGCCGCCACGGGGAGGGGGGGTGAGCCGCCCTCCCCTCCTCGTGGGTTGCTTTGAAAGGGAAAAATTAAATGTTCCGCCTTCCAAAAAGGAGCCGGAGGTGCGGGCGGCGGGGCAGCGCGCTCGCCCGCGGGGACCGAGCGCGCCTCGTTGGGGCGCGGGATTTGGGGGCTGCGGGGTTAAGGCTTTCCCCCTTCGTTTGCGGGGGACGAGAGGAGACACCCGGGTGCCGCGGGGCGATGCTCGGCAGCCCCGGGGCGCTGCGCGCACCCACCGCACCCCCACCTCACGGACGGGCCCGATCCCGAGCATCCCGATCATCCCGATCCCGGTCCCGGGGGGGCGGCGGGGGGCCGTGACCCGGGCAGCCCCCGCTGTCCCTGCGCTGTCCCGGGCTGGCTCCGCGGGCACAGCGCGTTTAGTGCCCGGCCGTGAGCCCGGGGCAGGAACTTCCGTGGGCTCCCGGTGACCGAGCACCGGCAGCGCCCGCTCCGGCCGCGGGTCCAGGCGCTTCCCGGCGGGGCACAGCCTCCCTCTCCTTTCGCTTTTCGTTTGGGGCGTTTTAAGGTTGTTTCCTTTTATTTTCCTAATAAAACGGGATGGCTGATGCCCGTGCCAAGCCGGTGAAGTTACAGTTTAGCAGTGAGCTCCCTGGGATGCGTTGGGAAGTTTGGGATAGGCCGATGGTAAAGATTGCAAATAATGGTATTCAACCCGCTGTAACGATTAGTAATTTGTCATAATATTAGAATAGAACATCCTCTTTAGCTTGTCCACGAGCAGTCTCATTATATTTGTTTATCGTCTGCATAATTTGAACCATTTATTGGTGTGTATTGAATTCTGCCATGGTTTGCATGAGTGTTTACATTGTTTTTCATTTATTCTCTTTTATTTTGACAGAAGGAGTTTTGTTATTTGCTTCAATTAGGGGGAGGGATTTAAGTGTTGCACAGGACTGTTCGGGAAGTGTAATATTAAAACAAGATAAATAACTCTGCCTACCAAATAAAGTTTGGTTCAGAGCAACAAATCTGAAAATTCTAAATGGGAACTGCAAACAACGTAAATTCTGAAACAAAACAGAAACCTCAAATGAAGCCAACACCATCTATTTTAATAATTTTTGTTATATTCCTGGCAGAATCTGATTTAATTGTAATTTCAAATGTAGTCATTGATCAATGCATAGAAAATCAGATCCATCTTAAATTAACATAGTGTTTCATAACAATAATTAGACATCTCAATTACTTGTATATGTTTGTCAAGATATTTTTCAGAACATTTATGTGTGTATAATTTATAATTATGTGTGTATTCTGACCATTCCTAAAAACAAATCTCACCAGGGAAACATATTTCTGAATAAGCACACCTATATTATTACTATTTTTATTATTATCCATTTGTTTATCTGGAAACCTGTGATTTATCTTTTGATTAGTGCACCCAGCCAGTGACAGAAAGATTTACTCTTTCATATTCTTCTTTTTAGATCTTGGATGAGTTTTGCAATGTGAAGTTCTGCATAGATGCCAGTCAACCAGATGTAGGAAACTGGCTCAAATATATCAAGTTTGCTGGATGCTACAATCAGCACAACCTTGTTGCATGTCAAATAGGTGATCAGGTATGTGGTCTTCACTTTCTGGACTTATTTTTTTAAGGAACTCTAAGGTGTCAATGCAAAAAAAATATTAGCAATTCACAGCAGCTTTTGGCCTGTTTGCTGTTATGGCAAAAGATAAAGGACAGATGGGAAAGGCAGAATGGAATAATTTTGGTTATGGATGCTAGAAAATACGAATTTTCCATTTTTCACAGTGTTGTTTAATTCGTAAATGATTTTTTTATTGCCTTATACCTGATAAAAATTGTGACTGCTTTCTTAGGTGTACAAAGCCAGTATTTGCTGATTTTGAATTAGCAGCATTTTCTGACTCCTCTTCCAGTCCTCTTGGGTTGCTGCCATAAACCGTTGAGTTGATTGGAAGCTGTAACATAAATGTGATGGCAAAAGTGGAGGGGAAGGCACGAAGTGGTGATGTTACCAACGTAGTTGCATGTGTAGGGCTTTGGATTTGAATGCACATGTGCATGGATATTATTGTGCCTTCCCATACACTTTGCTGGAACTCGTAATACTCATATGCTGAATCAGGGTCTTCGGTGGTTTTCTTTTTCTTTTCATTTATTGCACTTAAATCCACTCTTTGTTGAGCTGAAACATTATTTATCCTTGTGTGTAGGAAAAAGGCTGATATAGGCAGAGGAAGGACACAGTAAAGCATTTTGTTTTCAATTATGCTGATGAGTTATTAGGTGTTTCTTAAATCAGGGTTTGCTTTTGTCTGCGGATAATACATACCATTATGAAATATTTTAATGGGCAAAGTTAGGTTAAGGAAGCTTTTCTTCTTTAAAGTGAAATATCTAAAGTAGCAAAACAAATGATTGTGAATTCTGATTTCCAATTTAAACTTTGCTACCTGCGACTAGGATTTGATTCATTTAATTAGTGCTTCATTTCCCCCCCCTTAATTAACTGCATCAGGTGAATGTTAAAGATTATCTTTAGCTGATTTAATTGCCCTGACAGTATTGAAAGAAGAATCACAACCAGACACAAAGCTTCAATTAGAAATCATTCTTTCTAATCAAATTCCTTACGTATAGGAAATGAACGTGAGACAGCCTGCTATTTCCAGCCCAGCATTACATATTTCACTCATGCAAGATAGCTGATTAAAACAGGTTTAAATAACTTTCTCAATCATGAGAGAAGATCTTTTTAATTTTCAACTTTTCCAGTTCAGCCCCGAGCACATGTAGCACAGAACGAGCCAGCCAGCCGACCGAGAGATAATTTCCTTTTCATACAGCAGCTGGTTTAACTAAAGAAACCATAAAGATTATTAGTAAATGCAAGATACATTTTCTGAGCTGAAATACACTTTATGCTGAAAAACGATAAATTCTCTCAGTGCAGAGCGTTTATGGAAGAGCGATAGGAAAAGGAAACTATACAGATTAATTGGAACAACAAATTCAAATATTTTACATTTAGTAGGAGCTGGCATAGACAGAGAAGATCAGAAGTGGGATCACGTGCATTGGTCAAAGCAACTCACTGTCTTTGGGTTGGAATTGGGGATCTGCAACTGAAAATGCACATGAGGCTGAAACATCAGCATCTCCCTCTGCAACTCAGACACGCACCCGCGCCTTGACGTTTTTGGAAGGAAAGTCATGGCGCTTTTAACTTTCTCTTTTTTTAGTGTTTACATTTCTGACATTTGGTAATGGTGGCTGTACTGCTGCCAATAATTTCTTTCATTCACTGGAGGCTTGTTATTTATTTTGCACAGTATTGTGCTGTTCATAATTCCATATTTTTATTGCTTTTTGTTGCTGAGATTTGCAAATTAGGATTTGGTTGTCTTTCAAGTAGCATGTTGTGAGCTGGGCGCTGTCAGCAAGGGACTGTTGTCTGTTTGACCCTCTGGAAATGCTGTGGATTTACCCACAGAATAGTCTGCGTACTCCCAACGTTTTATGACCAGAGCCTAAAAAGTTAATGCTAAAAATGTGCTCTCGAATCTTAAAGCAAGAAACCCTTTCTAGCAGCTCCTCCTTCTGCTTTCTTCTGGCACAAACTCACCAGAGGTAATATAAAATATAATAGGAAGGCAGACTGGGAAATGGACGTTACATGGCCAAACGTGTGCGTGTACGAGGAGTGACAAATGCAAGTCAGGGCTGAGCGTGCATATATAGACTGAGTGGAGCTGCCAGGGGGTCACAGGGCCTTGGTAACTCCTGGAAAGAAGGGGGAAAAAAAAAAAGAAAAACATGGGAAAAAAAGGGAAAATAAAAATAGGGTGGAGCTGAGGATGTGTATCAGTGGTCGTAGCTGGAGCTGGAGGGCAGAGGTGATGCAGCCCAGCTGGGACAGGAGACCCCAGCTCAGCTGGAGCCACAGCCAGTGATGGGTGCAGGGGTGGGGGGACACCCTGCTGGGGGGACACCCCAGTTCTGCTTTCTTCCCCCAGGAATACAAAGCACCTCAGCAGCCCTGGGTGCACGGGGAGCATCCCCGCTGCGGAGACGCTGCTCGCTCCCGAGGCACAGACACTCGATCAGCAGTAATTGTTCACCTCTAATTGCTTCAACTCATCTGTAAAATTCACAAGCAAACATTGGGCTCTACCTGAGAAGGTAAAAGATCCTGCCAGCGCTCCCAGGCTCATGCTGCCCACAAGTTTATACTACTAAATTCAAGCTTGACTGACAGACAGGTATGATTCCCAGACTGCTTGAGGCAGGAATTAGATGGACTCAGGGCGATGTGTAATGTAGTCACTCTGCTACGTTCTACCTGCTGTATTTAACAAAAAGAGTGAAAGAAAAACATTTTTTGTCATTTTCTCTATTAGAGTTTTTTCAGAGACATACCACCCCACCCCCTGACTCACGGCTGAGGTTAGGTTTCATCACTTAGGATCAACTTTACAAAAGGCCTGGGCTCTTTCTTATGACTGTATAAATGAGCTTTGCTGAGATGAACAGCTCGATAATGGTGGGATGCAGTCAAAACATGCACGCTGGATGCAACTCATGTTTCATTTGATTGCAGCTGGAGTAGGGTTTAAAAACTGCATTTTTTTTTGTTGTTGGTTTGGTTTTTTTTTATTTCAAATGAGATTGATCTAGGATTTCTTTTTTCTGTCTTCCTATTATCTCCTGTCATGCTTAATCTGACCTGAACATATGTAATTCAAGATGGATATAAATAATCAAATTCCACAAACGGGGCACTCTTGTTTTTGCCTTTCCCCAAAGAGACTACAGTGTGTGCAGAGCTTCAGAGAGTCTTGTCCCTGTTCTTGCCCTGGAATGCATTTTTTCATCTCAGAGTCAGGATTCAAGAGCAGTTTCTGCTAACTTGGACGACTCCCCTGTTATCATTAAATATCTATTAATTCGACTTTTTCATGACTTCAGAATGATTAGCCCTGTTAGGCTTTCTGGCAGCACTGTCAGCCCAGCTAAAGCATTATTTTTAAAGATGTACGTTAATGAAAGTGCAGTTGCAATTCCAGCAGTGACTATGGCAGTGGCATGGCAGGGGCTGTCACACATTCCAGGCTGGGAATCACAGTTACCTTCAAGCTCTAAGAAATAATTTATTTTTAAAATTTTTTTCTTTTAAGAAACGTTGTTGATGTTGAAGTTAAAATACCTGAATGCTGTTTTTATCTTGCTTATTGCTCGCAGAGTTCTGACAGTGATACAGCCACATACTGCTGTGAAACTGCCCTGAGCTTCCAGGTCTTTTCCCCCCTAACAAAGCAGCTCCTGAAGACTCCCTTTGGTTTATCCATGGAAAACTCAAAGTGGCTCAGATCACTTTACTGAGGTTTTAGCTTACTGTGCGTGCTGAAATAGGTTTTCGGTGGTTTTTTTTGTGTGTGTGCTTTGTTTTCTTTCCTTATACTCAAGTATGTGCCGCTGCAAAGGGAGAAAAACCAGTAGTATCACACCCTTAACAACGTGCACAATGTCAGTGATATAAACTTACAGGAGTGAACCTACTGCTGTAGGTTCCACCAGATCTGATCCCATCTTACACGTTTTACAAACTTTTTTAATCTGCAGGCACAGCCTCATGTTTCAGGTTTTACGGCCGTGGCCCCCCCTCCGTGGCGGGCAGAGGCTCCTTGCACAGCCACCTGCAAAAGTTGTGTATTTAAGGAATAGTTTTGAGGCTTTGTTGTCAGAGAGTGAAATTAAGGTTTTGGCTGTTGTGGGTCAGGAGGGCACACACACGCTGAGCTCATACGGGGCCCTATTCTGCCATGATTCTTCCTATGACTTATTAGTTATTAAGCAAATAAAACTTAATCCAGCTCCCACTGAAAATCTGTCTCCAGTGGAACAGGGATGTATTAGCTTGGGGCTGGTGGAATGAGGAGCTGCTTGGTGTTTTTCCACTTGCTGCAGTTAAAGCTGAGGCTGTGGGTGAAATTCCTACCTGGGCTTTATGATTGCCCGTGTTATCTGGAAGTTGATGCACTTGGTGGTGTTACCACTCTTGGCGTTGGACTGTCCTGACGTGACCTAAAATAAGCTGTTCAGAACCAAACCCAACAACCCAGTTGTTGCCATTTCTGCCCAGTGGTAAGGTTTTTATTGATGATTCGTGTTTAATAAAAGGGATAAGGCATGCTGTCTCTAAACAGTAATGCCTTTTTTGTGATGAGAGCTGTCAAATCCTACTGATATGCTTGCCAGAGTGTAGAGGATTATGGAGAGCCACAGAGCCAGGACACAGCTACACCTTGCTTGACATTCATGTGGTTCATTAATGAGGGTTCAGGACTGCTGGAGGACAGGAGAACAGGTGGGCACACAGGAGTTGGGGTCTGGTGTCAGTGCTTAGTGACCCCCAAGCAGGTCTGCAGGAGGTTCTGCAGGACCAGAGCAGCTTGGCTGGATGTGGCAGCCTCTCACCTGGAACCAGGTCTTTCACAGAAGCTAAAATTCATCTATGAAGGAAGAAGACATGAATGGCTCTGGGGAGGTGGCCTGCAGCCCCCAAGATGGCAAAGAGGGTGTCCTGCAGAGAGGGACCCTGCAGTTCCTTCCTTGCTCTCAGGGAGCAGGAGGCACCTTTTGCCTTGGAAGGTCGAAAAATGGGGATTCCTGGACCATTCTCCCTCCAGTCCATCCTGCTTGACAATTTTGGGGCACTTTGGAAATGAAGAAAGAAAGGATTCTTAGTCCTAGTGCTGAGGCACTGTGGTGCTCCCCCACCACCTCCGCAGGGTGAGAGGAGAGTCCTCTCTCCCCACCGGGCTCCCACCCATGCCTCTGCAGACACTTGCTGAGTTTCGCCTCTGGATTTTTGCTGAAGTTTTCTTTGGGCCAAGTACAGCTTTCAGGCAGGACTCCTCTACATTAGCCCTTGAAAAAACTCGGGTTTGTTTCAATTTATCATTTGCTTGAGTACAGCAAGAAGAACCTGGCTCGGGTTTCATCACACAGCTCTCCAGCTGCACAAGTTGTTCATCACAGGAGCTAAAGTTGAAGCTTCACCATTTGGACCTTTTTCTTTCTTGTTTTTTCCTTTCAAACTCTTAATTAGGGCTTGTTGTGAAGTTATATATCTCTTCGTCCTTCTCCTTTTCCTGGCAGGCATAATTCCTGGTTTTGATGGGGCTCCTTGAACATAAACGTTTATTATTAGTTTTGGACATTTAATTTGTTTTGCTTTTCAGGCAAGTTCCACTCTTGCTCCTAAGCAGCACAGGGGTGAATGCCAGTTGGCAGTGTGCAGGCTGCCTCTACAGGCACTCACTTTCCTGCCCCAGTTTAGGACATACTCTCTCTGGGGCACCAGAGCCTCCAAGGACAGCAAGGAGTTGAGGCTTGGGATAGATATGCCCATGGCACGTGGTCCAACTGGTGCAGAAGCAGCAGTGCAGGGTTTTGTGGGTGCTGATGGTGTTTGCCAGGGAACGATCCACCTTTGGGCTCTTCTGTTGCATCCCACCATCCCATGCAGAGTGGATCCTCCACTCGGTCCTGCCACTTACAGCTGTGTGGGGCAGGGCAGAATCACCGGGTGCCTTCCCCTGTGGTGGGAGCTGTGAGTTCAATATATGGGCTGGGTGTTGAAGTATGAGCAGATTCAGAGCAGCATCTCTCACCTGCCCTAAAATCTGAATTTCCCAGGCAACAGTGGAGCACATGTGATGTTTTCCAAAGCTCTTGGGTTTAGTTGGGGACTCTTGGGGGCACAACTGATGTGTATGCCTGGCAGCCGGTGCCTTTGCTCATCTGCCAAAGTGTCGCTTTTCCCCCCAAACCGTAACTTCAGTTAAATCCTCCTGGCTCTGGAGGGGTACTGGGAGGGAGCAGAGGGGGGTGCAGGCAGGGTGGTTTGGGGCTGGCCAGGGCAGGGGGGTGGCCGGGGTGTTTCACAGCACGGCCCGGCCAAGCTCGCGGGGAGTGCGTTTTAGCTATTATTGCAATTATTACAACTTCCTGAATAGGTCGAAGGTCGTTCATAATTCACGCTTCTGTCATCTTTACACATGCCAAACGCAGTCTATTAAGCATAAATAAAATTTCAAGTGCCTGACCAGGAAAAGTAAACTGGGATTCATAACAATGAGGCCTTATTCATCCATTTAAAAGTAAATTGTGTGTGTTCCTTTTTTCTCCCCCCTCCTCCCCTTTCCCTTTACGGCTTTGCAGTTTGGGAGCTTTTATTTCTGGTCGGTAGCAGAGATCTCTGACCTGCGGTGTGGGCAGGCACAGAGGACTGATGAACCAGGCCTCCCCCAGCTTCTCCCCACCTCGGACCCCCTGAACTCTGGAAGTGTTTCCAGATCTGGATCCGATTTTGCTCTTCCTATATAAACTGCAGTCACACACCGCTGATCCCAGGGCATGTGAAATGTGCATCTGGACTTGGCTTTTATTTTTTTTTCCCCCCTCTGCTCGTTGTTCCTCTCCTGTGCAGAAGCTCTTCCTATGCTTGATCTTGAGGCAGACTGGTGCACACTCGCACAGGTTAACCCCAAAAAGTTGGGTAATGGAATGGGCTTGATAGTCTGGAGAAGTGCTGTCCAGAAAATGAAAATCTTTCATTAATTACAGTAGGGTCAGGACTGCGCCCAAGAAATCTTCAGGCTTTGCAACTGAAAAATCCACTTATTCTATGTTTGTATTTCCTAATACAAAAAATACTGCCCGCAGTAGAGGTGCTGCAGTTGCAAAATGTGGGCAGCCTGAGGGAGACCTTAAGGGCTGGGGGGAAATTATGAGCTTCTTATTTGAGGGTTGCAGGACCCCCCCATCACCAGCCCTCAGTAGGCTGCTGCTGCCTCAAAATTGGGGTAACATGGTTCATTGCAACAGTTGGCTTCTCAGTTTTTCTCAGACAGGATAATTCCAGGAGGTTTTAGGTGAGAAGAGTGAGCAGACAAGTTTTTTTTGTGAGGTAGTAAGGATGACCCTTAATATCAGATTAAGTTTACCTGCATAATTGTTTTGGTTTAAACTTCAATATATTTTATTTTAGATTCTCAGTGCAACTCAAATTGATGTGTAAAGTGTTAGTGCAGGTGAGGGTTTTTTTTGTACATACAGAAATTAAGAAATCTATTTTTAATAATAATTAAGGTTAGTATTATAATAACGTGTAAATGCCAGACCTGGAGGTCTGTCGCTTGGCTCTTGATGAGAACCATCCTAAAACTTGGAGTTTTTTGGAACACTGTCTCATCTCCCCACTGAGGTGCGGAGGGGCTGGCCAAGGAGTTTCTGATGGGTAGTTTGATCATCTCTGCTACTTTTAAATACCAACACAGACAAGATAACTGGCTGCAGAGTTTATTCCCTCTGTAGGAATTTGTCCCACAGCTGCAAGAAAGATGCAGCATCGTACCAGTGCTTCCCAGAGAGAAGGGATGCTCCCCAGCACAGCACTTGGTGAACAAGGCCCTCTTTATGCCCCTGTACAGTCCATGTGTCCTCACTTTACTGTGAGAGGTGAAAAGGTCTATCAAAGGTTTATCAAAACACCTTTGATGGGACAGGAAAAATACAGGAGGAGGCTTTGCTGTGGTTTTGCTTGCTCCTTGGTGTGGAGGCACCACCAACCTCAGACTAGCAGCTGCATTTGCCTGATTGTGGCACAAAACCTGTCCTGGGCAGAGCAGAAGCTTTGGCACAACCTGTCTGGGATGGTGGAAGTCCCACCTGGCTGTGTGGTGGTCCTGATCCTGCTCCCACCCAACAGGGAAGTTTGCAGAAGTCCCTCTGGTCAGTGTGCACATATTATTGTTGCACATTTTATTTCCACCCAAAGCCAGGCAGCAGCCAAGCTTATCTTCCACAGATCCGACTGCAACTTCCCTTTCAGATATGCAGAGTCCCTTACACTTCTGGAAGAAAAAAGCCAGTTTTCAATACATTTATCTTAATAAAGGGAAAAACAAGCATCACTTACAGAAGATATTCACTGGATGTGGTGCTGTCATCAGGTTTATTTTCAAGAGGTGGAAGTTGGCTTTACTTGAATGTGTTTTGGTCTTTGGTGAAATGAGTTTCGTTGCCCCAGCATGTCCCCAGCACGCTGAAGCCGACAGAGCATCCCCGTATCCTTCAGCACCAAGGATGGCACAGTCTCCAGAGAGGATTGTGGTACCAGGCATTCTTCCAGCTGCAGGAAGAGATAAACACAAAACCCTGCCATGGCTCTTTTGGCCTCCAAAATACTCAGTGGAGTTTGAAATCCCCTCGGCAAGAAATACAAATGGGAAGCCCAAGCAGCCCCAGCTGATGGTTCAGTGAGGGTGGTGTGGAAGAGGAGGGAGGTGCAGCCTGGGCGGATCACACTGCACATAAACTCCTTCTCCTGGTTTTTATGGGGAAAATTTGCCACAAGCAGAAGTTTGTGGCATGGGTACATTGTGCCTGATGTGTTTTGCCAGCGCTCCTGTCACCTGGTGAGGGGTGAGCACGAGGGTGGTGGGATGAGCTGCCCCAGGAGCCTCCACCACTGCTCTCTGCACCCTCCTCCAGAGTATCTTCTGGGACAAGGCGAAGGAAAAAAAAAAATCCAAATCCGAGGAAATGCAACTTAATTCGTTGTTTTCAGGTATTTAGCCCTTGTCTGTGGGCACAGCTTGTGCAGAAAGGAAGGATTAGGCTATACGGCCACCTCCTGGAGGACACCGGTATGTGCTGGCTGCCGATGGTGTCTGTCCATGTGCAAGTGGGCAAGGAAAGCACCCACAAACCTTCACACACCCGTCCCTACCTGTGACAGATGCACCTGTGTGGCTTTGAACAACGCAGGTGATTTTCTGCCCTTCTCCCAGCGTGCTGCAGTGAGTGTTGAGAGTAAAGAGTTTGGGAGCAAAACGTTGAAAAATATGTTAGTCTGAGAAAATGCAAAGGCATCACTTTTTAGCATAGGAAATATAGCTGTCATGTGTTTTTGTTTAACAAGGCCCGAGGAAGTTACTAATATTTATTTGAGCTGCTTCGTGGAGCTTTTTAGAGCTCTTCACATTTCCTGCTCAGAGAGAAAGCAACCAGATGGATTTTGGGAATTTCCTTTCGGCAGAGCCTTGTGGTGCTGGTGTGAGCTTCCTCTGGTGCATGGACCCAAGGGAGGGTGTCCCCTTTGACCCCTCCACAGCCTCCTGCCTCCCTGATGGACTCCTTCCCACAGCCCAGTATCACCTGTATGAGGGGACCAGGTGTCACTGGCCAGGGTCACCACCAGAAGTTTTGACTGCTCACCGTGTTTCTTCATCCAGGACTGATTTTTCCTTTGATTTCCATTTGAAACTAAGGAATAACCAGGCTCATTGGTTTGTATAAACCTGTTTCCTCACAGCTTTCTGGACTGTGTAGATGGTTGGAATGGGGGATCGATATCTGTGGCTTAACCAGCAGCATCTACTCATACCTACTTTAGAATTATAGAATCATTAAGGTTGGAAAAGACCTCTAAGATCATCAAGTCCAACCATTAAAGTTACTTTAGTACCTTTTCCCAATGCAACAGGAGTTCCCCTTTCCAGGGGTTACTCAGGGATGTGTTTTATGGCCACTCTGCTCACGGGTTTGGTGTAACTCAACACGCAAGTTGCTGGTGATATCTGCAGTCATCACGCAGCTCATTTTGCAGCAGAGGCTGTTGAAAGCACTCGTCCTTTTCTGTCCTCACAGAGCCCAAAGTACAACAGCTTTGGGGCTGGAAGGAGCAGACCTGCCACAGTCAGTGGGCACCTCTCCAGCAGCAGCACCACGACAGGGCAGGCTCTGACCACATGGTTTTGGTCTGTAACACTCACCAGCAGTGGCTGATACCTCTTTCCCTGTTGTGCTGCTCACGTTGCTTTCTCTTTTTGTTTGTTTTCCAGATATTCTACAGAGTGGTAGCAGATATTGAACCAGGAGAGGAGCTCTTACTGTTCATGAAGAGTGAAGATTATTCACATGAGACAATGGCTCCGGACATCCACGGTTAGCCTCTTCTTACTCTTTCGTCTAATAGAGAGTATCACTGAAATTAAGCCAAAATGTAGGGAGATTTCTCCTCTGTTGGAATCCTGTTGAAATCTGGGATGGCTTTACTGCAGCCAGGGAGGAGAACTGGACCATGGTTGTATCTGTCCGTCTTCTACCCCTCTTTTTCTGATTGAAATTTGATTGGTTTGTGGGTATTGAAGAAGAAGAACAGGAGTTCATGTCCTTATCTTAAGGCTGTGCTGATCCTGCAAGACATGTATTGACCCTTACTATAGGTTATTTTTTGTCACTTAGCCAAACGTCTGTTACCTTGAAAAGAGAAAACCACAAAATCCCAGAATGTTCTGAGTTGGAAGGGACCCACAAGAATCACTGAGTCCAGCTCTTAAAATCTCGGACTGTTAATGTTGTTGTCACTTTGAGGACATTTCAGCCATTCTTCCTCCTTGTGCTCATCCCACACACTGATTCTGGGTCTGAAACTCCTGAGTTGTTGCGGAGATTTGTTCCCCACCTCCAAAAGCTCCTTTTGCTGTGCTGCCTGTCAGGCAGTGGGTTACACAGCCACAGTGGGAACTGGGTGTAGGATATCTGCTTGGTGCCCAGTAGGTTGCAGTTCATGCCAACAGGGACATTTTACAAATTGTCAGGGATTCAAGGATGGTACACAGGGGTTTTCCCGGGGCAGGAAGTATCAAGGTCTGTGCTTTCTTCGCTACCTGTACATTTAAAGCAGTATCTTTTGTTGTCTTAAGAAAAGGGTAGGGATTATTCATTCATTCCTTCCCATTTGATTTTGTGTTTGTTTTTTTTCCTCCAGTGGTAACTTTGTTTAGTTATTGCTAAAGATGTTCCCCTTTTCAGCACAGTGTTTTCCCTGCCTAGTCCCTATGGTCAAGTAGCTATTGTATAAATGACACCAGAGGAAATCTCTGCAGTCACATGCAGGATTATGTCCCACAGGGCTGATTTAGAAGCAGACTGAGCCAAAGTGTTGCTTGTGGACGGCCAAGAACAGAACCCTGTGACACTTTCTCTGGATCAGCTCAACTGTCAAGTAGCAACCAAGTACATACATTGGAGATTTCAGCCAGACTCCTCAGTGGCTTTCTGAGTCAGAGCCTCTGGGCATTTTTATCTGGAACCAGACCGGAGTGTCTGGCTCCTCATGTGGACCAACAGTAGAAAACCCAGCAGAAAAAAAATCATGGGATACTGTTTGCCAAGTTTGTTTTTTGGGATTTTCTTCAGCTAATCTATTCTTTTGCAGGAGTTGCTAATTAATGGAATGCGGTATTCACTCCAAAGTAACACTCTAGTATCTTCTACACTCATTTTCAGTGAGAAAAACATTATGACTGATGTTATGGAATTTAAAGCATGGACTTCAACTTCATGTGTCTCTGGCTTACTCGAACAGGGTTGGGTGCTGCAAAAGGACTCATGGAAATGAAGAGGCTTTTAAAAACTGTTAACACCTTTTTGTCTATTTTAGATGCTGATGTTTGTGTCTGAGTCATCTCCTTCAGCCTCCACTGGAGATCCACCTTAGACCTCATGTATATAATTCCATTTAGGATGGTATTTAAATATACTGACTTTTGTCCTGAGCCTGAGTTAGGGATCCCTATTTGATCCCAGGCAGTTAACATGTAGTGTTGCACTGTCATATATTGTAGAATTGAAGCATTATTATAAAGCATTCTTAGGAATCCTTCTTTCTTTTGAGGTTCTTCTCTTTTTAATTGAATAACTCTTCATTTAACCATACCATCATCCAACTCCTGATGTGATGGTGGTTAAAAATGGCTGAAAACTGATGTGGTCTCCCCGTGCCCAACCCCTTTGTGTTCCAGAGGAGCGTCAGTATCGCTGCGAGGACTGTGACCAGCTCTTCGAGTCCAAGGCTGAGCTTGTAGATCACCAGAAGTTCCCCTGCAGCACCCCTCACTCTGCCTTCTCCATGGTGGAGGAGGACTTCCAGAAGAAGCTTGAGAATGAGAATGACCTTCAGGATGTTCATGAAATCCAGGAGTGCAAAGAGTGTGACCAAGTCTTCCCAGACTTACAAAGGTAGGAGTAGATGCTTAAAATGTAGATGCAAGTTCTTCAATGGCTTCAGTTGGATTCCCTCAATTCCTTAGTGTCTTCTTTCCTGTGAAGTGACTGTGAACTGCCCTTTTTGGGACAGCAGTGTGTCTGTTTGCACTGCTTAATAATTATATACCCCTTAAATGCTGACTTGTGAATTTGGAGTATTTAGTGTGTTTCACAGAAACCCTCACCAGTCCATGATTCAGGGTGTTGTGGTGCCTGTCAGACCTTAGCATGGATTTCTGCATGCCCAATGTTAGTCCTTTTGGAAAATTGCTCCTGGAGGCTCCAGGTGCTCGTTCTGCAAGGTGGAGCCCTGTCTCACAAAACAGAGACACTCTTTTGCTCCTCCTGATAGGAGTGGAGGTAGCTCAGCATCACATGGGGCATCTCAGATCAGCATTATCTGACCTGATCCTTTCACTTCCTCAAAATTAGTGACACTGAAATTAAAACATGATGTGCCAAGCATCACATATTAGGTCAGCCCCACTGAGGAGGAATTTGTGCAGGCACAAGGTCTTGTTCACCCACGATGTTGAGCAGTGTGTGGCTCCACCTGTCTAATTTTCAGTCTGAGGGATTGATTCGAAGGGGCTGACAGAGGCAGATAAGTCAGAAGGATTTCCAGCAGGACTCCTGTCCATAACAGTTTTGCATTTGCGAGTTATTTGGTGTTAAAGTCCTTTTCTCCCCGAGAGCCATAGGATGATATCTAACATATGGGAATCATTGAGGAAATGTAAATTTAGCTTAAAATATTAAATATTGAAGAGGAAGGGCAGAAAACAAAGAACGAATCATCATAAATAGATGGGCAGTACTGTGAGAAAGAGTGAAAAATGAGAGGGAATGTAGTTGTTCTCCCAACTCCTGAATTATTGAAAGGCTCATACACCACTAAGACAGTTCACAGCAAAAAAGTGCCAAAATGTGCTATATCCAGATTATATAAAATAAAAGGCCCAAATGAACCATGGCTGGGGAAGTGAGTAACTACATGAAGAAACAGCTGAGCAGGAAGATGGAGATGTTGGGTCCAGGAGTGCCCAGTGCTGATGGGGAGTCATGGAGCTGCAGCAGAGTCAGGGAGCTGGTGCCAGAGCCAGGGACAAGCATCTGTCTGGGTCTTATGGCAGATTTGCTTATTAGTGCATGATGGAGAGTCAGTTGGTATAAAAATATTAGGAGGAGAAACCAGAAATACTTTTTCCCCCCTGAAGGAAGGAGAGAGGTAGAAGTAAGAGCATCCATAGGGTGAAAGTATTTCCATTACCTTTGGCTGAGGATGGAGATTACTATTGGGGCTGCACAACCCAAACAAGACTGTAACCCCAGTAGATTTTGTCACTGATTCTGCAGAGATCACTGGGAACTTCATGTGAGAATAGGTTGATCCAGTTGGGCATCCTGGGCTAAAAATCACAGTTTCGAGTGGCTTTTCTGTGGACCTACTCTAGCATTATGTAGTGATCTTTCCCCAAGCAGTAGTGTGAGTTATGACTCAGTTTGTGACCAAGCAATACAGGTGTTTAAAAATATATGTTCACTACAAATTAATAATAAAAATTCAGAGACAAAAATTAATTCAAAGACATGCAACAGAAATTAGGTGGACATTGAATATCCTACTAGTAGACTGAATAAACCACTTAGAAATTAGTGACAAAACAACTACACAGTCGAACACAATTAACAGTAATCATGAAGAATAACTTCATTTGTAGTGTACCATATCTAGAGGCTTCTTAAACTCTTCCTGTCCTGCTCCAGAGGTGCTATTCCTCATCTATTCCTGCTGTAAGAAAAATTGATTACCATCAAAGGAGTGGATTTATGGCAGGTGTTGGGATCCAAGGTATGTTTAGAGGGAAAGTCATAAGGCAGAAATAATTCAGACTGCAGGGAAGAATTACCAGAGTGAAATACTGAGACGTGTATGAAATAATCTCCTTAGGGAGAGATGGCAGCAGCATCTCCTGGAGCATTTGCAAGTGACCTGGCAAAACATGAGAGGATGTGTTATTCTGGTAAGGGAGGAGGAGGTTCTGCCTCCTGGCTGGAGTGAGCCTGGTGTTCAAAAACTTGTTTCTGTCAGGATTGGGCCTTTGGGGCTATTAAAGAAGTTATTTTTTTTTTGCTGTAACTGTGCACTCTACTCTCTCCTCTTCCTGTAAACCACTGATAAGCCCACGTGTGTGACAGACCATGCTGAGCCCTGTTCCTGTTTCCACAGCCTGGAGAAGCACATGTTGTCACACAGCGAGGAGAGGGAGTACAAGTGTGACCAGTGTCCCAAAGCCTTTAACTGGAAGTCCAACTTGATACGTCACCAAATGTCTCACGACAGCGGGAAGCACTACGAGTGTGAGAACTGTGCCAAGGTACAGTGAATTTGTAGGCTGCCTGGCACTTCTTGTGCTGCAGGATACACGGGAGCATGGAAATGAGGATACCTTGGGCTGGGATGTAGGAGGATGTAGGGTTTCTGCCATGCTCCAGGTGGTTTTTCAAGGGTTTACGCTTCTACTTTATAAATATGTTATTTTTCTACCCCTTTTGATTTGGTAATGGCTGTGGAGTCTGAAGTGAGCACTGATGCAGGATGCTGAGCACCCTCAGTCTCAGGGCTTGGCAACCTGAGAGGATTGGTGGGGTGTAAGAAGGTCACTGAGAGGCACTGAGGGGCAAGAAATCCCAGTGAAACGCAGGGTGGAGAGTTCCCCAGGCTGTGTGCCAGCTGTTGGGACCAGAAACTTCAGGACACTACTGCAATATGAAGGAAAATAAGAAACAGCAATGGGCCCTAGCTGCACTAAGTGAGCACAGCTCATCTCTAGAGCATCTCCCATCACTTCCCTGCACTGGGCTTGCTGTGTGGATTATTTGTATAGGATGTGGTGCTCTGCATTGCTTTTTATCAGATCCCCAAAGCTTGGGCCTTCTACTTGAGAACCTAGTTGGTTTTAGGTGGATTTGCTGCAATAATGGGAATTTCTATTGAGATTACAAGATGCAACCAAGCCATGGTTTCTAGGACTGTATTGTGTACAGGATTTCTTGCTGTCACACTCTCCATTGTTGATATAAAGTATTTTTGTTGCAGTAATGCTTAGAGGTTTCAAGCAGCCACATTTTGACACATTTTCCATGAAGTCCCTTACCTCAAATGTGCAGTTTCTAATGGCCAGGTCAAATGCATTTGCTGCAAAGGGGTTAACAGATCCACCCAATACTTTGCTGATCCTGGGAAACTGAGGCCCCATCCTGCAGGCACAGCTCCCACTGATGCCCATTAGTGAGGTTTTTAATCTTAGGCACTCCCAAAAATAGCTCCAAGGTTTGAATTTTAAAAGACTCTTGTAATAACTGGCTTCTTCCACAGTCAAGTTTCTTGGTTAATCAGTACTCATTTCCTAGCAGGTTTTCACGGACCCCAGCAACCTTCAGAGGCACATTCGTTCCCAGCATGTTGGGGCTCGTGCTCACGCTTGTCCAGAGTGTGGCAAAACCTTTGCCACTTCTTCAGGCCTCAAACAGCATAAACACATCCACAGCAGTGTCAAACCTTTTATATGTAAGTCTTCAACTAAATGTGTTTGTTTAAGTGTTTCTTTTGCTGTAAAGCAGGGCGAGCTGGAAGCAGGAGGTTGTGTTCTGCTCCCTTTGAGCTGCCCACCGGTGTCGTGTGGGTTGTGAGTAGTTAAATGAGTTCTGGGTAATTTGTGGTCCAATGCAAAGAGTTATTTTCATGTGATTTTCCTTTTCAGACAGACACTGTATGTTGTATAAGTGTACCTGTTATCCCTGGGATGTTTTTCCATGCACAGATGCAAAGCGAGGAGTGGGATTTAGCAGGGAGGAGCCATGCCAGCCTAGTGTAGCCTCACTGCTTTGCACCGTGCTGAGCTGGCTGCTCTCCTTCCTGCTCTAGGGGTTAATTTTGCACCACAGTCTCCACAGCAGATGCCATGACTTTTGCTGGAGTTGGGAAACAAACCTCAGAGGCAGTGAGTTTGAGTTAGAGCAGTTTGCTGCCCTCCTTGAGGCTCCTTTGCATGCCCCAAGTTTTAAGTACTGAGTTGAGCTATTAGATCTGTCCCAGCAATAAAACTTGCCTTGGATGTGAGCCTGACTCTGTACTGGGCTTAAATCAGATCCTCAGTGTCTCATGGGTTGTGTTTGCTGCTGAGCCAGACCCTGCTTGATAAGGGTGCAGGTTGCTGTCTCTCCCTTTCACTGGGGAAGCACAAGCAGAAAATATTTTTAAAAATTATTCTTGGCACTGCAGCTTTCCACCACAGCCTTTTCAGACACCTGCTGTGGCTTGAAAGGTACCTTGTGACCACCCCCCCTACTTGTCCACTAGACCTCTTAATCTTTTGCTGCTCTCAGCAATAATTTACCTAAATATTGGCACCACAGCTGGAGAAACCATTGACCATAAGCTCATATAATTTCTCCAGAGAAGGAGTATTGTCTTAAAAAACTAATTTGTGCAAGATCTGTAACCTGCCATTGGGTTAATAATACTTTTGATTTGGATTCCTTCAATGAGAAAAATATATAAATAGATCCAATGTTAAATATCACTAATAACTTTTAAAGCTGATTGCAACCCTCAATTAGAAAACAGTACCTTCTGGTTAGGTGGAGAGTCTTCAGATGGTCCTATTGCAACTTCTTACATAAAAGTCTCTTAAGTGGCGCCTCTCGTACATGAAGTAATCTCTCAGATGCTCTTTGTTGCTATTTATTCTGATAAATCCAAACAGCAACTGGTATTCTTCACATGTACAATGTGAGGGATGAAACCCTATTGAGCGACCTACAAGTAAGAGCCGTGTAATCGCAGAACAAAAGGGTTTGGAGACCACATGTTTGGTCAGCTTTGCCGAGCAATGAGAGGGAGGTAGGGTCACCTAGAGCAGATATCTGTTTTCCACCAGAAGGCCACACACCATGATTTACTCGTACCAGTCTGTTTATGGCAACTGTCTCTTATTACAGTGCACCGCCCAAGCTTGAGTGAAAACTCACCAACACTAAGGTAATTACTCACTGCCTTAGCAAAATCTCCAGCCTCTCCAAATAGAAACCACATGCCATAATAGACTGAACATATTCAAAATAGTACTTACAGTAATTTTTTTTTAATAAGCAGAAAATATGCAAACTTAACTGCTGGCTAATTTGGGGTCCAGAGACAATGGTGGTACAGAGTGTGCTTCGCCATGAGATTAGTTTTTGCAGTTAGGGATCCAGATTGGGAGTTTGTGTTAAATCTGGGGTCTCTAGAGCAATAAAAGCTGCAAGAAGGGAAGCTTCCCTTAAAAGTTAGTTACTTAAAAGTATGGCACTGAGATTTAAAGGGTGTAGTAAGGTGTAATAGGTGAAATCAAACCTGGCTTATGTCGCTTTGCTACATGGAAGCAATTAAAGTTGATAACCATCCTCAGTCTGCTAAAGTTTAAATCACGTGATGAAAAGGAGGTGGATCTTATAACCCAGTCTGAGGAGACCTGGCTCCTTGGAATATCCATGGAGGTGGAGGTGGCACAGTCTGTTTAGACAGAGTCTCCTCCAAAATCCATGGGGCATTGAGTGTGCCTGTCACTGATGCTGTGATCACCCAGGCTTCAGGTGGCAGTCTCCAGGAGTAAAACTACTCCAGGGGGCAAGGGCTTCAAGCTGGGCCCAAAAATTTCTTTTCCAGCCTTTTGAGCCCATGGATTAAACAGAGTGCCTGTTAAATACAAAAGGCACCTTGAGCAAGCAGCACCTCATTAAATAGTTTCAAATAACTTCAATGCTCAGAAATGTGAAATCCTGGTTACAACTGTTAATTGTTTGATTGAGATTGCAATGATAAATATTTACATATTTTTGTGGTATTGCCATTATTGATCGAATTTAGCTTTGAAACTGATAAAATACATTTAGTCAGATGATGAATTTCATCTCCCTTAATAGTCTGTAAGGATATCTCTCAATTCTAAGTGTATATTTTTGCTTTTCTCCAGAGTTGAGTATTTCTTGAATTCTGTTGACTTTGGAATATATTAACGGAGAATAATAATTTAATACTGTACCACTTGTCTCTAAGGCAGAACTTCCTAGACTTTAGGAAGACTAAATCTGTGCCAATAGTTCCCTTTTCACCCCCTTGCCACTCCAGCCTACCTGAGAAAAGCCTTATCTTTAATAAAGCCATGTCAATAAGAAGCAGACCCTCAACGCAACCTGGTAGAAGATCAAAAGTTCATAAAACATTATTTATTTTTAATTTTACCTTAGCCTAGCCTTGGAAATGCATGCATTTGAGATATTTTTGTCTGAAGAAATATATATGGTCTATTCTGCTTTACACTTGGAGAGGAGTTGCTCCATAATATTCAAGGTGAAGCTTGTGCAAAATTATGGATACGACGCTCATGTCACCATTTGGGTCAATTCAGTTTTGGTTTCTGTGAGCAACGTGATGGGAGCAGGGGGAGTTCACTGTGTAAAACCTCAACAGGGAAGGTAAGGGGCCTGGTTCTGTACCCTGAAGTTTGGAGGTGGGAGCAGAAATTTTATGCCTGCAGTTAGGCTAAAAATAGGAGAAAATAGCAGAAAAATCAGAGCTTCATACTGCAAAAAGTAAACAATAAGTAGTTCTATATTAAATAAAAAATATTTCTATGTTAAATAGGCAAATGAAAAATTAAATTTTTTTTTAAAGGGGCAGAAAGAACTTAAGAGGAAAACAGGCATTTTCAAGGAACTAGAATAATCTCTCCTCGTCTTTTGTGTCTCTCTTTTTTGTTTACCTTCCATATTTTTTCTTCTATATTTTTCATTATACTTTTGGTTTTCTCTCTCCTCTCTCTTGTCTCTCCTTGTGAATGAAGATTTCCAGCAGGAACAGTTACTGATACACAGCACCAAACATTCTTCCTGAATTACCGCATTGCGAATTTCCTGTGTTTGGGCCCAATTCTGCACTCTCTCTGCCCCACGAATTGTCCCGGGGATGTCAGTGGGATGTGAGCAGGGAAAACGGGTGGATGGGGCAGGATCGGGCCGTGGAACAATAGGAGCATTGTTGCTGAGATATGGAGCAGCCTCCTGAAGAGGTAAACAGTTAAGGGATGACAACAAGTGGTCAGGTTTCTCAAGGGCAGAGATTCGGAGGAGCAGGAAGGTTAGTGCGGGCCCCGGTGCGAGTGGAAGTTAGAGGACGTGATTGCAGTTCATGGGAACCAAGAGTGCAGGATGGGATACATTCAATTCAGTTTCCTCTGCAGGCTTAAAATAGAGCCATTGTAAATTATGTCAGACTGTCTCAAATCATGAAAATGATTGTTAAAAAGCCCTCAGAATACACAATGTGTATTGTTGCACGGCTTTGATGTGTGAAAGATGAGAGTTTATGATATAACACAAATTAAATAAAAATAAAGCGGCCACATGCTTTTTCCTGGCTGGGGAAAAAAAAAAAAAAGGATTTATTACAGAGGGATAACACTGGTTGCTGATAATGCTGCTGCCTTGTTTTTAAACAACTGGTAGAAGCAAGGTAGTGCAGAGGTACAGACAAATTTTAGCATAATGAAGAACGCAAGACTCAGATTTGCCCAATGCTCCTGCTTATCCAAAGGATGCCAAAAGGGGACATAAAAAGGCGCTGGGGAGCTGAGCATTACCCTCTTCCAAATCCCACTTTAATTTATAACTTAGTTGTTGCCCCAGTTTGCTCCCTAAGCTTTGTAGCAGCCAGAAAATCAGGAACGTGCAGAATCCTGTTTGGATCAGTGACATGATGGACTCTTCATAGTGTCTCACTGTACCACCAGGAGCACTTCCAGCCTCCTGCTACTGCCAGTGTTTACTGGAAGCTGTGCTGAGTGTCACAGGCTAGATCAGGTCTGTGTTCCCAAAGTAGATCTGCTCCCCTCTGTGGTCCCAGGCTCTCTCCAAGTGCTGCTTTTGTGAGGCTGAAACTATTTATCATCCCAGAGGAGTTTGAAAGGAGATCCACTGGGCTCTTACTGAGCATCAGATGTGCAAATAAATACAGCTTCATTCTTAAATTAAATTTTTTTTGAAATGCAGTGTATTTTGTCATGTGCAAGAGGCAAATAAACAATGTTATGACTAGTAAAGTTGTTAAGATGTGGAATTTAGAGTTACAGCATCACAGGCACCTGTAAGGACTATGCTTTACACAAATAGAAATTCTTTGGACATATGAGAGTACTAGGCTGAGGTTACTCAGGCTCTAGCCTGGACTTCCATGAGATTAAATTTTTAATTGTAAGTGGAAAAAAGTGTTGTTTGTTATCAAGATTATACCTGGAAATACCTTGTTGTCTCCTCCTTCACCTCTTTCCTATCCTTGTGGTCTTACAGACTGAAAGCTCTGTGAGGCAGCTCCATCTCTGTCTGGTCCTGCAAATATTTATTTTAATGACTAATTTCCACATGGGAATAGTGACATGAATGGATGTCATTTGAAGACACCTGTGCTCTCACACAGGAGTGCTGTGGGTTCATACAGGGTCACAGCACCGTGGCTCTTGCTGGGGCTCTGGGGGCTGATGCAACATGGAATAACAGTACTGACTGTGCAACACTGTGCAATGCAAAGAGCAAACGAGGAGAGTGTGTCTTTTAGTGATTCCAGACCTTTCCTGGTTTGTTGGAGTGGGTTTTGATTCTGTCTTTAGACATTTGTCTGCCTTGCTTTGGAGCGTACAATAGCTTTTGTACATTTGTGCACCCAAACTTCTCCCTGTGGCTTCCTCGTTGGCATTTGGTGGGTAAAAAAATGGTGTTATTTGCACGATTTTGGGGGTGGGGGCAATTACCATAAAGCCTGAGATGTGTTGTTGTTGTTGTTTACATACAGGTGAGGTCTGCCATAAATCCTATACTCAGTTTTCAAACCTTTGTCGTCATAAGCGCATGCATGCTGATTGCAGAACCCAAATCAAGTGCAAAGACTGTGGACAAATGTTCAGCACTACGTCTTCCTTAAATAAACACAGGAGATTTTGTGAGGGCAAGAACCATTTTGCAGCAGGAGGATTTTTTGGCCAAGGCATTTCTCTTCCTGGAACCCCAGCTATGGATAAAACGTCCATGGTTAATATGAATCATGCAAATCCGGGCCTTGCTGACTATTTTGGAGCCAATAGGCATCCTGCTGGTCTTACCTTTCCAACAGCTCCTGGATTTTCTTTTAGCTTCCCCGGTCTGTTTCCTTCAGGCTTGTACCACAGGCCACCTTTGCTACCTACTAGTTCTCCTGTTAAAGGACTTCCAAGCACAGATCAGACAAACAAAAGCCAAAGTCCCCTCATGACAAATCCTCAGATACTGCCAGCCACCCAGGATATTTTGAAGGCACTAAATAAACAACCACCAGTAGGGGAGAATAAGCCAGTGGAGCTTCAACCAGAAGGGTCCTCTGAAGAGAGGCCGCATGAGAAACTCAGTGACCAGTCAGAGAGTAGTGACCTTGACCTTGACGATGTCAGTACCCCCAGTGGCAGTGACCTGGAAACCACCTCGGGCTCTGATCTGGAAAGTGACATTGAAAGTGAGAAAGAGAAATTTAAAGAAAATGGTAAAATGTTCAAAGACAAAGTAAGCTCTCTGCAGAGCCTGGCGTCAATAAATAATAAGAAAGACCACAGCAATCATTCCATTTTCTCACCATCCTTAGAGGAGCAGACTGCGGTGTCGGGAGCGGTGAATGATTCTATAAAGGCTATTGCTTCTATTGCTGAAAAGTACTTTGGTTCAACAGGACTTGTGGGGCTGCAAGACAAAAAAGTCGGAGCCTTACCTTACCCTTCCATGTTTCCCCTCCCGTTTTTTCCAGCATTCTCTCAATCAATGTATCCATTTCCTGATAGAGACTTGAGACCGTTACCCTTGAAAGTGGAGCCCCAATCACCCAGTGAAATAAAGAAGATCCCAAAGGGAAGCTCTGAGTCTCCCTTTGACCTCACCATAAAGCGTAAGGAGGAGAAGCCACTTACTCCCATACCCTCAAAGCCAGCAGCCCCCTGTGCAGCCAGCCAGGACCAGCCGCTGGATCTCAGCATGGGCAGCCGAAGTCGAGCCAGCAGCACAAAACAAGCCGAGCCTCGGAAAAACCACGTCTTTGGAGAGAAGAAGGCGGGAGACCTTGAGCAAAGGAAAGCTTCGGAGTCCTCTTTGCAGCACGCCAGGCCCACCCCATTCTTTATGGATCCCATTTACAGGTAACAGACTGTCTGCTGCCTTTCAGCATCCTTTGGGACAGGCAGCCAGGGCCACAACCCCGTCTCCCTCCCAGTGTCCCTGGAGGCACCATCCTACTGAGGGGGCATGGGCGGGGTCCAGGCTGCATTTTGGCCTGCACATCCCACCTCACATCCCAGCTGTTCCCACCCAGCCCCAGGGCTGGTAATGCTGCAATTAACAAGTCTTCGTAACTGCCCTCATTGCCATAAGTCATTAGTTTAGCCTGCATAGCTTGACGTGCAGAAGCTGAATATATTCTCTTACCCATAGATGAATTGGCATCAGTGTTGAATATCTGTATATTTGGTGTGTATTTGACATCACTGGTTTGCCTGAAATTCTTTTTTTCCCCAAAATGCTGCCCACTCTGGCTTCCCCTGGATTTGACAGTGCATCTCCCCAGCGTGCGTGTTGTACTCCACCTTGCCAGTTCCTCTTGAATTCAGTGGGAGTATCTCATAAGTACAACATTGGTCCTAAGTAATATTAAAAACATGGAAATTGAGAGTGATTTCTGCCCTTTTTTACCATTATTTGAGTAGTAGGTTGATTTCTTCAGGCATTTCATTCATGGAATTGAAGGCACAGCGTCCTGGTGTGTATAAAGCCTCCCCAGTGGGCTACTTAACCATAGAGTCATCACAGAAAGGCTTGGGTTGGAAGGGACCTTAAAGATCATCTTCTTCCAACCCCCTGCCATAGGCAAGGACACCTTCCACTAGACCAGGTTGCTCAGAGCCCCATCCATGATCTACCTGGAATGATCTGCCATAGATGTACCTGAAGTCAGTGGGAGCCTCAGTGTTGGCTTTGACACGTGAACAAGCAGACACTGTCAGTGAGCTGAGGTTTTAAAAACCATTGTTAAATTTCAGACCTCCTGGTGTTTCCCAGTAGAGCCGAGATGGATCTCACTGGGATCTAAATTTCACCTGCATCCTCTGTACGTCAGCCCCCTTGCCCTTTCTGTAACCAGACAAAGTCATGCATCTAAATTAGTTTAGAGAAATATTAGCCATAAAAATATTTGTAATATAAATGACTGATTTTACAGCCTATTGTTAAAAAAAGAAGGTTATTGCCGTGTAAATTACGTTAATTTATTACGCTATCTGATAAAGGAATGCTGTGGGCAAAGTTTTTGCAGAATGCTTGTGCATAAGACAGCAAGTCTGCATTATGAAGAAACAGGATATGATGCTATTTAGTGAGATGGTTTTATTTCATGCCAGATTGATATCTGTATTAGACCATAGGTTTTCTTTGCATCATATTCATTTAAAATGCCTGAAGCAGCGGAAATAATGATCCGTCCTTTATGGCCCTGCATTACAAACTAATTAAATTGCATTACAAACTCCCCTGCCCACAGCAGGGGGGTTGGACCTAGATGATCCTTAAGGTCCCTTCCAACCCAAACCATTCACTGATTCTAATGAAATCTGTACAAGTTCTGGCAGCATAGCATGAGACCAGTTTTTACTGAACCTTCCTTTGCTGTGAGTTACATCTACGTGTGGACAACAGGATCTGTCCCTTAAACCATACACATCAATAACAAAAAAGGCAAAAGCCCCAAATTCCCACGCTGTTTCTGAATTATCCATGCTGTGTTTTGCTGCCTGAATGCCCATGAGTGGATTGCAGTCTTTGCTGCTGGCACCTCAGATTTGGTGTGTTCCTACAAACCCACCTTTCTCCCTTGTGCACACAAGAGGTTTCCAGGGTGGTGGCTGTGATGTCCTGCATGGGCAGGCGAGAAGGGACCCGTTGCTCAAGGCTCTGTTGCCTTGACTCCTCTGAGTTGAGAGCACACTCTGTTGTCTTCTTTATAAAAGTGCTCAGTAACTGATCATTGGTTCCTGTTATAATTATTACCAATCTTTTGTTCCCTGTCTATATTCTGTATATAAATGGTATCATCTCCCTTTAATGAAGATTCACAGCCTCCCACCTCAGTAATGAGCTGTACCTGGGTATCAAGACTTGACTGTCCTCCCTTATCTTGTACCATTATCTCTAAGAAAAGAATTACTTGATGCATAATTGCCTATTTTAAACATGAGTAGCTGTATGATTACTATTATCTGAGACTGATTCATCACAAGCAAATCTAATTTTAACATTTACAGAGTAGAAAAAAGAAAGTTAACTGACCCACTGGAAGCTTTAAAAGAGAAATACTTGAGACCTTCCCCGGGATTCTTGTTTCATCCACAAGTAAGTATTTTGGGAATTTTAATGTTGTAAACAAGCCTGTTGATGCTTCAAAGCAGGTGCAGAGAAATGAATGCAGTCTTAGTCATTTTTGGATTTCCTAAAACACACAGTTTTTACTGGGCCATTGTGGTGGAAAAGCGTCAGCATTGTTCTGAGCTTCTTGATGTTTTGCAGATGAAACAACATGTTTTGATTATAGAGGAAGCCAGATCCGAACTACATGTATCTTTTAGAACCGTGTTCCTCCAAAACCACAGTGTAGCTACCAACACTGGCAGCTACTCGTGTCTTCTTCAGCACTCCCGTGCTCTGGGCGAGGAGAGCCAGTATTGGCTATGAGGACTCAGTGCAGGTTCAAAGTAGGGCCAGCAAAACTGAGCATCCCAGTTGTCAAGCGATTTTATTATATTTAAGGACTCCCATAAAAGAGATAAAAACTTCCACCCAATGTTTTTCCAGTTTCATAATGCAAATACTCCATCTTTTTTAGGCAGCTGTTGTGGGCTATAGTGTGTGCAATCACTGTGTAGGATCCCTGCTCCTCCATACTTGAAGATGTGCTATGTTAGGGCTGCTCTCTTGTTCCTAGGCTACACTCCTGAATAACAGACACGTAGGAGGGTGTCCCTAAAATGGTGTAACAACTGCAATGTGTATGTAGTATAGGAAGAGGATCTGTGTGCAAATTACGTTGCTTTTCTCCACCAGCACCACAACCTCATTTTGTCTTCCTCCTCCTTGCTTAAGGAGATTTTGCTAAAAATTTGGGTTAAATCTTATACCTGAAATAAAATGCTCTGTGGTATCTGCAAATTTGAACCCCTTGCTGACGGTGGGCTCTTTCATTTTGGTAATGACAACCTATTAACACATCTTGTATTTTGAGCACACAACCACGAGCTCCTGTCTCTGGTTCAGGTTCCTCTGAATTCTTGGGCAAAACACCCCATTAATCTGCCACCACTTGCTTTCTTTTTCCAATGAAGTCCTAAGTTGTTATGTCTTAAGTTGTATGGAATATATTCTGAAGTATGGGACTTCTGGAGAACTGGGAAGAGCAACTGATGGCATGTATGGTTGCAGATGCACAAACATAATGCTACAGCATGGCTGGAGAGTGCAGAAAAGCACCCTTTTCTAATTTCAGTTTCCAAAGGAAGTGTCGGATCTAAGCATTGAAGTATTTAGTAGTATTTATGTGCAATAAATATTTACAGCATTATATAGGTATTTTTAAGCATTAAATAAGTAGTTAAGGTGTATTAAAATTAGTGAGAATTTATGTGAAAGATTTAATAGCAGCTCAACACTTCTTGTTGAGGTTACCCTAAATAAGTTAAGTTTGCCTAAGTAGGAAAACAGCAAGTGAAAATTCCCATTTCATAGCAGATAGCACTAATGGACAAACAGGAGCTCAGTCCTCTTTGTGTTCCTGGTGTAAAACCAGACTGGTTCTTCTCCATTGAGTGACTTGTTCTGTTAGAGCAGATAAAGGGCTGTAAATTATTTAAATGAGGGCATTTTAGGTACTGTGTTGATGAAAAACCCGGTATTATTTTGCTTAGTGCTCTCTAACTGTTCAGAAGGTGTAACTCAGTGTGGTTCAGGGGGCTCTGAAGGTGTCACAGGTCTGATGCCAGTGTTAGGTTGTGTGGTCGGTGGGACAGGAAGTCTCTTGGAGGAGAGTTCACTGTTAGGAGTTTGGCTGTGGTGGACAGGGAAGGAGCTGGATACTCTTCTGTGTGGTGATGTCCAACTGAGTTCCCCGGGGAACTGGCAGTCAGGCCAGGATGCTGTGGATGTGCAGGTGAGATGGAGACTTTGGACATTTTCCCATTAATGGGCAGGATGTCTGGATTTCACCCTTCCTGTTTTTTCACAGAGGGTTGGTGAAACCTCTTGTTGGTGCCAGAGGAAGGTGCCAGTGCTGCCACCAAGTCCCTCAGTGTGAGGAGGAGGTGTCGGATGCCACCTCCCCATGGCAGGGCCAGCCCAGGAGGGGCAGAGCCAGCACCCTGTGGCAGGAGAGAGGGTTGGCTGTGCACCTGCCTTGCTGAACCCCTCTTCCCCATTTCCAGTTGTGCAGTTGAATAAAAAATCCCACGGCAAAGCCTGGCTTCCATTTTATCACTTACCTGAGTGAGTGGGATAACGTCTTAAACATGGTGTGAGAGGGATCCATACAAAGGTCAGGAGTGTAACAGGCACTCTTAGTACATTGTAAAAGAAAACTAAACCACCAGCACATGTCCTGTCAAAAAAGAAATGCCAAAAGGTGCTCTCTTGCAAACTTTAATAGAAAGGAGCCTCCTGTTTGCAAAGGCAGAATCTGGCTTGGTATTTATAGAGGACTGGGGAACGGCAGAAAAGCTGTTTTTCCTTTATAGTCCTGTTCACCCCTATAAAAGTACAGGTGGGGAGTGCTCCACAAGTTTTCATTTTCTGCTGGCAGGACTTATCCATGTAAAATATCTCTGGAATTACTGTTTGTGTCCTACAAGCTTGTGTTTCTGTAGGTGAATTCATTTCCGAAAATTGCCATCTCATGAAGAAGGAATTTTTTTTTTTTTAACTGGGTAATATGACAGCAAACAGATGCATCTTTTAAATAGGTTTCTGAAGTAGAGCTTAAAGACTTAAACCCTGTAGTCCTTATCCTGTCCCTGCCTGGGCAGAATGAAAATTAGAAAAATTAATGGCATTTTGTGATAATTTTTCATTACAAGGATTACATTTTTAGGAAGAGAACACCCCCCTGCAACAAATAATGCAGGATAACATTTTAATTAGTGTCTTTAAAGAAAATCTTAGTAGGTAGATTGATTGCAATGAGGGTTCCAACGCAGGAATAATATGTTGTTTTTGTTTCAATTTTGCTCCCAGTTCCAATTGCCTGATCAAAGAATTTGGGTAAGTTCATTGCTTATATTTTTGATTTAATCATTGTGAGATAAATTGCATAAGAAAAATATAATATGAAAGATAACTTACCACTCAATTATGGACCATACCACACTTTCCTACAGGGTGTTGTAGCTATAGCAGATAAATATCCTCTTATGTCAAATTGGCTTTATTTTTACGTACCTGATCCTGCTGGTTTTATTTGGCAAAGGCAGTAGGAGCTTTACCTGGGTTTCAGTATGCAGTCTTTGTTTATATGTAACTGAAATTGTTCCAAGCCATTTCCTTCAGAGATTGCAGTGAAATTTTCAGGCTGAAATCTTGTTGGATTGCAATAGTTAATAAATATTTAATCTGCATTAAAATACAGACCCTCAGAGGACTTCATGTTTCTCTCTCCTTGACTTCAGTGGGAGTTAGTCACTTTAATAGTCACTTTAATAGCTTTGAAATTTGGAGCTTAATTGCTCATTGCGGTGCTTAAAGCAGAAATAAAACACCCGTTTATTTGCGGTGTTTAGGTCAAATTTGTCCTGTGTGTATACTTACATTGTCCCCCTTACATGAACAGGAATCGTGCTTTTAGTACTGTGGGATAAATTTGAGATTGCTCTTCTATTTTTGTAAAACGTTATTTTTAATGGGTCTAAATTGTTCATGAAAAAAAAAGGAGAGAGCTACAGCAACTGCTTTTGCAGATGCAACTCAAATAACACCGTGTTCTGCTCTTGCGCTGCTGGCTCCTCAACTGCAGCTCTGAACCCATAAATACTCGTCCCAGATTTTTCCCAACCTTTGGGCTTGGGAGGGGAGAGCTGGAGCCAGGCGGCTGCGGGTCCTGACTCACTCGCTCATCGCTCGCGACGTGGACTCATTTCACAAGACAAAGCCAGAATTTTGCAAAATGAGCTCCTTTGCAAAGTGAGGGATCTTCACGTGCTCCTCCCCACATGCACAGGGCTGGTGTAGGAGCCCCCAGAGGTGCTGCCCCTGCAGATGAGCACTTAGCCCTGCTCTCCATTCCATGCCGTCCATGGCACACTTGAAAAGCAGCGGTGGACCTTGCTTTGTGTACATGTGACTTTTAATCCCACTGTCTTCCTGTGCAACCATGGTTTATGAAGCTGCAAGAGATGCACTGGGACCCTGAGCTGAAAGGAGGTGAGGCACTGAAGGACTCCTGTGAGCACCCACGGGTGCTGATGGAGCTCGGCAGGCAGGAGGTAGCGTTAGATGCCAGACTGGGAGAGCACAAGAGCTGGTTTCCAAACATTGTCTTTGCTGTAGAGGGAATTCAGTTTAGGACATGAAGGGGCCATGGTAGAATTTGTGATTTGGCCCAGGCACCCTTAATGCTCTGCTCTCAGAAAAGTGGCTCATTTTGGGGATATTTGGGAATCTGAAAAACCAAGCGCAGTCTGTTCCTTCTGTCTGCTTTCCTTGACCTTGGCTTGGTCCTCAAATTTCCATCATCCTACTTCTTTTGTGAGTGTACAGCTCCTGACTGTGCTTGTGCTTTGAGCAGCTCCAGCAGAAATAGGTATTTAAAACATAAAGTGACTGAGCAGGGTGCTGATTCATGGATGAATCTCCATCTTGGGAGATTTGAATATGTCACACAAGCCTTTCTATCTCAATTCCCAGTTGCATGTGCCATATATTTCAAGATTATTTGAGATTGTTTTTCATTGTTTGGCAGGAACCCTGTAGTACAAATCAATGGCCTACACCCTCTCTTGAATGGATCAGGATTTATTTGATCTGTGGACTCTTTTATCCCCTCCTGGTCCCGTCAGGAGAAGGTTGCTATAAAGAGGTTCTGTAATAATAGACACCCATTATCTGCAATAGCTTTATGGAAAATCATTTAAAATAATTTTACAAATAAATGAAAAAGAATTTAGTGAGTGCATTTACAAAGTTTTTATTTTGCTGTGCTTATTTTTAGGACATGATCCATTCTGTTAGCTCAGCTAAATCCCCACCAATTGTATTCATACAAGTAAAGTTATTCTGGAACCGTACTGCAGATCAGCAGGAGTTTCTTGCTACTGCATCATAAAGTTCAGCCACGTGTGATGGGTCTCTTGAACGTGAATATAGCTCAGCCAAGTTCCAGGACTGGATGTCCAAATACACCCAGTTCCAAGACAACAAATTCACAAGTTGTAGTTTTTAGAGGCAGCATTATAACTTGAGCTGGGGAGGGAGAAATCCTGAGCTTTAGTAGCTGGATTTTGAAGATTTCTCCAAATAACAGTAGTAAAAATAGAAAGCAAACACTTGATCATTTTTTTTCCCATGAGTTGCAGCCATAAAGTCAGTTGTTTTTGTGATAGTAGCAGTGAAGGAGTCGCGTTTGTGAAACATGAGGTCATGTAATTCATGACATTGTCTGCGAGATTATTCCATATCATCAGGTTATTCTTAAAAAGCAGCAACAGCGAACCTCTGCTTAATTTATGCCACTTTTTCTTTGGTTGGTTAATAAATTTTAAGACAAATGCTCCAGGCCCCTGCTGATGATATCTTGCCCATTGAAATGTTTATAAATACTTGTTTTAGCCGATTATGGTAATGTCTGCATTTTTGAGTCGGAGCTGGGGAATTGTGACTGCACATTAGTTTGCGTCAGTCGGAGGTTAATAGCCTCTCAGGGAGCAGGAGGGAGGTGGGGGAAAGCTGCTTCCTTTTCCAGACATCTGGACACAGATAGAATCAACAACTCTTATATATGTAAATCAAAAGTTACTGTTCTATATAAAATACTGTCATTCACTGATCTCAGATTAGGAGCAGGCACGACTTGTCCATAAGGCAAGAGCTGTATGTAAAATATGTAATAGGATCTTCTCGCTCTCTACCTCCTCAGAGAGCTTTCTCCATGGACATGGCAATTACACTAATCCCATCCTCGGGGTCAAGCAGTGCCTTCCTCCCCATGCCCTGCTCAGGGATCACCGCAGCCCTTGGGCACTTGTCTGGGGTGCAGACCCCCCAAAAGTGCTGACTGGTGTCTTGAGCCACATGTCTGCCTCCCTGGTGGTCCCCAGGGGCCGTCCCTGGAGAGGTGAGGTGACCATGAGCACCCACCTGGCCTCCCAGGACAGATGCTGTCACTAACAACTCGCTGCAGGAGTTTGGAGGATTGATGACCAGTAGCATCTCCATGGCCAGCACAACCCCTATGGGGGCACATCTTGCTTTGCCATCAGCAGTAATGGTGTTTTGGAGGAGGAAAAGGTACTTCAGTTGTGTTTCAGCTGAAAGGGAGTTCCACTGCAGAAGCAGGAAAGTCGTCTCCTGGGTTAATATTTAGTCATTAAAAAAAGAAGGAGAGGAAAAAGGGCAAGCATAAAGTAGTGATTTTTACAGTCATTGAAAATTATCAGTGAGTCTACCTTGAGGTGTCTTTGGGCTCTGAACTATGGCCTGTGTCTGTAAATGCCACAGGAAGAAGAGTGATCAGGAAAAAAGCAGAGTTTGTGACTTTACTGAGAATAGCCAAATCCAAAGCTGTCTGTGAAGATTTTGCAGAACAGTCAGAGAAAGCTGAGTCACCAGGATTAAAACAGCAATAAAACTCAATGTCAGTAAATACCCAGTAATACCAAGGGGAAAGTGTGACTCTTAACTCATGTCATTTAGGAAAAAGATCTTGAAGTTGATAGTTTTATGAAAATATCTTCTGAGTGCTTAGCAGAAAGAAATTGAAAACATCGTTATGTTATAATGCCTCCAGGTCCTAAATACAGCCAAAGTCTCCCTCAAAAAGGACATAGAATTAGAAAAGACACAGAAAAGTGCAACAATAGTGATCAGAGGTAGGGAACAGCTTCCATACAAAAAGAGACTAAATAGATTTTGATTTTTTCAGCTTGGAAAAAGATGCCTGAGGGAGCTGTGCCCCAGCTCCGTAGCCCATGAATGGTGAGCAGAACCTGAATGAGGAGTGGTTATTCATTAGTGTTAACAATAGCAAAAAAAAAAAAAAAAAAGAGGTGTACACAGCTGCATTACCAGGAAAAAGCCTTGGTAGGAACAAAAACCAGTATCTTTTCATATGCACCTAATTAAATTGGTGAACTCTCTCTGACAAAAATATAAATGGATTTGAAAAGGGCTTAGTCAAGTGAATGGGAGCAGCAGCCGATGGCCATTTAACACCATAAGTGAGATGCAGCCTCCAGTTAGTGCTCTTGCACCTCTCGGTGCTGGAGCATGACAGGAGACACTGGGAAGAAGGTCTGTCCCTCCTGCACATCCCCTGGGGGCACTGCTTGGAACTGGGATCCTACCTTCCAAAAGTCTGTGTCACAGGTTTAGAATTCCTGCTTGGTTTTGGTGCCTGAGCTGGTCCTTGATGAGACCAACCTCCAGATTTCATACTGCTTGGTTGGTATTTTGCAAGTAGACTGATGAGCAGAGGCAGTCTGCTTGCACGTGAAGTGATGGGAGAGCATGTTGTGGGGCTGTGCTGGCAAGATTCTCTGGGCTGGAAGACACCCCCACAGCCCAGGTGCTCATCTCATGATATGTATTTACATCCTGAAGGCTCTGAGCATGAACACACTCCAGGACTTGTTAAGAAAATGCCCCAGTTTTAGTTCTAGTGAGCCCTACCTCCAGCAGATAGTACCAGCTCTAATTATCTGACAGTGCCTCGTATCAGCAAAGACATGGGGCCAAACTCTTCCTGTTGGTGCTGGTCCAGTTCTTCAAAAACATAAATCATTCCAGGTAACTGCACAGATCAGGCTTTAGAAAAAAACAGACCAAAACACAATAGTCATTCCTATGGTGAGAAACGTATTTTTAGAAAGCGGTAATACCTTAAAATAATTGGAAGTGCTTGTGTTTCCTCTGGATGAGGGATTTAAGATTAGGTGCAGATTTCATACGTATTTTGGGACTGATGTAATCCTGGAGACGGTATTGGAGGTAGCACTGATCTGCATCGCTGTACATTAAAGGAGAATCAGTCTCAATTTCTCATCTACAAAATCCTGGAAATAAGAACTAAAAAAAAAAAAAAAAAAAAATCAGCATGACTAAACCATTTTAAATGTAAGGGGGAAAATAGTTGCTCTCATATATTACTGAGGGGGACCATGTGCATGAGAAATGGTGATCCAAAAATGATTTAAACCCACTAGCTAATGAAACGGACTTGAATATTAAATATGCATAAATAAAACATTTATTATACTTCTCAATACCCTTATTATTCTTCACCATAAATATGTGCTTTCATAACCCATGCACTGTCTTGTCACTGCTAATCAACCTGAAGGCCAAAGGGCATTTTTCATTCAAACCATTTCTTTTCAGCAACTGTAAAATAGACGAGTGAATTTGTTGGGGGGGGGGGAACAATTAGAAGGAATTAAAGGCAGTGGAATGACTATTGTAAAAGCTTTAAGAATCAATTCTGACTAAAGGAAAAGATGTAGCTGTATAAAAAGAAATATATGGTAATGTTGGGTTGTATGGGTTGATAATGACATCTCTGTGCCGAGATAGAATTACCTCCTCTCCCAGCAGCATCATCATTACATATCTCACGCCTGTGATCAGTACATGTCAAAATCCTTCATATTGACAAATGTGCTGTCCACTTGCATCTGTGGAGAATGTTTTAGCAGCTGAGTGATTATGAATCAAACCCCAGAGCTTACAGCCCCTACTGCTTTGCAATGCTTTCACATTTGTTGCCTGACAAGTAAATGTATCTTGACTTCCCTCTGAGATTTTTTATTTTTTTCACTGTGTTTGATGAAAGACATTTGGCAAATTGGCAGTGGTACCCTGTACGTTGCAATTTGTACTCAGCATTAGGAATCTGAGCATGAAATGAGAGGGCAGGCTACAGGCTAAAGGGAAAAAAGCAACCCAGGCCAAAGGCAGAGCTAACCAGCCTGGAAATAGTCATTCCAGAGATAAAGGTGTAATTCCACCAATTAAAATAAAATTAAATAAACCCCAACAAATGTGCAGTTCTTCCAATTAAAATTTCAATTTTCCAGCAGTCAGAGCAGTCTGTTATGGATTTTAAAGAATGGTTTGTGGAGGTGTTCCAGCTGAGAAGCATTCAGCATCTTGTCTTTCATAAAATTTCCTTCTTTACAAACCAGATATTGCACAGGTTCATGCTGTGGTTTTTGTGCTCTGTAGGTGAGATCTTGGCATGATTTCTTTGTGTTTGTTTGTGGCGTTGTGAAGGGGTGGATGGTTACTCTCACCTGTCAGTAGGCTCAGCAGCATTCTTGAACTCTTCAAGTGGCAATATTTGAGGTTTTGGACGAATTTTTCGTGGGCTGTTCCAGACATCTAAAGGAAATAATTCTCCAGAAATTATTTAATCCCCACTCCCTGCAAATTACAGACAGCTAATCAAGGGTGGAGACATTCTAAAGCACAGAGGATTAACAAGCAACTAAAGGCAGAGCAGGAATATTAAGAGGTAGTAGAAAAATAGGGTAGACATCTAACAGGTAATGTAAATACAGAGCACCAAACTCACCACAACTTCATTTCTTATGGGTTTATCTCTTGGTCTTTGATTGTGATGGGCAAAAAAAACTGGCATAAATGGTTGGATGTGGTTGAGACATTGATGGAGCCTCTCTGGATCTGGCTTGTTGCAGCCCTTGTTTGAGCTACAGTGTTCATGAAGTTTCCTTTGCAGTATTGTCCTCTGCAAGTCCTTAAAGAAAACAGATGTAGG
This sequence comes from Corapipo altera, assembly GCF_003945725.1. Taxonomy (NCBI): domain Eukaryota; kingdom Metazoa; phylum Chordata; class Aves; order Passeriformes; family Pipridae; genus Corapipo; species Corapipo altera. The sequence goes on from NW_020884895.1 coordinate 8,425,001, forward strand.
AATTCAATTATTGTTTCTGTTGATTTGGTCAAAATGGCCAATGGTTTCAGTAGATGGGACGCATAGACTCATAGGCACACACCCACAGAACATGACTGCAAAAACTGGAATTTTATAGAAACTGGGACTTAAGAAGAAATGAACACTGGCCAATTCAGATGTTGTGTGGAAGCAGCTTTCCATTATAACAATTAGGACAGCACCCACTGTAGGTGGCAGTATTCCAAGTGGGACAACATCTTGGCCACAACCTCACTTAACGTAATTTTTGAGACTTCGGTTCTCCGTTGGCTGTTTTATCCCTGTTTCTTTTCACTTGTCAGTGTCTGCTCTCCGTATTTTGGGTTCCCGGTGAGAGCAGAAAGCCGTGGTGGTATTTGCCCTGATGGGTTCTGTGCTCCCTTCTCTTGCAGATGTCGGCTATAGAGAACATGGCCGAAAAGCTGGAGAGCTTCAGTGCCCTGAAGCCCGAGGCCAGCGAGCTGATCCAGTCGGTGCCATCCATGTTCAACTTCCGCGCACCGCCGAGCGCCCTTCCCGAGACCCTGCTGCGCAAGGGCAAGGAGCGCTACACCTGCAGGTAAATCTACTCCCCAAATCCCCCCTACCCAGGGGGTCTCTGACAGGGACAACGCTGAGACTTCCAGGGCTCTCTGTGCCCAACAAAACGCGAAAAGCCTTTTTCCTTTGCGGTTCTTATTTATTAAATTATGGGTGTTACGAAACAAAGAGTTTTCCCTGTATCATAGCAGTTTGATAAATGAGGTGGAAACTATTATATAAACAATCCTTTTTTTCCAGATTTTCTCATCGCTTTCATATATGAAAGTGCGCTTTCATTATTGATTTTTTTGATCATAAACTACAGACGTGTTTTCTCTCAGGCTTCTGGTTTTAATATCCAAAGGGATCGGTGATAAAATACATGACTTATTAGGACTCATGTGTACAGACTTAAAAAAAAAAAAAAAACAACCCACAATGAAGATAGTCATTGAACGTGCACCCAAAATGAATGGGAGCTTTGTCAAGGAGAGTGGAATTGGGCTGTGTGGGTATTTTGAAGGCTTATACATCACGTTGTGGAAAAATAAATGGGATGGTAAAAGTGAGGGGATGCAATCTTCAAAGTCATCATGTGGAGCAACCACCACCCTCATTCACCTAAGAGTGTGCCCTGTGTGCTTTGTCCCCATGAAAAAATGGGCTCAATGTCCTTAACAGAATGGGCCAATTATAAACTGAATATTAATACTTTACTTGAACAAAGGGGGAGAACTCCAGATAATTATTTTTTTTTGGCCATTATTTTTCCTGTGACATATTATTGAGTTTGGAGAATGGTTTTTAAATTGCATTATTTAGGTCTCTATATCATCTCCAGAATGTGCAGGTGTTTGACACCGGCATATCGGTTTATCTGATCTTTTTGAAAACATGTCACCTTCTTTCAAGACGTGTTGTTATAGAAACATACCTTGATGGATTAGGTCTTTGAGTCTTGTCTGCTCTGATCCTGTTCAGTGCACAGAACGGTGTCACGTTTGCTGACACGTAGAATTGGTTGAAAGGTTTGAAATTTGCTTACACTGAGGCAGAAATCCAAGGCTTTAATAACAGATTCTCTTGATTCCAAATCTGAATGAGGCTGATAATCACCTAGTGAGCTCAGAAACTTGGAGTGATCTTTAAAATCGGTGTGTTTTCATATATCCCTCCCTTATGCACAAACAAAGCTGCTTGGTAGTACCAGCAGTTCCAGTCCCATTCTCACGTGTGTGTGTCAATCCCTTACTTTTGCTGAATGCTTTTATTAGGATGTTGTTGCACCAAAGCAGTGCCAATAGTACCATATATTAATGATTCCATTTAGGCTGTGCAACCAGTGCAGCTCAAACTGGGACAAAGCCATTGAGGATTGTGTTGTCTTATCAAACCTTCTCTTATCACAGATACTGTGGCAAGATTTTCCCAAGATCTGCAAACCTAACACGTCACCTGAGGACGCACACTGGAGAGCAACCCTATAGGTACCATGACCCCTCACCCTTGTCTGTGCTGTTGTCAAGTGATCTTTAAGGTCCCTTCCAACCCAAAGTATTCCAGGATTCTCTGAATAAAGCCAGGGAATGGGTGTTCAACATCCTTTCTTGGCCAGCTCCAGCTATTCCTCCTTAGCACTGATGACCCACCATTGCATTTTGGTCTCTTTGTGCGTTCGATGCTGATACTCAGTGTTGGAGCTGCATGAAGGAGGAGTTTTTTGGTTCTGTTTAGTGAAATTCTTTTGGCTGAGGCAGCTCCCCAGCACTGTCCACAAGTTCTGCCTTTGCTGGAGAGATGGCTGGCACTGCTGAAGCAGTGTGATTGAAATGATGTCCAATAGGGCTCATGGGCATATTTTCTCTTGCAAAAATGTTTTTTCTTAGAGTTCTGCAGTGTTATTTGCAGCCTGAAGTTTGGTGATTTGTCAATCATCTGATTTCTGAAAGGTCCCGGTTGCAAAGGCGTTACTGTATTTATTTGTTTCCTGCCTAATCTGGATCCTTTCTGAGGTCTGCTTAGCCAAAAACCTGTGTGGGTGTACTCTCCTGTTGATAAGAATATGTGTGTGATACTGAATCCAGGACAGTCAGATGCAGAAATGTGTATAGAAGCTTCACCTTATTGAAAATGAAAGACTAATTTAAGCTGGAAAGAAGCCAGTTCATGTTCCAGTAAAACAAATGCACAGATTTCTGCATTTTATGAGCTGTAAAGAGCAGAGTAAGCTCATTGTTTGTGAGGAAACAATATGTTTTTTTGCCTCTAGTCTCTTTGGGAAATGAGATTCACATCTGATTTTATTGAAGGAAAGTCTTGATGCATGTTAAACCCGTCCACTGCATAAAAGCCACAAGCAATTAGTAGCATAATGGACGATTTCAGCACTAAAAAAATTTTGACATCATTGACAAGCATAAGAGAGGCACGGGAGAAGTAAAAGATTGAAAAAGTAAAGTGGTGAAGACTGTTGGCTACTTGCCAGCCAGAGAATTTGGAATAGTTATAGTATGACTTAGTAATGGCTTAAAGAGCAATACAGTAAAGGCTTTAGGGACTCCAAATCGCTACAGAGTATGAAAATTGATGCCTCTGGTACCAGAGTGATAGACTAAACTACTCACATTGGCACGGTATTAAAGGTTGGGATTGTTTATTGCTGGTTTTTGCAAGATAACCAAATTTCCTCTGGGATTAGCAATCGAGCAAGCTAATTCCTCAAGAAAAGATTTAATCACACAGCATAATTTAGAATAGGAAAAGAAATAGCCCTTTTTACCTTATTTGAGCATTAGAAGAGATCTGTTTCATGTTTTTTCCAAAAGTGTTTAATTGTATTGTATTGGCAGCACATGAAACAATAGAGTTATTGCTCTACTGTTTTCAAACTTCCCAACTTTGCGTGCAACAGTTTTAAAAACATGGGACTCAATTACTGTAGCTAATTTGATACCATTAACTCTGAAATATTATGCTTATTCCTGAAGGCAAAATATGAAGTCTAATGTGAATTAAAGCTGAAAAACCGACCACAGAAATGAAGTGTCCATTCCAAGAGCACAGCTCTCCAGTTATTCAGCCAAAATTTGTCTTTATTTCAGGGAGGATTGTGCCTCAGTAGGGACCAAGGAACTGCTGTTGGCTACTGAGACTGAGCCCAGGAGGTGCTTCATGTCTCTTAGGACAAATTTTACATTTCCAGCTACTAACAAACCCTCTTCTACCGACTTGTTTTGTTTTGGTTTTTTTTTGCAGATGCAAATACTGTGACAGATCCTTCAGCATATCCTCTAACCTGCAGAGACATGTGCGTAACATCCACAATAAAGAGAAGCCATTCAAGTGTCACTTGTGTGACAGGTGTTTTGGTCAACAAACCAATCTTGACAGACATCTAAAGAAGCACGAGAATGGGAACATGTCTGGTATGTGTGTCTCTTCCCTCCCCAGCTTGCCTTGTGTGCCATGTCCAGGGGCTGCACGTTCACTGTCAGTGCTGCCGGGTGTCAGTAGGCACACGTGGCTCCACGCCGCCTGCTCTGATGGGGGGGGTTGTTGGAAAATATGTAAGTGCCTAAGCTCTGCTGACATTTAAAGTGCTTTGAAAATCCCAGCATAAACTCTCCCCGTGTATAACTTAAGACCACTGGATGATGTCTTTTCTTTTGGTTTTAATTAAGCTGACCATAGCGTTTTGAGAACAGACTGGGAAAATTGGTTTAATCCCGTCGCCGCAATCACTTGGCTCACCATGGGAGTCCTAGATTTAGAGTCTCAGGGGGCACTCTAAAAGATTTTCTTGGCACCTTCTAAAATATTCCCACTGTCAGAAGCTGAAGAGTGCTGGCTATTATGGAGGTAATGGTGCCTCTCAAGGCCCAGAGCAGGTCAGTCACCGCATAGCAGCAGCAAAGGCAGTGGCAGGGAGGGGATGTCATTGCTCTGGTTTGGATATCTGCAGAGTTTAATGAAAACCTCTCTGCAGTCCTTCCAGTCTGCACTTCCCCTCACTGGAAACAACCGGGTGCAGGCAGTGAATCCAGAGCTGTCCCTTCCCCTGTGCTCAGAGAAAGACGTCTGTCACTGCTCTTTCGGTGCTAATGAACCTGGGTGATTATGTCAGTGGCTGCTCCATATTATAAGCAAATCTGCATAATTAGTAGCTTAAATGACGTTCCGTTTGCTCAGTTCAGCCATTGGTCTAACAAAGACAGTTACTGACAGTCCTTGAATCACAAGGGACAGGAGGGAGATGTTGAAATAGATACTTGGCAAAAGCGATTATAAACCATGGAAATGGCACCCAGAATGCAACCAGTCATTTTGGCTGGAAACCACCTCTGCCCTTGGGTAATATACTTCCCTTCTAATTGCTGGGTTTATGGCCAAAAGCTGATAGATCACTATGACCAACTTTTTCTGGCTCTCACCCATTTTAACCATAGTTTCAATTTCATTTTGATTTAAATAGTTAAATATAGAAAATATAAAAGACCAGCAACAGAAGTCATATGTTTTGTTTTAAGGTACTGCAACATCTTCACCTCACTCAGAACTGGAAAGCACAGGGGCAATCCTTGACGACAAGGAAGACTCCTACTTCACAGAAATTAGGAATTTTATTGGAAACAGCAACCACAACAACCAGTCCCCCCGAAACTCAGAGGAGAGGTGAGTTGTGTCTGATCTGCATTCAAAAGGTGCCACTGCTCCTTTTCCAGTTTTACAGACTAAACCTGATTTCTCACTTTTGATGATGTCTGGAGCCAGAGTTATTTTAGAATCTGGTTGCTTCAGTGGTCATATTGGTGTCTTACGGAAAGAAATGTGTCAGTTTTCTCCCCATCATGCATGAAGATATTCCAGGTGGCAGATGCTGGATGGAAGGTTCTGTCTGTGAACACATTTCTCCTTGTATCAGGAGCTCTCAGTTTCAGGTTCCCATCATTCACTTGAGTCTGTTGGAAAATTCCTTCACTTTACATTCGCGGCAGAACAGGTGAATTCTACATCCTGTGGCTAAATGTATGGAGCCTCAGGATTTAAGTGCAATATAAATGTGTAATTAATAAAGTAGACTAAGCTAAATTCTTGGGTCAAATGAAAGGTTGTTACTGAAAGTCCTTTCCCGTAAGTAACTCAATCCCAAGAAAGATGCTGACTGGCCAAAAGCCCGTGAGGCTGTGGGTAGGCGTTGGTAGTCCACAGTGCTCCAGCATGTGAGAGAATTTTTTTCTACTAAGATTTATTAAGTATATGGGTGTTTGAATTCTTCTGAACTAACAGAAGAGAGACCACCTCTAAATATTTTCAGCTAATAAAAGTACAGCTAAGCAGAAAAGGCTGTGGGATGGATACGCACATGAGCCCCACATATTTCTTTGGGATTGGTGTTGCATTATGCATTATTTGCCCTTTTGAATTGGCATTTCATTATCAACATCAAAAAATTCTTACTGTTGGTGACAAACTTCGCTGTCTTCTCAATTTCCACATGCCTTTGTGAAGGGATAAAAATGGTGGACATAACACAATTTCCACAAAAGTATTGGATTAAGTGATTACATGCATATTCAAATTTCATTCCATCCTGATTGGCAATGAGGGTTTGGGATTTTTTCCTCGCACATCTGGTCTCAACATGTCCTCCGACAGGAAGTCAGCAAAGTGGAAAGGTTGCTGGGTTGTGCAGTGTTTCCTTTCTAAATTTGGCACTTCAGACTGCTCTTGACGGATATTTTATCCCTGGCAAATTGCTGCATTTGAAAGCATAATTAGAGAATCTGTTTTCTTAATCACATGGCTTTTGTTACTTTGGTTGTAGTCCATCTCCCTTTCATTTCTAGCAGCCTCAATTGAGCATAACAAGCAAGTTGGCAGCCCAAACTGTGCTCAACAATTTCTTATTTCTGCCTATTTAAATAAAAGATGATAAAGAGATATTGCTCTGATGATCTTAGAGGGGGGTGGCTGCTTCAGCTCTCCCTGCACAACCTCAGATTTTTTGATACTGCTGTAAAGACAGACCATTCCCTAGAGCACTTTTTTAAGTGCAGTGCTAAACTCATGACAATCAGTGGGAATTTGCTCGGAAAATAGATGAAACTGTTATGTTTAGGAAGGCGATGCTGCTGTGTAAGAAACCAGCTTTGCTTGCATACACTCCTCAGAAAGTCCATATGTTTCAGCAGCAAGTCACACATTAAAACCCAACTAGGCTGGAAGGGCTCATCTTATCTTGCTCCTCCTTTTTGTGTATCCCATATTGTTCCACACAGTTTGAAGCACACGGAATCTGAAGCAAACTGCGTGCCGACAATAACGTTTCCATTTTTATAACTGTATTCCTGGAAGAGTTAAGGACCTTTTGCACAATGAGAACAATAGATGAATCAAGGCCTCTGTGCTACATAATGTGGCAGAACAGATAGGCTGGTAGCATGAATCTGGGGGGCTCCACCAAGTGCAGCATGTTCACACCACGAGTACCTCTGGATGGGCGTTTGTTGACGTGGTGGTGCCGAGTTTCTTTAGCTCCCATTTAATGTGGTGGATGCAGTGCAGCTCCAGGTGCTCCAAACCTACAGGATTGGGACCATTACCAAACAAGCCCCTACTTCAGCCTGGGTGTTATGTCCTTGATAAAAATCCCATAGGAAGTAGTTAAGAGAAGTCATTGTCTGAAAGCAAAGGACAGCGTAATTACAGTGTGTAGGCCAAATGGTTTTCTGTGTGTGTATTGCTGCAATTACTCATTTGGTAAGAATAAATGCACTTAAAATGCTATATGACCTTTCTTTTCATTACTTCTTGCCCTTCAAATCAGTTCATAATCTAGTTCATCATGGAGGAATATTGCAGGCCACTCTTCAGGTCTTCAGCTGAAGTCCCTTAGGTTCCCATGTGTGAAATCCATACGTTCAGTGAAGCAGTATGGCTTCCAAATGGGTGGTAGCGTGCAAAATTAATTATGCATGTAATTTTGACTTTAAAACTCTGAATGTGGTATTGGATGTCATTTTTTAAAAAATGCCGGATCTGATTTTCAGCGTTTCTTGGCCCCTACAGCTCCTGTTAAAAGGCAGTGAGTTGTTTTGCCCAGACTACATGTATGATTGGAAACATGATATGAAATAATGCATGAGAAAATTTGGAATGGATATCTGAACATACCTCTGCTTGAACAGTAGTTTTAGCAGGGTAACAGGAAAATCCCATGCTGATGGTGCTGTAATGTCCCACTGATTTTTGAGTGGAATTTTCTCCAATGCTGCCTGAATGTCTGAAGCCAAGCAAGATAAAAAATACAGAAATCACTTTATTCTGCTGGGACAGATCCTTTTCAGATCTGCCTCCAAGAATCTGCTGGTGAGGAGCTTTCATATCTGATTTGTGTTGATAGCTCGGGTTTGTTTTGGTACTTTCAGAATGAATGGCAGCCACTTTAAGGATGAAAAAGCCATGGTAGCCAGCCAGAACTCAGATCTGTTGGATGATGAAGAGGCAGAAGATGAAGTAATGATGGATGAAGAAGATGAAGAGAGCGAAATGGCAGGGAAGGCAGTCAAAGAGCCCGTTACGAGTGACATGCACGAGGGGACTCCGGAGGAGGATTACGAGGAAACAAGTACTTTGGACATGAACTGCAAAGCTTCCCCTGGCAGGTTGGTTCCTTCCGAGTATTGGTGTGCCCGATACATGGAATAAAAACAATAAACCATACAAGGATGCCAACCCCAGACTGTGCCGTGGGAACCGGTCTGGAGTAGCCGACTTCCCAGTTACAATAGCAACGTGTGTCCGTGTTTGGGTCAATACCAGCCCTGCTTCCAGCCTCTCCATGCAATCTGTAGCCCTTGTTAGGAAAATTAACTGTGCTTGGGGAGCTATTGTCAGGTTCTGGGTGAGACAGGAAACAGGGTGAGACAGTTTCATGGGAGAGACGTTATCTGCTCCATGAACCGTCCTGGATCCCTTGTAATGGTCTTGTGAAAGGCTGTGGAGACACCAGGAGAGAAACAAACTCTCCCTCCCCCACTCCCACTTCCCACCCATTCTTTAGAACAGAAAAGGGAATTTCTTTTATTTCAGGATCACCGTTCCATGAGCCAAGGGGGTTTATGAATGTGAAAAAGGGGGGAAATGCCCAGATGTGTAAATCTGAGAGGACAAGGGAACACAGAGAGGATCATTGAATTGACATTAAAATCTCCGTGGTGTTTTTGTAGGTATAAAGAAGAGGAGTATAATAAGACTGGACTTTCGGCTTTGGACCACATAAGGCACTTCACAGATAGCCTCAAAATGAGGAAAATGGAAGAAAATCAATATAGTGAAGCTGAATTGGCAGCTTTCAATGCTTCCCAGCTGCCAGAGGACCTCAAGCAACCGTTGTACAGGAAATCCAAATCCCAGGTAAAAGCTTAACTCAGTTAAGTGTTATTGTCACCAGATACCCACAGGATTAAGCTGTTAGTGTGCGGCAGGCAGGGTTGTTCCAGCTTAGTCAAATGGGACTGTGCTCCATGTCCACAAACCTCAGGTTGCCCCAACTCCCCATTTGCTCCCACTGCACCCCAGAGACGTGACAGGGTGCTTGGGTCCCTGAGAATGGAGGATTTCCATACTTTTTTCTTACTTTTTTTTGCTGGTTTTGTTCCTGTCTGCCACCCACTGAAATGCCATGGTAAGAACTAGCCCCACCCTGCTCTCAGGCAGCCGGTGTGGTCATGCTGATGCTGTGGAGTTTAGCTGCTGCCTCCCAGGGATGTGACTCGATCTTCCGGTTGGCTTGGCTTTTTGGTATTTTTTTTGATAACCTGTTGGATGTTACCACCTTAAGGTCCTCAGTGTGTTTTACAAACAGCAATAACTAATACTATATCCTAGTGCTATTTCTTACAATTTTTTTAAAATATTTTTAAACATTTTTTAAAATATTTTAGAGGGTCTTTTTAGCCCCTCTAAAAGATTCCTGTTTTAAAAACTGCAGAATATGCATGTAGGAAAGGTCAGCAAAGGAGACCTTGGTGAAGTACAAGACCAGCCAAGGGATAATGTGATTCCTCAGGCTCTTGAAAAGAGCCTCCTGTGCCAAGAATCTGAAGGCAAAGGAGACTTTGGGACCTTGTCTACTATCAAAGGTTTCTCAGAGCTTTGTGAAACCAGATGAAAGAAGAAATTATTATTACTATTAGTGAGTCGAAAGTGTCGGTGAAAGGCTTGACAGTGGTTTTACCTAATGCATTTTCATTTTGTTTTAAAATAATTTGAGAACAGTGGCTGTAGCCTGACGGGGTGGGAGTGGCACTGGTCCAAGCTCAGATCGGCGCCGCGGGATCGTGACCTCTTTGTCCTTCTTCTGTCCCCATCCAGGCGTATGCCATGATGCTCTCTCTCTCCGACAAGGACTCCCTTCATTCTGCATCCCACAGTTCTCCCAACATGTGGCACAGTATGGCGAGAGCCGCCGCGGAATCCAGCGCCATTCAATCCATCAGTCACGTATGACAGTGTGAAGTCTTACCGAGAATGGGACCAAGTCCAAACCAGTAGCATGGCTCTTTCATATATGACTATTTAAAAAGACTGCTGAGCAGAATGCCTTATAAATCTGCAGGGTCACTCATTTAAAGTCCGGTGACCTTAAACTGAATAATTTTAAAAAGAAAAGAAACTATTTATTCTCAATATTTTGTTTTGCACAGCAAAGGCAGCTGCTGACTTCTGGAGGATCAATGCGACTTAAAAATAAAAAAAAGTTTCAGTGGATTATGTAAACGGGGCCGGGAAAAAGTGTCTTCCAGTTCACCCGGCTTTGAGGGGCAGGGGCAGAAGGGTTAAGACTGCATTGATACACACATGGGCACTCCTTTAAAGTAGGAACTGAATTGATTTTCTTTTTGTATAAGATAGTTTGACACAGGATTGGGAACAGTTGCTTTTATGTACAAATCTCTTCATTAAAGCTTTATGCATTTTAGCCCTTCAAAGAAAGAAAATAGTTCTATCAAATGCACACTATCCATCGTAAATGTAGAAAGAAGTAACAGGGAATATTTTGTTCTCTCCATAATTCTTTTGCCTTCTCAACTGCATTGTTAAAAAAAAAAGGAAAAACGAGGAGAAAAAAAAAAAAGACAGAAAAAGAAAGAACTCTGAGAAACAATACATAAGAGGCTTGTGTATATTGTAAACTATGAATGTTCACTACTCCAAGAAGCTAAATCATCCAGATAATTCCGTGAAAGCACCGCGTTCATCGACAGCACCACTAGTTCGAATCATTGTAAGGAGATTTTAATTTTCGACAATCATGTCACTATTTTGTTGTATTGTTTCCTTTCCCCCCTACCCTCTTAATTTCTTCTTTGTGTTGTGTGTACCATGTATTTATTTGTTGGCAAACGATTGTTTGTTGATTACAATAGCACTGTTCCTGTAACAAACAGCACTGCTCCAGTCCCCCACTGCGTTACGATGTAAGGCACCCATGTACTTCCAAAAAAGTGAGGTGAACTGATCTGTGTATATGGGAGTGCAAAACAGTGTTGGAAATTTTCTTACATTCCTCTTTTATTTTATTTTTTGCCTTTTAATGAACTAAATAACTAATAGATGCGACTTAGTTTTTTTTTTTTTGTAATACAGTAAATTGATTCGATTGTATAAACAGTTATAATTTCTTCATGAAAGCATGATTCTTCTGATTAAAAAAACTGTACCCAATATTTTATGCTGGTTGTCTGCGAGCTTGTGTGATGTTATGTTCATGTTAATCCTATTTGTAAGATGAAGTGTTCCAAATTTATGTTTTAAAAAAAAAATAAATAAATAACGGAAGGTATTCAGTTATTTTTTGGGGGTTTTTTTGGCCTTTAGTGAGGGACCAGATTTATTTTTCTTTTTGTTTATAATCTCATTTTGAAATAATCGGCAAGTTGAGGTACTTTCTTTAAATGCTTTGTACAATGTAACTGTTACGCATTTCAGTACATTACTATGGGAGGATCAACTTAAAAAAAATAATAAAGGACTACAAAACTGAAGGGATCTATTTCCTTATTGTCTTGGTTTCCTCTGGGTTGGGGCAGTATTGGCCCCTTTTTTTTCCTGCATTCTGGGCAGCAAAGATGGGTCTGTGGGGTGATGAGGATAAGGGTAACCAGAGCATGGTGTCTTGGACTTGGCTGTGCAACGTGGGACCCAAGCCAGAGCCTCTCAACAGACTGTTGAAGGGGTTTAGATCTGTCCTTTAAGTTTCAAAACACTACTTTGGAAAAGAAGAATATTTTAAGTGGTTTTTCAGGAGGGATTGGTGCAATGTCACCTTCAAAGACACTTGTAGAGCCTTGAGCTTGGGCTGATGTTGCACCCACGTGCTGCTCATGGGAACAGAGTTGGGATGCAGTGTCTTGGATGGTGCATAGTGAAATATTGACTCACCAGAATGATCAAAACCCATAGCTGAGGAGCTAAACAAGCCTCCAACTGCATGAAATGAGCCTTTAGAGTCTAAAAGGGGAAAAAAAAAGAATATTTTATTTTGTGTTCCCTTTGAGATCAGGTCCAAACCCCTGCTTCTGGGCAGCCTGTGGAGCAGTGAGAGGTGGGATGTCAGGAAAGGCAGCATTGGCTCAGGGACTGCCCATCTTAGTGCTCTGCTCATCAGCAGAGATAGAAGCACTGAGATGCTCCTCTCCCAGCCTCTGTCAGTACAAGACCTCTCATAGCTCACCAGATTCCTAAGTTACATTTCAGAATGACCTGTATGTGTCACTCTTGCCTTCTGCCCAGATGTATAACCATCCTGTAGCAACAAGGGCATTGGCAAGGCTGAGCCCAAACCCAGCAAGCACAGGTGTGGGCTGCCTTTGGTTTGCTGTCTCGGCTCTAGAGCCTCTTGCACAGGCTGATGGCAAGCTGAGACCTACAAGCTGATGGTTTCCATGCAGGAAGCCTAAACTAGAACTGAGAAAAAAAAAATTAAAGCCTGTATGCATATTCTTGTACTCACTTCACTGGCCTGAGGCAATGGCCAGGTACATGCAGATAATTGCATAAATAGGCTATTATTTTTAGTGCAGTTAAAGTCACCGTGAAACTTGGTTTTAGGTTTCTGCCAAATAAAGAGAACAAATAGATTAATCAAGTCACTTTTTATCTGCAAACAACTTTCCAGATCATTTTCCCCTTTAATTTGATGGAATGACAGTTCTTTTCAGCTCTACCCTCACCTGCCCTAGATGAAAGGGGGTTTGGGAGGTGGAGAAAGGGTGGGACAGTCTCCCCTGGGTTTAATGTTCTGGGTTACAGTAGCACACGTATCATATACCTGTCAGGGAAAGTACTCCTTGAGCTGAGCTGCAGGGTTAGTTTAACCTGCCCATAACCAGGTCTGTTGACCATTAAGGAGCAAATGTTGCCACTCATCCAATCCCTGAGTTGTTTTTCCCATTGGGTGCCTGGAATTTGGTATTTTCTTATCAAAGTATCCCACACAGGAGCCCTGCCGATGGGATGTGATGAGCTGAGGGAATGAAACATACTTCTGTAATATCACAAAGAGTCCTCTAACTCTCTGCAGATCCCTTACCACGACCTTGATGTTCATTGCCTTTTCTCAGTCCTGGAGTTATTCACCCAGAGGAATAGCTGAAGAGCAAACCGAGATTTAATTAGTCATCTAATCCCCCAGTAAACAAAGAAAACTGGGTAATTTTTGTGTCATACCCTTCCTGATGGACCACACATGCACTTGTCCAGTTGCAGACATTGTTGAGTGAGGACTAAGGTTTCTGTCTTTCTGCTACAGTGATTTTATTTTTTTAAGAGGGAAAAAAAAAAAAAAAGGCCAATTTCTAAAAACCTTTCAGCTTATTTCAGCATCATCCTACTGTTCACCCCACTGCAGTAGTTCTCTGTAACTCAGCAAATCATTCCCATGTGATCCAGCAGCCTTACTACATGGAGGAGCTGCACATTACCCCCTCAATTCCTATCTGCAGAACCTAACAAAGCCCCAGCATGACAAGATGATTAATCAATATTTCACCCTGGCCCAGCTCCTCGATACCACTGTGGGTCCCAGTCGCCGTTCCCGTGTCAGCTGCTGTTTTTAATAGGTACATTTGTGGAGTAATGGGAGGGGAAGTTATTATAAAAGCATTTGTGAGGCTGCTTTTGCTCAGTGATTCAGTTTGGCCCGTTTCTCCATGCGTGTCTTGAACTTTAAAACTTTCTGTCAGGTCCCCGTTACTCAGACAGACAGAGAATAACTGTGAGCTCCTGGATGGTTCCGCTGCATTCTCTGCCTTCAGCTATATTTAGTCTCAGTTGTGGTTTTGTTGGTCAGTCATAGAGTGGTGTGGAAAAGTTAAAGATGCTTCCAGTAATGGTTTAAACAAAACAAAGGTATCCGGCAGCAAACAGAAACCCCTTTCTCCATGTCAAAGCCCGTGTACCTTGCCAGGACTCCAGTTAGGGGAAAAATGTATCCTGCAGCCTGGCCAAAACCATCCTGTCTCCCATCCCATTGAATGGCTCTCTAGGTTTGTGAGTGCACCTAGTCTAAGGCTTCCAAGAGCCTGATTAATTCAACTTTTGTTTCTATAGACTAAATGGTGCCAGCTTTAGGAAAAGCTCAGCTCTACAGTTCAATGTCATGTAATGAAGCCTGGGGAGATGGTGAACATCAAGTAAAACGTAAAAAATAAATACTGTATTCCTCTTCTGTTACTTATTTTTTCCCCAACTCAGACTCATTTGCTGCTAGAGGAAAACAATTTTCAGCAAAATTGTCCCAGAATTTAGATTTTAATCAGACTAACAGTTAAGTAATCCCTGGAAAGAGGCCCCACTGCCAGGATTCAGGAACTTGTGGTACATCCTGCAAGACTGAAAACTTTATCCTAAAACTACTGCCTAGATTTTGGGACTGGTTGCCCACCTGGGTGTGAACATAAACCAGACTGAACACAGATCCTTTTGCATGCTGGAAGCAGAGCCTCCTTTTTTTGTTAACCAAGAGGGTCCACATTTTAGTGACAATTGAAGCTATTTATATCTATAAATCCATTTGGGGAAGTTTGGGGAACATTTTATTACAATAGGTGCTGTGAAAATATAAAAGTATTCTGACAAAAGGAGCTTTAGCAGCATCTGCTCTGGCTGTCTGAGCACCTCCAGGAGGCTCCCGCCTTTTCCCTGCTTTATTTTAATACTAATTAATTCCAGAAGGGCTAAAGATATTTGATGAAATGTTACACTTCTAAGAGAAAGTTTTGCCCGAGAGTCTTAGAGCAGGCCTCCCAGCTTGGGAGAGCCTAGTGGGAAAAGAGGGTTAGTGGTGATTTTGATGCTTAAATTATCAGTAATTAAGAAGTTGATTTTTGGGGATTGAAGAAAATTTTAAACAGCTGCTTCTTTTGGGCCTTTTACTCCTCATTTTCATTAGCATGTGCTAAGGCAATCTGGAAAATATATTTAGGTCTATATTATGCTGTGTCAAGACCTCAGCATCTGTACCTTGGGGCAGATACATGTGAGATAGCCGAGGGTAGATGTGCCAGCTCGCACATGTGGAAGCGTTCAATTTGTAATATGATTATAGCCCCAACACAAAGCCTGCTTGATACCTGTGGCAGATTTGTTTCATGGTAAGCGCAGAAAATTCTCAAAAAATCATGTCATGTTTCACATCACCAGCCAACTCAAACTAGAGAAGTAGCGCTTTAATTCCTGGGGAATCTCTTTCAGCAGGCGCGTGTCAGGCCCAATTAAGGCCCAGGGAGCCTTGCACTAATTGGGTTGAGTTATGCAGTGGTGTAACATGGTCCTTTAGCAAAGCAGCCCCTTTGTCCAGGCCACACCAGCTGGTCTGTCTTCCCAAAGGTGGACAGCAGAGTAACTCCTGCTAGAAAATCAACTGGAAAAAGTTAACAACTGGAGTGAGAGTTTTTAGTAGCAGTGGATAGGACAGCTCATGGTGCTCAGTTAGCTCAGCATGGGACCTACCTCCTGCATTATAGGTACCACCACAGGAAATAAAGGTGGTGAGCTGTAGCCTCCACACACGAAGTGTAAGCCTGACATGAGCATCCTCCAGGGATGCTCCCTCATCTCATCCACAGGTCTTTCTCCACTCCCAAAATAAAGAGGTTCTTTTCTGACATCTGAAGTGTTAACACACTAAAGTAGAGAAAGAAAAATTAAGGCATGAGCTGAGATATGGAAATTAATTTAAGCTTTTAACCTCTCTTGAATCTCAGAGGGATTTGCGTGAAAATCCCCACAACAGACTCAGGTTCAGGTTGTCCCTAATCCAAATGAAAGTGAAACACTGGAGGGCAGAGTCTAATGGTCTTAGATCAAGACAGATCCCTACAAGAAGCTTTATATCTACTCTAAAGTTACTCTCTTTTAGTTTAAAACCATCACCCCTTGTCCAGTTGCAACTGTCCAATTGCAACAGGCCCTGCTAGAGTCTGTCCCCTTTCCCCTGTGGCTGCAGGATCTGTTGGGCAGCAGTCTGGTGTGTCTTCTCTTGAATTCATCTCATGTCTGAGCCTGGCCAGGGATCTTTTCTAGCACCCAGTCTCTGGCTCATGTCTTAAAGGAGGATAATCTTTGCCACCCTCGGACCAGTATGAAATCCTGGCTTGCTGACACAAGCCTACCCTTCCTCAGGAGGGAACTCTTATAGATGTGAAGTCCAGTCAGCTGCAATCACACCATGTAATAAAGATTTAGTTCAGAAGGATCCACAGACCTTCTGCTCTGTGTAACCACAAGCCACAAAACACTTTGCAATCCACTGTAACGAAGGAAAGACCTTTATTACACTTAGACTTGATTCCCTGGTACTCTCTGGAAGCAGTTCTGCTGTTTTTATTACTTAAGAGCTATTAAAACCTTAACCACTGCATGGAGTAACTTGCTCCAGCTTTACACTTGTCCATAAAATATTTGACTGGGAGATCAAGAACTACCTTTTGGACCTAACACCCCATCAGCTGAGGAATGTCAGAGTCAGGTCTGAATTTGTCCCTGCCCTGGCTGAGTGTACAGGCCAGGCTGAGAGATGCTGAAGGGCAGGAGCATGGCTTGTAACTGGCTTTTCCCTATGGTTTTCTTTGCTGCCTGTAAGGAAGGACAGGGAGTGGGAAGCCACAGTGACCTCTCCTTCCCCCTTGTGTCGGCCATAAGCCAAGCTCTGCACATGCCAGCCTCTGTTAGCTTAGGAAGGAACAAAATTGGAAGGCAAGTCGTTGCATGGAGAATGAAGGAGAGCAGGAGAAGGGACTGGGTTAATCCCACCCCAAAAAAACCAAAAGAAATCTTGAATCACCCTAAATTTGACACAGTGCTAGGAGAAAAGAAGCAGACATGGGTAATCAGCAGGATGGCACAGAAACATCAGTCACCCCTCCGAAAAACCTTCTGAAGTATAAGTACAAAACCAAAACAACCTGACATGGTGTAAGGGAAAAAGCACCAGCCAAAAACTTCTATAAGGCAACTCCCTGTGTTGCTCTTTATGTTGCCCAGATACTGGTGGGGTGTAACACAGAAGCTCAAAGCATCTCATTATTTTGATTTTTTTTTATTATGAAGTAGAAAAATCTGGCTTTCTCAGCTTGCTGCTAGTTCCAAATTATAACTTCCTCCTCCTCCACTCTGCCACTGAATTTTTAATATTTCCTCTTTGGAAAATGGCAGGAGTCTCAGCAGGGTGGGGGCTTCTGCTCTAATACAGCTCTGCCAGGGGTGAGCAAGGCTGGGGTGCCTTAGGACAACACTTTGCCCTTGGAAAATATATTCTAGCTACTGTCACCACAGAACAACAAGGGGAAAAAAAAAAAAAAGAAGCATTTTCCCAAAACCTGAGGAACCAACCTCATAAATTATCCATTTATTATGTTTCTTCATTTCAGCTGAAACAATGATCCCAGTACATTTTCTTTTAAACTCTGTCTCCCCAGTCCAAGTGGCCACCTACTCTGTTGTCCAAATTTCTCGTGCAGTTTGAATCCTACAATGCGTAATCTCAGTAGGGTTATCAGTTATGTCATGCATTATACAGCCTCCAATCAGCGTAGTGGGAAACAACATTTTCATTTAATACCAGGAGAAACAGTGGAAGTCAGCGATTGATACCAACACAATGATGGGAAAAAGTGTCCAGAGGTGCTACTCACATAATCTCACTTTACAACATCTTGAAAATTCAATAGAAAGGACTTTGCTAACAATACCAGAATGACATCCACTGATTATTGTTCCTAAAGCTCTTAACAATAAGAAAGCCCTCTAAATATATCTCAACAAAAAACATATAACAGTTTGTTTCTTCTTTTTTTTTTTTTTCTTTGCAAAGCACATAGTATTAGTCAACAATTGTTGTGTGGCGTGAGCCCATTAGGGCTGTTGGCTGGTAATGTTCTGGGAAATGAGCTCTTGAAAGATCTTTTTTTCTTTTTTAAACATGCCTAACAATTGTATCTTAAAACAATCCTGGATCAGCAAACCCACTCTTATTTTCTTAAGCCTGAAGAAAAAACTAACCCCGCTTGCATTTTATTCACTCGCTTCGAAATTTGGTCGTGAGAAGTAAATTTTAGCTCAGAGCAGAAATGAGAAGCTTTCTAAGGACCAGCTGCTACTTGTTAAGCCTTTGGTCTGGGCAGGGTTATGTCAGTTCTCCAAATTACACGTGGGTCCTTTCCTGGTCAGTCTCTCCCCAGCAGTCAGTCCTCAGTTTAACATGACTTTCAGAAAGGGTTAAAATGCAATTAAATCGAACAGTTAGTACACCACGATATTTCTTTCAGGGGAAAAGTGGAAATGGGCATATTTACTGCTAAACTCACACATTAGAGGATGAGCCAGAAGCCACTAAGCTCTCAGTGTCTACTACAGAAAAGCCCTGAAAGTGGTTCATTGCTCAGCACCCTCCAAGAGCAGCACCTCTGGGGCCATTCCTGCTGACCCCAAAGCACACAAATGAAGACAGGTATGGGAATAAAATCCTTCACTTACTTTGCAGCATCAGGCCCATTCCTATATTTCATCACTGTGTTATTGCACAACACTTTTGGGGTATATGGCCATCCAGAAACTAATTGGGGAAGATTAAATAATAATTTAAATTACTTTTATATTTTTTATATTTTGAAAACAAAATGAACACTTACGTGTCTCAGAGATCTTCAGTGCATTTATAGCACTGAAAGGGCCATGAAAGATCCCTAAAAATCGTTAACTGAAGTAAACATTGAATCACATTACAGAATCAACAACAGAGAATTTTTGAATTAAATAATTGTGTCGTGCTCAAGGATATCAAGTGAATTATCCACTGGATTTTCTTTTATTGCATGCTCTTAATCTCTCTGTTTATTATTGAAGTGGTTAATAAGCAATTCCTAAAACAGATCCAGAAGATGTCTTTAGCAGCCTGACTGTCAGCCCACACCATCCAATATGTTTTCCACCAGCCTTTTGCAATCCTAGCTTGATTTCACCTTAAACACTTTTTGGAATGATTATTTTTGTTCTCTGAACTTGGACATTACTTGTGTAGATTCAGTTAAGATTTGTTTGCAGTCGATATAAACAACATTTACTGGGTACAAGACATATCAGAAGGAAAAATTTTAACTTCTGCAAACATTTTAAGATGATCAAATGAAGGGAGGGAGAGAACATCGTGAAAATCTAACTCGAGCACTGGCTGCTTGGCACTGCTTTCCCTGTTATTGCCCCAAATTTATTTAGAGAAATAGACCCATTATGTACTTCACTCGGAGAATTTTTTTCACTTCCCCACTAGACACTATGGATGTCCTTCAAAGCACCTTCTGGTAAATTTTTTGGCACCTGGTTATCAAACCAACCATCTCATCTCTCTCAGTTGAATATATTTACTGAAACCTTTTTATTAAGTAATAAATATTAAGTGTTTCTTAAGCAAAATTTTGTTTTCTTATAATTTCTCTGATATTTAAGTATAGACTCAATTAGTGGAATTCCTCCACAGGGTAACCTGAATGAAGCCTCAGCTGAATTAGGGGCTGATTCTCCCAAGGGCAGGGCTGGAAATACCTCTGGGTTTAATGTGGTTTCAAACATATTTTGCCGCTTTTCACTCCTCTGTGATTTTATGTACTTAAAAAACTCATATATCAGCATTGCATATAATAACAACTACTTAAACCTGAGTATCGCATATAATTGCATATCCATTAATGCAATTTGTAGGCAGTGCTTATTGCTCACCAAAGGGACAGAGGCAACAATGACTGTGGGAGTAAGGAGGTGACTTCAAAGTACCCCTGGCTGAAAGGTGAGGGGTCCACACACCTGTGCCCAGGTGGGGTGTGTGTCCCTGCCCCAGGGTCAGTGCTGGTCAGTGCGTGGCAGAGCTGCTGGTTGTTGTTGTTGGTTGGTTTTGAAGTCATAGGAAACTGCTTGAATGGCTGGAGCCAGAGCGTCTCTGAGAGGGGCTGCCAAACATGAAACAACACACGGAGCTCACTCGGTGCTTAATTACTTTGTTGTTTCTTAAATATGGGAGGGGTGTTATCTCTGCTGAAAGGCTCCAACTTGACAGTACCAGGGAGTGGAGCTGGTGCTGCAGAGGCTGCTCACTGGGAGCTCAGTGCCTTTGAGGACGTGGGGCAAAGCACTAAAGTCCCTTTACAAACTCTTCGGCCTTAGGTACACTCTCCCTCCTCCTCCTTCTCCCAAAAGAAAGCTTTCCCAAACCCAGTCCTGGGAGAAAAGTATCTCCCTGAAGGGATGGAGCCCTGGCTCAGGGACACCCCATAGCTGAAAACAAAGAGCCAAAGCCCCTTTACTAACTATATTTGCTGTGCCATGCATGGCATCGCCCTTGCCCCTGCTCCGGGGAGACCACCGACCCCAGCCTTGCTGTAGCACAGCCAGGCCACATGTCTGGAGGTGTGCAAGTCACCAGCAGCTCTGGCAGTGGGATGGGATCAAGCTTTGGACATCACAGCTCTTAGCTGGGCATGCTGCCTCGGACCTGTGCCTGGGAGCTGCTGTTACATGCCTGTGAAAATATGTATCCCAGGAACCACACCAGTAAACATGTGCCTTGTGAACAACATGATTCATATGTGATCTGAGGTTTTAGGATATTTCTGCATATTTTAAATGCTATCCATGTTTGAAAGCACTGTCCAGGAACATAAAGCCTCAATGTAAATTATTTTCTATTATTTATTATATTTATGTCTCTTTTTTGACAGCTCACCCTAAACCTTACAGTAAAATCTGGCATAAACTCTATGAAAACAGAGATAAAGCCTTTGAGTTTGCAACCAAGATTTTAATATGCTCTGGGAGTGCTGCAATTCTTCACGGGAGCATCAGGAATGGTTGGATTTGATGATCTTAGAGGTCTTTCCCAACCAAAAATGATTCTATGGCCCAATGAAACGTGCCCTGGCGGGGCCAGCAGCAGGCGATAGACCCGCACAGACCCCCTCCCCGTGCCTGCCTGTCTGCACAGCATTTCTTGTCTCTATCGATGTATCTAACGTGAGAAATAAAGTGTGGAAAACTTATTTCAGCTGCATTTCACGGGCAGGCTCTTTGATCAGCCAGTGCCTGAGTATTACTCAGCACACAGGAAAATGGACAACTTAACTTTCAGACTTTTGGGTACAGCGCTAGCCGCCGCGAAAGGGCTGTCGACATTGCCAGCAGTCGTTAGGCTGCCTTTGGCTTTGAACAAGAGTATCACAAGCCAGGGGACAAACTCCCTCAATCCCCTGCACCGGGGTGATGTTCGCAGCCCCCACCCGGTGCACCCACCCGCGGTAAACCTCGGAGCAACTCAAAACAAGTAGCCAGGGTTTAGTTAACCCTGGCTTGCATTCCTGACTCTAATTCTGTTTAAAGAGCGTCAGGCGAGGAGGGAACCCTGCGAAGCGTTTCTCTCAGCGTTGATTTATGTCCTCCCCGGCGCAGCCGGAGCCCTCCAGCCCTAATTGCCGGGTGCTCTCTCGTGGCTGCACAGGGAAGTGCTGGCGGTCCCTCCTCCGGCTCAGACCAGACTTCTTCAAAACAAATCAAAGCAAAGGGCTCGTCGCCAACTGGAAGTAACGACTGTGAAGTCCCCAGTAAGAGGACTCTTTACAGCCCAGTACCTCAGCGCTGGCCTACCAGAGCTCCTTGCTGGGCTGGCAGTGGGGAGAAAATTCAGATTTTTGCCTAATTATTGGCTGTTTGAGAAGCTGAGAAAAAAACAGGAGCCGGGCCAGGGCAGAGGTACCAGTTCTGACCTTCTCGTGCTGGCAGTTTCTCTCTGTTAGCTGGTAGCTACCATAAGGATTTTGGAATTCAGCTTTACCTTTTTTTTTTTTTTTAGTACACGTTAGTATGTGGAGTGGAACGCACGAGCCAGACCTGAGCAGTGCAGAAAGGCTGTCTTGATTCATTGCACTCATATGATTTTGGCTGCAGTAAATTCACTCTCCTGCTACAGCATGCAATTTGAGGGTTTATTGAATACTGGCACAACCAGAGGGGAATCATCAAAGTGGAGATAATTGCAGGGCTCTTGTTGCTTCTGCTGTCATTGCTTTACCAGCTATTGTCTCACTGCTCGGGTGAGCAGGGCCAAAGACCTCTCATAAGATATAAAATAGTCAAAAAAGTCAATTTTATCCCTTCTTCTATTTCTTTTCCTTGTGGTAGGACTTACTCTTATGTGTGATTCTTTACAGTCTCCAGGAAGTTTTCGGTTTCTTCTCCTATTTCACTATCCCTTTATTCAGCTCTGTCTCTGAAAAACATTATACAAGATCCCGTCCTTTTTTTTTTGTTAGCACCCAAACTCTTGGCCCCTTTCCGTTTGAGGTGGAAACCTAACACCTCTCCTCCAGCAGCAGGAGTTTGGCCTGTGGAATCCCTGGAGAAGCTTTCTGTTCCCCTCAGTAAGCACCAGACCGACGGCCAGGAGAGCGCCTTCTCCCTCAGCCTTCCCCTGCTATTTGTCTTCCCGGCTCTCCCCACATTTCAGTTCCCCTAAAAATCACCCAGAGATCATTGGCCAGTTCAGCAAAGACAACTGCTCCATCACAGCCGAAATCTGAGCTCACACATCTGGTTGAAGTTAAGCTAAGGTCTTCTTCCCAGAAATGCTTTGTGAAGTTCTTCTCCAGGCAAGACTTTTCCAGTAAGATAGTGTCTCCTTGCCTGCTATTTTGCTTAGTCTCGCTTTCTTTTATCTTCCTTGTCGAACTTAAATGTCGCCATTCACTGCTAGCAGATGTGGTTTGGGATTCCTACATTCTTTTATGCCTTTATTTCAGTGCTTTCATCACAGCTTCTCTTTCAGCTAGGTGAATCAAAGGCCTTTCCTTAGTCCAGTCAATGCGAGCTATACATGATGGCTTGTTTTATTTGGCAATCTTCTCCAGTATGTGATTCATTGTCTGCAGGTGATTCATAGTTAGGAAATTACTTCTGAACCCTGCCAGTGCTTGTGGTTGATTAAAGTTCAGAAGTCCCTGTAGTCTGTTCACCAGTGCTTTTTTGTCAACTCAAATATTTGTGTGCAGTAAAGAACAGTAAAAAGTGGATGTGCTATTGACATGAGCAATTTACTTGAATGTTTGCATCTTTAGAAAGTTCTACCAAAATCTCTAGAACTGGCATGAAACTGTTTCACAATGTCTGACTAAATGAATCACGTTTTACAAATAAATATCTGTCAAATCATTCAATTACTTGAGATCCAGTCATTAAGCAATAAAATAAAGCAGTAAATAGGAGACATCTGCTGTGAAGTGCTACAGAAACATAAGCATCTTTCTCAAGTTACCTTCTTTGCATTTTGGTATAATGATTCACCAAAAATATCTTACCCAAGGCAATCAAACATCAGAAAACTGTCCACTGCAAAACAGTATTGGCATAACATGGTACCTTACCCAAAGCAAATACATCTTGGTGGAGGCTACCAGGGAACAAAGAGGAGATCGATCAGCTGACATGCTGCAGCATTATTAGGTGAGCTCAAATGGCTCAGGGTACTGAAAACTTGAAACAAAAATAGCATCGGAAACCATTGCTTCTGATCTTGAACTGATTTTTTAAAGATGTAAATTCTGCCCTTCCTTTGAAAGGTAATATTTCTCATAATGGCCGAGAGGTTCTCTTTACGTCAGAGGTGCTTTACATCAGAGGTGCTTGTAGGGATAATATTAAAACTCGAGGCCTGGATGGTCAAGGGGCTTGAAAACTGACTCTCGAAGGACCTCCTGCTCAAATCCATTGCAGCAGGAGCTGAATCCCAGAGTTTGGCAGCTTCTAGGGAGCTGCTGTCATACTGAAGTGGGGATAACAGCTCATGTCGGTCAGGCACATCCACATCAGAACTGCCACTTTCCCCAGAAGGATGAGGGGCTTTTTGGCAGCATCATCCTACAGGGTTGACCCAGAAAATGGTATTTCCAAGACTACAAATTAATTCAAGTACCTTTTGGAGAGGCACTCAGATAACAGCAGATTTAGGGACTTGTAGCCTCTTCGCTTTTCTTTTGGGCAGCTTGGGCTCATTGCTTCATCTAGAGTGTCAGTTTGCAGAGCAGTGCTTGATTTGCATTTCTTTGAGAAAGAAAATATTTTTAAAACTTATCTTGATAGTTATAGAATTTCCTGTGAAAGATACATTTTTCCTGCCAAAAGATTCCTACAATGCTCGAGCAGCACTTCAAAACCGGTAGAGCTGGACTGACATTGCATATTTTACTGGTAATGGAGCATAGTAAAAACAAAAATGGAAAGAACAATCAAGCACCCAAAGCAGCATTATCACAGAAGTATCAGCTCCTTTCAGACCTTTCCCTGGATAACATTTCAGCACCAGCAGTTCTGCCTATATTTTGGCTCAGAGATTATGTTTAAAATTGGAATTGCCTGTATTAAACTCATATCTATGAAGGCTTCTGTGTCTAATTCAAAATTCTTCTCTAAACAAACCCTGTAACTTCTCTGTGCTTCAGGTTGCAACAGTTTCTCAGTACATATCTCCAAATGGAGGTGTTTTTTTGACAAAATTGAGGTTTTAAATGTCTGTTTAGTGACTTTAGTTACTTTCTACATTTTTCACAAGCCTAAGAAGTTCCAGCAAGTTCAGTGTGTGTTTCAAACCTTCTCTCAATATGCTTATTCAGGCAAATATTTCTGCTGAGTTCAATTCTTCCCAGGGGAATATACTTTGGAGAAGAAGTGGTTAAAAAACTCCCCCAGGATTTGACTGAGTATAACCAGCAGCAATTTAGTAAGAACATCAGGACATTGTGAAGTTTTAAATTGGATTAAAAAAAAAACATAAATCCATAAAACAGGAGGTTAAGACCTCAGTTTTCCATCTCATCCAAGAAATTGCATTGAGTACAGTTTAAATAAAGATGTTCAACAACTAGGAGCTGAACTCTTTATTTGTAGCCACCCTCTAAACCCATCTCAGAAGACACAGAAATGCTCCATCTCAGGCAAGGTTTTCAAAAGCCATCACTTCTGTCCCGCCAGCTGCCACATGTGTTTGCAGGTCTTGCTGGCTCAGCAACCCTCCAGGTTGGATTTGCCTGCTGAGATCAGCCCACGGCGTTCCTCTTCTATAAAAAACTGCAAGCAATGACAATGAATTTGGCATTTTATCCATTTGCAGTGCTCAGCTTTGAATTCCTGCCTCATTTAGCCGAAGATATTTGGCTTGGTCACTCCTCCTCTTTGACAGCTTAGATATCGCTGCTCTTCGCCTTCGTGCAAACATGTGCTTTTTATTTTAGGCTATGCAAAAAACTATGTCATGACTCTAGGGAAGATATATCCCCCTGCAACCCTGGATAAAAAGGATGGCAGTCAATTCAAATTGGTGTCCACTCTTCCGTGCCAGGTGCATGAACATCTAACTGATAAATGTGTTTATTTCCAGTCTTCCTCTATGGTTCTGACATCAAGAGAAGCACAAAATCCACCATGAGTGGCAGAAGGACTTCCATGAGGAGCCATGCCTCTGGCTGATCTATTTCTGGACTACCATTCTAATTAACCTGAAAATGTCAAAACCAACAAATGTGTCTTTCAAGTAGAAGTCAAAAGATGAAGAATACATACCAATGAAACACAAAACTAGTGTGGTTTTGCTTTTTTTCCTTAACAAAAAAGCAATACTATTATAAAACTCCAGCGTTCCAAGTTATGGTGTAGGGACTCAACACACAGGGCAGAGAGAGAGAAGAGGGAGAATGATGTCTTTCTGAAATAAAACCTCATGATTGTGTGTCACACTCAATTACACACAAGGAGAAGACAAAATGCTGTTGGTCTGATGTCCATGTGCATCCCGCCTGCACAGCCATCAGAAAATGGAGGGGAGGTTAACAGCATCAGGACTTGACCAGTTGGGATGTTTGTAGGACATATAAAACAAGTTTAAAACAAACACTGAGCACAAAGGAGTAACATGGGGAGAACCCTTCCTGAAAGCCTGGAGAGGCTCCTTGGAAACAACAACTCTTTGGAATCATTTACAAATGCTGCCCCATCTGTAAACACAAGAAACATCCTTAATGTAAACAGCGTCCCTCGCTCAGAAAGTGCGAGGAGAAATGAACAGGAAGCAAGGCAGCAGAAGGAGGAATAAATCAGTGACAGACTTTTATGAAACAAGACATCTTGGTCCTTACGCGTATGTGCACTCACCAAAATCGCTTATTAAGTCCACATGGATCAAGTGAGCTCTTTGGAAAAGAGAGTCTAAAGAGAAGAGGAACATGAAAGGAGCATCTAGAAACAGATGGGACATAACGTTTTCAATAAACCTGAACATAGATGGGAATCTCTCATAGCAGCAGCTAAACTGCCTCGTGCTGTGAGCCCATCAAATTTCACAAGCTTAACAACATTGGACTGAGTCTGTACATGTGGATGAGAATTTGCAGAGGATAAATCTAGCATGTTGTTTGAAGCTGATGAGCTGTGTGGTTCAGCAGCAAGGACGCTCCCTCCAGGATAACACAAGGTACCCGTGTAGTGAATTGCTGGAATCAGCAGCTGCTCAGTGGGATTTGCCAACATATCTTGCCCGGTCTATGGTTAATTAAAGGATCATACAATTCCCTTTCCTGTTCTCGAAACTGTACCCGTGCCAGAAATTCTTGTTCTAAGCCTGGATCTGGATCTCACTTTTAAACAAAATTTTTAAAGGATCTCCAGTGTCTGGTAGTATTCTGTAGTTATTATTTGTGTTATAGGAAGACCAACAGATCCAAAAATAAGACAAAGGGCAATATGGTCATCTCAGTACAAATATAGTGATACAGTGTAATTCTTCTTAACTTAAAGAAATTCCAAAAATAGGCAGTAATGGACAGACATTCAAACAAAGGTTGTTAGCAATGCAGAGAATAAACATCCAGTTCCTTGATACCCCACAGACAGTCCTGTCCTGGTCTACTTGACAGGGTGGTGTATGGTCAAAGGTTGGATGTGATGATCTTAGAGGTCTTTTCCAACCTAAATGATTCTGTGATTCTGTCCATGTTGCCTGTCCATCCTAGGCTTTCTAACCCTCCTCATGACCACTGAAAGCTGTTTTTTGATCAAGAGCTGCTGTGGTACTGATGAACACAAGTATTCCCTGGGATAGAAGAGAAAAGTGATCTTGACTGCAGAGACAAGATGCCCCCAGGTAAAATCAGATTTCCCATTAAAAAGCTGATCTTAGGTCTGACAAGACACTAATAGCCACCAGTTACACCTGACACGACTGATAATAAAAATCTGTGGTTATCTCTAATACGTAACAGTGCCTACAACTTAATTACCTGAATCACATTTATCCTTACTCTGAGGCTGGTGATTCACAACCAATCATTCCATCAAGCATTTGGTAAAAGCGCCTTGGAGGAAAAGTTGCATTTTATGAGAACACTCCATTAGGCTACGGATTAAGAAAGGAAATTAGTACTGAGGGTCAAATCCTTTTGGTACTATTTACATTGGAAAGGGGTTTCCCTGATTTATATCTCTGCAAATATTATCTCCTCACCTGGTGCCAGCTGTCAATACAAAGCCAGGCTGGACTGTGTAGAGTGTAAGTCAGGACAGGATATGGTGTGTCCTCAGCACCCACCTGAAGGGCAGGTCCCTAAAGGACAGTGTGGTATGATGGGGTCACGCCCCTGGGGATGTGGGTGGAGGTATAGGCTGTGACACAAGAGCTTTCATTTTGGGCTGCAGGAAATTATGGGCCCAGGAATGAGCATCATGGGCACAGAAGTTGGGACACACACATATACACATTTACATATATTGTCTCTTCCATTTAGATCAACAGTGCTCATGAATTAAGGGATATCCCAGCAATTCGCAGGCATTCCTTTAAGCAGCAGCAGCCACCTGCCTGACTTGGGGCAGGAATTATGTAAAGGACAGCAAGCACACCTCACCCCGTATAAATCATATAAATCAGTCTGATCTTGGGAAGATGGACTTTCTCCCAACTTTATCAGACATTATCAGCCCTTACCTTGAAGTCCTGACTTGCTGGATTGGTTCTGCCTTTTCATTTCTTTCTGTGCCATGAAGTCAGTTCCTATGGATGAACAAGGGATGAACATGGTGCTGGACATCTCCTTCCTTCTCCAAAAGCTCCTCAGGACCCACTTTATCATCCCACAGCTTTCAGGGACATAAAGTGATGTCAATGACTCCACCACTGCTTTTTGCTATGATTTTGTGTGGTCCTGACCCATCTGGAAGGGAAGGGGTGATGATAAAGCAAAGAGCCACATGTGCAAACCAGAGCTGAGATACTGCCATGAGGAAATCCCAGCAGAACTGGAGACAGGCCACCAAGTACCTTCAAGGATCCGATTTGTGAAGTGTCTTGGGAAAGTCAGACTCAGCAGTGCACAGCCATTTGCAGGAGGGGTTTGGGAGAATGAACATAAATTATTTTCTTTACATTTCTGAAAAAGATGTGTGCTGGTTAGACTCAAGAATATTTTTAACAAAAGATGGCACAGCAGAAATATTTCAAGTAGGAATTCTGTATCACTATATAGGGAGTTATTCTTCAAGTCCAAGTGTTAGCAGGATTTATGGTAAGATTGTCCCTTCAGCTATTGCTGCCACAACTGCTAGTTCTACCCAGTCATTAAATACTGGGTTTTTGAAAGAACTAAGAGTTTTTCACAGCAAATAAATCTAAGTATCCTCCATTTACTATTAGAGAAACAGAGACAGAAAGCAAAGACTTTAGATCTTCCTGAGATCGCAGTCTGTGAAATGTCCATGCTGGAAAACCACAACGTTCAGGAAAAAAATGATACAGGATCTAAGAAAGCTTCAACTGTTTTATAGAAACATTTACACACATCAAAACATTTCATCCCAGGCCACTGCCACTGCAGGTAGCTGCTAATTAAAATCTGCTGTGCTGTGGCTACTGTCTCTAAAACTCTGGCCAGCACATGTTTTATTTCTCTTCCTTTTTATGCCTTTTTTTGTTTGTTTAGATTCTGAGCTTGTCTGATGATATTTTCAAAATTCAGTTTTATGTTTAAAGATTAAGTTTAATAAGCTTGTACGATATATAAAGAGATTATAATTTATTATTTAAAAAGTTTCCTGACAAGATGTCTACAAGAAACATGACCCAAACCACACCGCCTTGTAATAATACCTCTTAAAAATTCCTGACCTCCCACTAAACACTCCTGCAGACTTCCCTGCTTCAGTCCTCACTGAATATCTCATATGTGTCCCCTATAACATTACACAGGAGGAAATGAAACGGGAAAGTCATCAGCTCAGACTGACAAACGACAGCAATTATCTACCACTGGTATTTTCTCAGAGTATTGACATAAAGCACTTTTTCTGGCAGTGTAGGGCTGGGGGCTCATGAAAACAGTTTTAGATCCCCTGTGACACTTGATGCATCTGCCCTTTTCCTAAAAATGGGCCACTAAGAATAGGGAAAGGAGATACAGTGCAATGAGAGAAACAATGCAAAGGGTGCAGGGTGTAACTGCTATGGGGAATACAGGCATGAGAGTGAGAAATACAGCCAGAAGAAATACAGGTGTGAGAAGTAAAGGCATAACCATGAGGAGCACAGTTGCCCTGCAGTCAGCCCTGTCTGACAGGGGTTTGGTGCTCACATACCCACACCCAAACTCAGTCCAGGGGTGATGCTGCCTCTGCCTGCTCCAGCAGCCCTTTTCAGGGGTTTCTCTGTTCCCCTCCCCAGCCCTGCTCCTGCATACTCTGCTCACTACAGCAGAGGTTTTCCCACCAGCCAGGTCATGTCTCCTCACCCAGTAGTTTCCCAATGACCTGGCTGTCTCCCTTCCCTGCATTACACTACCTCAGGGGTGGTCACCTTTTTGCCATCACCACTGTCCCTGCATCTCCACAACTGCACGTGAAGACCACACTGGGCACCAGGCTGGTATTGCATTGACATACCCATTTGCTAATTTGTGATTTGCATTATTACAGATTTCATATTTGCTAAAAGTAAGTTGCTTTTTCAGCTGGCAAATGCTTTTTTTTTTTTTTTAAATTTTAAGGTTTATTTTTATTCCTTGTGATAGGGTTTGTAACTTTAGGAACATTACTGTAAGAGAGCTTTGTGTGAGCTTGGTCCACATGCCAACAGCTACTCACCATCACTAATAGGTAAAACTACTCAGGGATTTTAAAGCTTTTAACAAGACCTTGTCTAGACTGGTATTTAGTGGCAATACAATTAAATCATATTGCAGAAGAAAAAAGAAAAAGAGATTAAATTATTTTAATTACCTTTTGAAGCCACTTCTCCCCTGTAGATGTCAGACCTTGATCTGATTTAAATTGGTGCACATCAGGTGTTGCTCCACTGATGTAGCAGCAGTGTAAAGGTTAAAGGGATCATAGTGTTTTTATATAAGACAGGCTAAAGCCTGGCCTATAGCACAGCTATATTTGCAATAAATTTTTTCTTTTTTCTTTTTTTTTTTCAGTTGCTACAACTTTGCCAAAGGAGTCCCTCAGCATGGGATGTCACTCAGGTTGTCACTCATTTCTCACGTGAAGTTCCCAGCATGTAAATATTGGGCATAAGCTTTCCTGGGATGGATTTTCCATGGATGCATTTTCCATGCCTCATCCTTGGTGCCACCCTGCTCTGCAGACCTGCAGTGTGGAGGGAAGACCAACCATGTTTTTGCTGAAGGCAGATGCCAATGGGCTCCCACAGGTGACAGAGGGGGCGTCTGTGGCCATTGTGGCACTGACCCAGGGGTGGTTTCACCTCTGAAACAGTCTCATGCTCCCCAGTCCGAAGTGGGCAAGGGCTGGTCTGTATGTATTTCTCCTATATCATCCCATTTATTGTTTCTCCATCATACTGGGGTGGATGGCTTGACTACCTTGCTGCTTAGGCTATTCCAGTCCTCCCTCCACATCAGATGCATCTCTAATGCCTGATACTCTTTCCCTAGACAATTAAACCTTCATTTGTTGCTTCCTTGCAACTCCAGATTTTAAAACTATACTTTTTTTTTTCCTGTTAGGTTAGGATTGCTTCCAACTTCCAATCCCCAATTTAGATTACACGCTCAGAAACTAACTCCAAACATTTACTGCGTTTGAAGGTCACAGTGCTATTGATTGATTTCCAGTTATAATGTATGTTGTCCTAACATGAGTTAAAAACATTCTGGGCTAAATCCAAAAATGCTGGGATCAAAGCATCTGGACTTGTTGCTTTCATGTTTGGCACATAAAGGGGCTGGCAGTCACCAATGTGGTCTTGGCTGGGCTATAGTTGTTTTCATTCTCTGATGTGAAACAGTTGGGAATCACAGACCCTCCAACAGTTATAGTGGACTAAATAAAAATTGGCTTAATAACCTGCCAAGCATTTGAAAGTGCCAGTCTCCAGAGTTTTTCACAACTTATTGGCTATGGCATGTTTTTCTTTTCATTTCTCTTGTGTTTTTTTCATCCTCTCTCTCTTTTTTAAGAAAGAATTTTCTATAAAATTAGACTTTCAGTTGGGTATTTGAAATAGGTAAAGTCTTCATCTCATCAGACTCAATTTATCATCTTTGATCTGACTTCACTCATTCCTTTGGCTGCTCCATCTGATTTTATAATTTAAAAAAATTATAAAAACATTTTCGCTATCTAACTTATCACATAAGAAAATAAACAAGGCCCAATTCCTTGGCTAGCCTGTCTTAAAGATATCCCAGCACTGCATCTGCATGTCAGCTTTTCACTTTCAAATTCACTTTAAACAGATTATTCCTAAAGTTTTTTTTATTAGTCTCCCTAAAAGTCTTCTATTTATATTTGCTGTTTATAAAATCGCATCCAGAGGCCATTGTGCAACGCGCTGCACATAGTCAAAAGCCATCAAGCTCTTGAGACAAACAATGGAAACACTTTACAGATGGGAGCTGTTGTACAGATGGAGGACGGGGGCAGGAGAGATGTGGAGGTTGGAGAGAGGAAGAATTATGGATGTTGGCCATAGTTGCGAAAGAAGCCAGTGGCAGAGCCAGGCACTTAACCCACGTTCCCATCCAATTGCTTCCCTACTAATTAATTTTCCTCTCCCATCCTTTTAGAAGGCACATTATAATTTTTACCCCCTTCTCTCATGTTTCTAAAAAAATAAAGTGCTGGCGATTGAAAAATCAGACTCCTCCTGCACGTCACACATTTTTCACTTTGGTTAATTTCTAGGAACTTTGCGTTGGCTTTTTTGGATCAGAC
Organism: Corapipo altera; assembly: GCF_003945725.1. Classification (NCBI taxonomy): domain Eukaryota; kingdom Metazoa; phylum Chordata; class Aves; order Passeriformes; family Pipridae; genus Corapipo; species Corapipo altera. Next base: position 8,457,359 of record NW_020884895.1, read on the forward strand.
ATGGGGGCTGCCCCTGGAGAGGGCAGGACCAGGAAGGTCACTGCTTCCAAAGTATAAGAGCTACTCCTGTTGTTTCCAGCCAGACAACACATCTCGTTACACATTGCGTTGAGGTTTACACCTAGACAAGGTTTAGTGTAGTCTGTTGGTCAGAGGGAGCAGTGCTGCTCCTCTTGCTTCCCACTCTTGACAGGTAATCCATGGAAAAAGAAAATTTATTTTGGCCCCATCAGTGGTTCAGCCTTGCACTAGACCTCGGCGTTCAAGGTTGATGCCATCAATGTTCTCTGCCCCTTCCCGTGTGGCTCCAGCAAACATCTCCCGAGGGACCACACGCTGCAAACCCCTTTTCAGATCCCCAAGCTGAGCTGATATTCCTTGGATTCATGCAACTGATATCGCAGGGAAAAATAGGAGGAGGAAAAGGACTGCATGGGGAACACGGTCTTCTCTGGCTGATTTTTAAGCAGCTCATTTTAAACATCTACATGAGGCTTCCAATCAGTTCTGGGACAGTAAAACTTGGATTGAAGAGAGACTAAAACCAGCTAAAACTAATGTTTTAGAGACAGTCAGGACATGAGGGATGAAGTGTTTAAGTAAAGAGATGATTTCAGTTCTGGCACCTTTAGCAGGGCTAAATATCTCTTTAGGACTCTCAGTAATAAAAAAATGAATGTGCCGCTAAGAAAACCAACACTCAGCACAAAAAGCACATTTACCATTAATATGTAGTCTAGAGCCATCTAAAAGTAAGATTACTTTATAGTAAAATGAATATAAATTTGGCTTGCTAAAGGATTTTGAGGATTTTTTGTGTTCAGGTAAAACATTATCAATTGGTGCTGTGTGTGGCTGTATTTATACAGTTTGCTTTTCATATTGCCATTAGAAAAAACCCGTGCACATTCTTTCCATGTAAAATAATTTTGTAAAATAACTTAGTCCAACAGTTACACCTAGTCTGAGTATCAAAGATTTTTTTTTTAATTTTTAATGTTTTGATTATAAGTGAGTAAATGAGCATATGTGCAATTATATTTTGGGTGCAATAGCTTCAGCCGCCACATTTTGGCATTTTATTTTATTAGCTAAAAGCTCACATATGGTTTCCATGTTTCCAATCTGGCTTTAAGGATGCAATGGCTGAATTAAGCAATGTTTCTCCTCACTCCAATTCCCTTAGATATACTTAAAAAGTCCATTCAGATTATAAAAAAAGTAAATTAAGGTTTATAATATTCAGAAGGTGGCCCATGGTAGTGACTAATACAGTGCTATCCTGTAAGTCCCCTTGCACCCTGCAGAAACTGTTAAAAGCCATGTTTCATAGTTTAAAATATTAAATCACTCTATGATCCTGTGGGGCAGAGTCATGCCTGAATGCCAGCATATTTCTTTTATGAACAATGATACCATTGTATCAGCGTGAGAACTCACAGATAACGGGTCACCCCATGTGGCCACCGGGATTTACAGGTCCTCCAGCACCTCCTCATATTGGACCTGGGGGGATTTGGGGAGGATTTTCAGAGAGCCCCCATTCAGCACAGTCTGACAAAGCCTAAGAAAATGACCTGAGGGAAGAAGCTCAGGGTCACTTGATGTGTAGCTGTGGGGGTGATCCACAGGAGCTGAGCAGTGCATGGGATAGAGGCCTGGGAGAAGGGCACAGCTCCAGGGAGGCTGTGAAAAGGGCAATGAAGAACACTGTGTCCCATGGGGTTTGCAGCAGAGGTGGTGTGGGTTGGGCGTGAGGCAACGCTCCCCAACTGCAGAGGTTGTGAAGCGCTAAATGAAAAGAGTGAAGTTAGTGAGTCCCGTGAGGAGAGCTTTGCAATAACTGCACAGGCAAACACATGTCAGGGATGGTCTTGGCCTCAGTGCAGCAGCTTGGCTAAGTGACCTCTCAAGGTCCCAGCCAACCCTGCAGTTTGAGCTCATCAAAAGGCATCTATGGCTTGTCTGGGGTCATGGAAACGTGGGACTTTACTGCATTGATGCAAAAGTGAATCAGATTCAGGATATGCCTCTTTTATCATAGAATCCTGGAATGATTTGATTTGGAGGGGATCCTTTAAAGATCATCTCCTTCCAACCCCCTGCCATGGGCAGGGACACCTTCCACTAGACCAAGTTGCTCCAACCCTGTCCAACCTGGCCTTGAACACTTCCAGGGATGGGGCAGCCACAGCTTCTCTGGGTAACCTGTTCCAGTGCCTCACCAACCATCCTAACACAAACTTGCTTCTCCAGATCTTCAAGTTTCCATCTAAATCCATCCAAATCCAGCAAAACATGCAAGTTTGAACATAACCCATATCCATAGGTACACTTAAGTATGGGATTAAACAGCTTGCTGAATGGGGTCCCTATGTTCCTAAGGATTGGCTGTTAGTCTTGGCTCTTTTTTCAGCTAAATTGAGATGGGAAAAGGTTTCCACACTGGGATGAAGCCAAGGGGTTTTTTTCTCCCTTTCTCTTTTTTTTTTTTTTGCCTTTTTCTCTCCAAGAGAACAAGATAGATGCCTGACAACTGTTTCTATCTTGTTAATATCCTGGAATTTAGGCTTTTGGGTGTGGGAAATTCAAGACCAAACTTCTGCTCAGACACATTCAGCTGAAGGTTGTAATCTCAGTTCTCACACGTGAGCTATCCTGACCACTGCGCTCTTTAAAACAGCAAAATTCTTGGGATTTGGGTAAATCCCAGAATAAGAAGTGGAGACAGTTCAAGGGACGTTCTAAGTTCATCTGATCCTCCACAGGGCTTTGGTGTTGACAAATGATTTTCTAAAATTTTGTTTTAATTGAGCTGTTCTAACCAACTCTAAACATTCAACAGATATTTTAGAGGGTGGCCATTATTTTTTCAGTTCTTTGGAGATATCAAACTCCCATAACTTTGCCTGGAGTCATGGAGAAGAAGGTGACGTCAGCTTTTCTGAAAATCAGCTGTACGTCCCATGTTTGTGAACAGAATTACTGTCTGCGATCACCTTTAAAAATGTAGACCTTGGATGCCTTCCCTTCCTAGCACCAGTGAAATGAAATAATCAAAACACTGAGAGCTGGGAGAACAAGTGAATATTGTACTGAAAATTCCACATAGTGCCTGGACTGGTCCACACAGTCTGCAAGATCAAGAGATGCTTCAGCCCTTCTGCCGACACATGAAAAAAGCACTACAAGGTTTTAGGAGGAAAACAAATTAATGGAAACATCCCCTTAAAAGGACCGTTTCCAATCACTGGTACTCCATTCATTACAGGCCTGAGTGGTTCCAGAGACAACAGAAAACTATGCATTGTTGCAATGCCAAGAGCAAGAGAGGCAACAGGGATGCTGTGCTGCTTCTCACTCACTGTAATCTGAGGATTTTCATGCCCTTCCCATCTTGCCTGGCATGTTTGTCACCCAGAAGGTTGTGGCCACTGTCTCACCTGTGACCAAATGGACCCAGACACAGCTGGGTTGGGACGCTGGCACTGGAGCTGTGTTGCCTGCACAGCCCAAAGAGCAACATAAAGCAGACACCGGGCAGGATTTCTGCCTCATGCATTGTGAAGCTGAAAAGGTTTTACAGGAGGCAAAGTTTTTTTATGGGAGGTAAAAACACAGCAGTCATTTAATTAACAATACCTCAAAGTCTTCAGAGAACCACATGGCTGAAGTTTTCCCAGGGCCGCGTGATAACCTCGTTAAAATTTGGACAATATTATTTAATCCTTGCTCTGTAAACCAGACTTCTGCCATTTCCCCAGGGCCCCTGCAGCGTGACAGTGACATTACAGCATGGACTCTCCAGCTTGATGAAGATCTGAAAGTGTCACCACATGTTACAGGTATCTCAAGAGCGCTTTGAAAAACTTCACCTCAAAGCCCAGGAAGACACACACAGTAACATAGGGTTCTTTCAGAAAATGAAGCAGCAACCTTTCATCAGAACTTGCTTCCAACCCATGTCTAACAGAGGGCAGGGTGGACTGTTTCTGATTAGTCTCTGAGAAACCTGTACTCAAAATACTCACTGCTTCACCAGGTAAGGCAGAAATAACCCTACATTGTCCCATATTACCTGCACTGAGGTCGACAGGCCATAGACAGGAGTAGGATCAGCTGCCACAGCCCAGTGTAAAGTCTCCATCACAGGCTACTGGAGTCGTCAACTTCTGTTGAGCTTGATCAAACCAGAACGGGTTAAGAAATGGGTATGTGGGGTGAAATTGTGCAACTTGTATTGTTTTGGCACTATATATATTCTAAACAAATGATCTTGGCTAAGATAGGCATTTTTTTTTAAATCTTTCCTTTTATGCCTCTTGTAATTTAATCTTACCCAAAACTTTATGGAAAGAATACATATTCACTTTATGCCAATCACTGAGGATTAGAACTTGCAAAGACTACTTTTTTTTGTGCTATATCGCATCTTGCTGCAGTTTTCTAGATCTCTTAAATGCGAAAATAAACAAACACCCATACATCTGGGAGCAGATTTCCAAGTGGAGCTCAGCGCCAGCTTTTTTTTCCTTTTCTGAGCGCTCAGCACCCACGATGGGGCCAGTTCAGCTAAACCAGGGCCAGGTTTCCACAGAAACACGGCGATCTGGAGGCTCCCATCGTGACAAATATGCACAGATTCATCGTTTAACTCATCCTCCCACCCAGCAATGATAAAACGACACAGTGCTGTAGCAGCAATAACATCAGCTATTGATAACAACAGCAACGACCCTGTGGTGGACACATAAACAGCTGGGAGGAATGTTGGCCACGGAGGGCGATTGCTCAAGTCCCCAGTGAAGACCTGAGTGTTTGCTTATGTTCTTGCTTGGCAAGATACGGCTCTATCAGGATGCTATTTAGTGTTTGAGTAACAGCATCATTTCTGACATGCCACTGATTCCTCGGAGTGCAAGAGAGCCATTGGGAGAGGAGATATGCTGTTGGTAACTGCTCTTCCTTCCCGGTTTACTGGGCCTAACCCTGATTTATGAAGTGCAGCTCTGGACAGGATGTTGCCAGTTGAGGCTGTATATTGCGTGTCAGCTGCAGAATTTAGGGATGACCTATGTCCTGCAGGGAAATGGCTCTACCCTGGACAGAAGATGATCTGAGCAGGTGTTTTCCATCTCCAGCTTCTATGGTGAGTCGAATCATTCAGTTTGACGACTGCCAAGTGCACATTTAATTGGATAGGAGAGAGAGTTGGGTGAGCAGAACAGGCGAGTCGTGCCCTTATTCATACAGCCTGATGAATTTCTTTCTGCTACAGTCCCCCCTGTTTTCCATTTCCTTTCCACAAACATTTGAGTGAACCCAATTAATGGAAAAGCAATCCCATGGTCTCATGTAAAAGAGTTACTGGGAGTCATTTTTGCACATACAAATACTTGGGCTGGTAATTAGGGGACAATAATATCATGTGCCAGAGAAGCCACATGGTCAGATGTTGGGTATCTGATCCACATCTAAATATACACAGAATCATGGAATTATTAAGGTTGGAAAAGCCCTCCAAGACCACTGAGTCCAACTGTAAACCCATCACTGCCAAGTCTGCCACTAACCATGTCCCTAAGCACCACATTTACATGTTTTTTGAACAATTCCAGGGATGGTGACTCCATCATTTCCCTAGGAAGCCTGTTCCAATGCCTGACCACCATCTCAGTGAAGAAACTTTTCCTAATATGCAACCAAACCTCCCCGGCACGACTTGAGGCTGTTTCCTCTTGTCTTGTCACTTGTTACCTGGGAAAAAAGATCACCCACCTACAACCTACAGACAGACAGTCGTAGAGAATGAGAAGGTCCCCCTGAGATTCCTTTCCTCCAGCCTAAACAACTCTCTTACAGCTAGATCTCACTATCAAACACAGGAGTGGTGAACAGTCACACCAAAAAAATTATTTTTAGAGGAATTAGTGAGAAAAAAAGTAGGGAATAACAGCTGCATGGATCATCTTCGTGGTAAGAAATTATGTAGCATGTTTGAAACAACTTTCAGTGTGTGTGACTGCTCTGCATGCTATGCCTTTTTCACAGGAATTTTTTTCCTGCATTAGAGAAAAAACCCTCAAACCCCCACAGTTATTTGCTCACTGTTTGTAACACTCTGCAACTTTAAAAATTCTTCCTCCCCAGTGCAAACATACTTCCTCAGAGAGGCAGCAGCAGAGCCCCGCTAAGATGCTTAAAAGGAGGTCAAGAGAAAAGCCATTTACCAGGGGAATCTCTCTCAGTCCTTAATACATTTTTATTACTACCTATGCACACAGTGTTCTCTCAGAGGCTAGATGAATAAATATGCCTCTTTTGAGCAAACATTTATAATGCTATTTGAACATGGGGGAAGAACAGTTTCAGCTTAAAAATGATACTCACACCATGTTTACATTTTTTTTCCCAAGCTGCAGTTAAAATGAAACTATCCAGACAGACATTCAGCATGAGGCTTGAGAAAGATTGTTTCTTTTGGCCACTTCCACTACAGAATTTCACCTAAAAATGAAATACAAAAGACTGGGGTTTGGGGGCGGGGGGAGAAATACAAAAGAAAGATTTGTTTGTAGATGAATTACTGTGTGCAAATCCATCCAAGAACATCAGTGTAATTGCTCATTATTAAGAGAGTTGGAAGATACTTAGAAATGTTTCTCTTCCTTTGAACTTTCTGAAGGCAAACAAAGTCCTCGAGCTGGTGATGTACTTGTGCATGGACTTCACTTGGAGTGAAGGGGTACCCCTTGCTTCCTCCTACACTGCCCAAAACCCAGCAGATATGGTTCTAGTCTGCTTTGGGGCACCCTGGGCTCAGCCCTCAGTGGCAGACCTGCTCTTGGGAAAGGAACTTTCTCCCTCTTTTTCAGCTCTTCACCTTCAAATTTTAAATTCCTGAGGTTAGGGAGCAGCTCTTATTTTATCAGAAGATGGAGGAATGAGCTGGACCTCTGGACACTATCCCAGCAGCATTCCTAATGCCAATTTTAAGAGGACTCCTCACACACTAGAAGTCAAGGAGCACTGAAGGGCTTTCCTGGCCAGGACTGGAGGAGGGTAATTAGCCCCTGTAAGGATCCTGGTCCTCTGAGCTGGGAGAAACTTCAAATCCCACTGACTTCACTGGCACTTCAGGGCACTCAGCACCTTCCAAGATTAATTCCTCAAGCAGGGAGAGGTCTAGAAACATATATATTAGAGCACTTTACGTCTTCAGCTGCAGTAGGGCTCTTTCTGGTGAGCTTGACAAAGGACAGATTATATATTATGCCATACCATAAACTTCAGCAATCTAAGAATTCTGAAAATACCCCGTTCTATTACTCTGCTTGCTTTGACATGAAATATTAAACACCGCTTACCAAAGTAACATTATTGAACACAGATGTCCACTATCACATTCAAATTGTTCAAGTCAATCTAGGTTTATATATTTTCTTTACTTAAGCATTTGTATAAACCCAAGTGTGCCCTGACAGTAATGATTTCACAATATACTATATTCAATTAAGGAGACAAATATGCATTTACATTTTTACCAAACTTCTTTCACACACACACACACACACACAAAAGCTCCAGCTCCAACTTATTTTTGACATTTGGTGGAAAATAAAGGAATAGAAAGGGTGCCACCTACTGAGTCGCTCAGACATTTTTGGAGGCCGAAAAATCGTGCAAATTACTAATATGTTCATTCCAGTTAAAAATAAACAAACCTTCAAGCTATATTTATAAGCCTGTGGGAAGATAGCCACAGGGAGTGTTTTCCTTATCAAATCACTCAGTGACTAGAGCTCTTACCAGGGTGTAGGAGACCCCAGCTCCAGCTCCCTGTTTCTCAGCAGGTTTGAAACCACCTATTCCTCTGGAAAACCCAAGCAAAATGAGTCCGTCTGTGTCATCACAGTCCATGAATATCTTTTGCAAGCAATGGATGTCACAAGACATGAGAATCCGGCAGCGCTGCACCATAAACGTGACCCATTGCACAGGACCCGTGTCATTTAGCAGCCTGTCACTAATTGGGAAGGTATGTTGTCAAGTAACTTGCACATAAACTGTATCAAGCAGATGAGATTTAGGCAGGCATCTAAATTTACAAGGTGAAAAGGTGTATCAAGGCTCAAGAATGAATACAGGCTCTCAGAACCACTTCAAACGCCAGTGTGCCTTTTTGACATCCATCAAGGCACAGCCTTGTCTTTAAGATCCTGCAGAGTGAGGCAGAAATATAGAAGGTGACAGGCTAGTGCTGCAGTTTCCTCACTTGGGGAGGACAAACTATCAAAATAAACTTCAATGTTGCCTTGATATCGGGCAGAGAAGCCACCACTCATGGCTTTTTTTCAGTGGTAAAAGTACACAGCCTGATCAGCCTTAACATTCACAAGGGAAAGTTGATGAAGAGCTCTGTAAATACACCTTGAGGCAGGAAGATCACAGTTCTGATAAATCAGGAGTTTGTCTCTGATCTGAAGCCAGTGATGAAGCAACAGCTTCAGAAGGATGGGGCACTTACCAGCAATCCCTCCTGACTGACCACCAGCACAGCTCTCCTTTGTTCCCTTGTGCAGCCTCTAACAGAAAAGTTAGGATGTGCCAGCCATAAGGAGTTTGTTGCTTAACTTCCTTCCACAAAAGATGAAAATCACATTGATTTTCTTTGGAAGAGTTGTAGTCAGGACTGACAGAGCCCCAGGTTTTTATTCTTCCTGATTACACACAGAGCAGGGGAGGACAATACCTGATGTCAGGTGTGCCCCATGTCAGGGGAATGGCACGAAAAGCACAAGTCTGAGATTTATTTTCATCTCTTATGAAGTGGGTCAGCCTTGGGTCTGAAAAAGGATAGATTAAAAATCACAGGATCACAAAGCTGGGCAAACAAATAACAACAAGTAAGATTTTCAATACTATGATAAGAAGGCACTGGTATAGTTAATTTTTCATTATGGACCTCCATCCCTTCCCTAGTGCTGGTTCAGAATAGATCCCAAGGGTATGCCCAACACACCCTATTAATCCCTCCCTGCTGAGTGCAAGCTCAGCTCACTGAGCCCTCACCAGACCTGCAGATGCAGCTGTATCTTGGTCTTGGCAGATTCAGACAGACCAGAGGTTTCCACAGTTATCGTGTATTTAATATTTGCCAAAGTTTCTTGCGTTGGGGACTGGTGTAGCAATTACATACTTGGGAAAACAATTGTGAAACATTAACAAGTCCTTATTGTTAACAGGTATTTCTGGCAGAGATTCCTTCAGGGCAATTTGGACCAGGCACCCCAGTCGAGCCGGTAATGGCATTTTTCCCAGAGGGACCTTCAAAGTCTCTTGTGTGGGGCTTTGTTTTGCTGGCAGCAGAGGCAGGAAGAAACCCAGTTTTCAACATTCTCCTTCGTGCCTACTCAAAATAATACATCCACTTATGGACCATGATGCTTTTCACGTCTCCCATGACTTGGAACACACTTATTATGTGAGGCTGCAGCAGACGCTGGAGCATGGATTATGTACTCAAGATAACAAGGGTTGTGGATCCATCCCTTTTCCAGCTCCTCAGGTATTCAGGGGCTGCTTTCTGCTTGCACAAGCCCTCACTGAGATATGCATTAAAATGGATTTTTACTGCTGCCATGTGTAGTGAAATCATTCTGTCCCAAGTCCTTACAGAGCTTTTTGGATTTTTCTAAAGGGAGGCAGCCCTGGCTCTCTAGAGGACCCCGTGTAGTAGTTGGGCTGCACACCTGGGAGCAGCACTGGGGTTTTTTTTACATATTTAAAAAAAAAAAAAAGCTAAAAAACCCCAAAAAGTCAACGTTGTTTTTTTAAGTTTTGGTTTGGTTTGTTTTTTTTTTTTTTTAAAGTTAGAGGTCAGAAATAAGAGAAAATACACTGCAAATTCATCATGATTCTATACTTAGTATAGAGTAAAAAAACTGGACTTAAAGTACTGATGCACCAAGTCACACATCTCACATTATCCAACCAGTGACACTGAACTACCAAATTAATCTGCAAAGCTGCCCAAGGGCAGGAAATCTCCAGCTAACACTCCACAGCAAAAAGGTTTGCAACAAAAACCCAAAGCATACCAACCCCCATCAATGCTCTTTTCAAAGATGTAAAGATTTTCCAGGTGCTTGACATTCACCTTAACTTTTTAAGTAATAAAACTTGAGGAGAGGATTCCTGTTGGATCAGAGGGGAGACTTAGCTACAACAATAGCTGTGCTGGCAAACCAACTTCTTTCAACACCTTCTTGAGTTTGTATTTTAAGTGGTTTTGCCACGTTGGCAGCCAAAAATAACTATTTTCTGATCAAATTCACTAGTTCTTGTAAAATATTTTAACAGGCTAAATATGACCGTGAGCAGTTCTAATAGTCCTTCAAGCTGTCTGTTCAAACCTTTTACTTTTGAGAGGGTGAAGGGTTCCAGGAGAGGCTGGAGCAGAGCAATGCCCTGGCCAGAGTGGTTGTTGTGAGGCTGTTCCTGCAGCATTCCCATCTCTCCTTACCTGGGAATACAGACCATATTTAATGCAATGCTACTAGGCTTGCTGTTTTGTACTTAAGGTTAAAGAAATAATTAAGAGTAGCCTCCCCTGTGCCTGGTAGTGCAAGGCTGAGATCCACGACAGCTACCACAGCAGAAATGTCAGAGAAAAGAGAAAAAAGCAACTGGAAATGCAGGAATTACCCCACAGCCTCTGCTTGCACTGATCCTACTCTTTGCTGGTGGCGTACAGCAAGGAATCCTAATATGGGTCTTACAGGATAAATAAATCATTTAAAACTGCATTTCTAGTTAAAAAAAGCCTCCAGATGAGAAAATTAGAGAATTTTCATTAAGTCACTTTGTAAGTTATTTATGGTACTCCAAGACTTATAAAATAGCAAAGAAATGACAGGCCAGTTTCTTGTTAACGAGAACTGGAAAACCAGGACAGAATCAATGGGAACATGGAGCATTTCCACCCCAAACGTGGCTCTGTTTGACTGACCAATATACACTCAGTTAACAATGCTGCTCCCACACTGGGAAATCTCCATGGCCACCTCCAAAGTAGGAGACAGAGATGAGACAACCCTCAGATTTCACAAGAGGTTTCCTTCACGTTTCTGGATGAACCAAGAAAGACTTGTAGGTAGAAAGAAAACATGGATTCAAAGTACAGAAACTCAGTTGTTGGGGACCAACATGGTGGTTTCAGGGCAGGATCATCACCTTGATACCTTTGTGTAGCCTTTGCTTAGATGGACCATGGTCTACGACTGATGCCAGTAGATATCACTTAATATACTAATTAATTAGCCATGACTCAACCTCTGAGGAACAGCAAGCCTAACTCTTCAATCTCTTATACCAAGAAATCAAAGACCAATTAATCAAATAATTAATTATCTTAATTATCATTAGGCTCTTGGAATCACTAGAGGGAGAAGCAAGCACATGCCTCAAACCAAGATATTACATCTGGATGGAAAAAAACACCCAGTAGATGATGGCATGAAGCATTTATACATTAACTATAATATCTACACCACATGCAGCTTCTCAAGATGCTTTGCTGTCATCAGCTTACTAAAAGATAAAGATTTATTGGGCTATTACTGAAAAGGAAGCTAGATACTGCCAAATGGCATGGACAGTTAGATGACTAGTTGCTGACATCTTTATTCATATATAAAACAACACAACTGAGTTGTATTTTTTTTTAACTACCATGCTTGAAGGAATCAACAAAGCAATGCCTTATCATACAGCACTTTTAAGTAATTTTTAAATCATTCATGGGCTTTGGATAGCTGTTTTTATTGTGTGCATACAGAATATTCTATTAGCACCCTGTGAACTTCTAGTGCTGACTAAAATAAGAGATAAGAAGTGCTGGCTGCAGATTGCTATAACAGCTTCTGAAGATGCTGAGGGACCATCCCATGGAGCATTGCTCCCTGGTTACAGTCACAAGGTCACTCTTACTCTGGTGCCATATATCTTAGAGGTTGGGAAAAATTTCTTCCCTGTGAGGGTGGGGAGGCCCTGGCACAGGTTGCCCAGAGAAGCTGTGGCTGCCCCATCCCTGGGAGTGCCCAAGGCCAGGTTGGATGGAGCTCTGAACAAGCTGGTTTAGTGGAAGGTGCCCCTGCTCATGCCAAGGGGTGGAACAAGATGAACTTTAAGTTCCCTTCCAAGCCAAATCATTCAGTGATCTATGATTTATGAACATTTAAGTGCTGCAGAGACAGTGCTAACTCTGCATATGTTGAGAATATTATGGTTAAATATTCCATGCCTACTTTTTGATCAGTTCTTAAATAGCAATCTGAAAGGTTAGTGCAATAACATCAACAACTTATTTGAATAATTTAAATACTGCTTCTAATAAAGAAATTACTGAATAAGTTGCAAGGTTCTTAGGATTATTTTTAGAACATATGTTAAAAAGATGACAAACCAAATGAACTTAATTATTCTATTCCTTGTTGAAAACTGTAGGAAAAGTGAAGTAAATCATGTAAGACAGAACCCAGCAGTATTACAAAGCTCAATTTAAAACATTTGCCCAAAAATTTAAAAAGGATTCCAAGCCTGCAGAGCTGCACTCCCAGAAGCTACCAAGCCATAGCTGTCCACTTTTGCTCTGACAGCTTGATATACTGTCCCCCCTTTGTTACACATTTTGAATTCAATTTAGCATGCTACTTCCAATTAACCAGCACACACTTACCGCATTATTTGGCATTAAACAGGCACATGTGCTCCTTTAGCTCCTGCCAGTGTGAGAAGACAATACCCTGAAGGTGAACCAGGCTATTTGTTCAGCAGTATCAGGCTCTGGGAAGTGTCCAAGCAGGCTGGTGGAAGCCCACAGGTGTGTGCTTTCAAATGCCTTCAAGGTGCTTCATGCCCAAGTCTTCCAGAAATGTTACACTTCATAACCATCCTCTTCCAGAAAGATTTATGCTGTGTTTTGAATATTTCTGATACTCTGGTGCCTGAGTGCCAGAAACCTCTACTTATCCATCTCAGTCACTGGCCAGGTTGCTCTGGTCAGGGATCATACATAAACCCATTTGTGCAGAGGACATTTTTTATTCTATACAAAATACTAAAAGCAGGTGTGATTTCAGTCTGTTTCCTCTGAAAAGGAATTACAGAATCACAGAATATGCTGAGCTGTAAGGGACACACCAGGAGCACTGAGTCCAGCTCCTGGTCCTGCACAGGACCACCAAGAGTCACATCATGTGCCCAAGAGTATTGGTTCAACAGATTAAAGTTTCACCCACAACATAAACCTGCTGCTTCAAGACTATCAATAAGGAAAAAACAAGAACAAGTTTTAATGACATGTTTATATAAAAGAAATCAGCATCCTTTCACCATGATATGTCTACAACAGAAAGTACAGCACAGATCTGAGATACATCCCACATATTCCTTGAAGAGGGGTTACAAATTCACAGACATAATATATTGCTATGCAAGTGCTTATTAAAAGCAATAAAAAGAACAGAATGAACAATTTATGCTCTACAAGTCTGAGATTTGGTGTTTACTGCTGGAAATTGCTTTACACAGTGTCAGAATTTAAAGCTTTTACCCTGCAAAAGAATTACTGGGCACAGTTGCAGCTCATGCATGGAGCTGCTCAGTCAGCCACAGGTCAACCTGCAGGAGAAGTCCTTTTGGAACTAGGGACTGAGAAGGCTTCTAGCCTAAATATAGCAAAATTAACACAAGGATGTGACGATGGAGATTTCTTGGTCCATCAGTTCTCTCAAAGATTATTCTTAAGCTTACTTTGCTCTGATAAGAACTTAAATTCTAACAGAATCACTATTTGATCTACAGTATGAAGCCATGAGGGCTCCAAAATGTGTCTTTGCCTTTTCTGGGAAGGACATAAAGGTATTATTTCCATGTTTGTCCCGTTGGCAACTCCTGACACTATGCTGGTTATTACTTACACAAACAGAAATCTGCAGCCAATCAAAATAATATGGTTGGCAAGGAATCTGGGCAAACTTTAATAGCTATGGTTCTTCAACATAAAAAGGATAAAAGTGGAATAATAATTTTTGGCAGGGGAAGCGGGGAATTTTTAAAATTCTGATTGTTTTCCTATGAGAATAGTGTTAGTGAAGTCTAACTTGAAACATGTTGTTCTGGTTTCATGAATTCTCATTGAGCAAGATTCTGCTGGACCCACTGAGTTACACTCAACTTATTTCCACTCCAGCTGAAGTTATCTGGAATACACAAGGTAAGAGAGGGGGATTTGGCACAGAAACTGCATGGCTGAAATAATTCCAATGTCTTTCTGAAAGGAGTTATCTGCACATGCAAGTGTGTTGCAGAGGAATTCACAGAGCACTCTCTTCAAGAAAGTGTAATTAACTTCAGCCTCCCGGGAAACTGGGAGCCAAGAAAGGCCTTCAAAAAGTGGAAGGTGGACATCGGTTTAACTATAAACTCCATTTTCACTGAAGTTTTCACTTTCATTTTCCACAAGCCCCAGTGCTATGGTCAGGACAGTATCACCCTGACACTGTTTCACTGAAACCTGATGAAGCAAATAAGCAGAGTTATATTAATTTAGTAGTAGCTACAATCACTTGCCATAAAATGAATCTGTGGATGAGGTGATTTAGTAGATTTTTCATTTAAAAAATCCATGTTGTCTAATAAAGTCTACTTTGTAGGTAAAGAATTAGGTAAATGGGTTAATCTGTAGTAAGGGGCAGAATCAAAACATAATAATGACATCATAAGTAAACTTCCTTAATTAATAGTTAATAATGTAAAGTTGAGGCTCTTCTAGAAAACAAAAATCTGTAAACATTTTTTCTGCCTTGTGAAAAAAGTGAAAACTTTAGAAATAGAGAACTAAGACAAGACATTCCAAACTACCCCAATCAAAATTCATGTCTTAGTTTTTTTGAAATCTTTAATTCTGATTTTTACCTTTAAATCACTGTACTTTCTTTTGGAACAAAAAGTCATACTGAGCCCCAAATCAGAATGATCTGTTTGATGGCACTGAGGGGAACTTCTTTCTCCAAGGCAATATCATAAAGAAGCTAAGAAGTATTTTGGAGGAGGAATGAATAAAAAAGACTATTGCATATGAATGGTTTTGTATGAATTGGTAGTTTTTGATTTAAAAAAAGGTTTGCTGAAATATTTCCCAAGCAGATCTACTTGGTCCTCTAAATTCATTGGCACAGGCTCAATATCCGTCCCCTAAAATATGTGTTTCATCATGTACCTAAAATTGTGACGTTCTTTAAAAACACTTAATACAAAAATCTTTTATTTCCTTATACTACATATTTACAATTCTATTATCAAGGTACTGTGGAAAATGTAAACAAGTGTACACAGGTGTAAATAATATGGCTTGAGAAAAAGTGCCTCCTTGGATTAGCTGCTCGAATCATGTATCAGTAAATGAAAAAAAAAAAGAGAAAAACAGTACATTTGATATATTTTGCTGTTTGACAGCACTGTCAGGGTTTTATGTGGTTATTTATGCTAAGTAACCACATCAGTCTCTGGACATCTGTCCCTGAACTGGAATGTTGGATGTCCTGGAAAACAGGAAAAATAAATAAAAAAAAATAAAGCATGAAATCTTCACTAGGACAGTGGTGGTGGGATCTCCATCCTTGGAGATATTCAGAACTCAGCTGGGTGAATCTCTGAGCAACCCCATTTAACTCTGAAGGCGACGAGGTTTTGAAAGGAACCCTGGACCTCCAGAGGTCTCCTACAACTTTACTCTCTATGATCCTACACAAATGAGATATTTACATTACTATTGTAGTTTGGCTCTGCAGTAAATACATAGTTAAGATCAAAATATGTCAACTGCTCAACTTGAATTGTTCTTCTCCAGCAGTTGCTTAGATTATATCTCATTGTCTCATTTACCTTATCAGTTCCAGTACAGTGAAACTGCCCCAAATGCACATAATTGTAGGATCAGACCCAGGCCTTCAAATCTCCAAAAGAACATTTAAAATGCCACAGCCCTACTGAAAGTCATACGCTTCTGACTAGTTTTGGAAGAAGAATTTTGTCACATTTACACTGAATGAACTTTCCATCAACATTTACAGAGCTCTACAGTAGAAATGACAAGGGATCAGCATCAATCACACTGATATTTTGGCTGAAAGCACAGTTGGTTAATTAATTTTGACACATTCACAAATATCTTTACTTTCAATACCTATGAAGCGATGAATAACAACAATAAGACTTCCACAAAGCTTGAAAAAATACCTTCCAAACCAGTATTGCTTCCAGGAGATCACAGTTTGAATTAAACTCCCCAGTGAGCAAGTGCCTTGCTTTGTCCTGGACAGTTAATGATTGCAGATGTGTTTAAAACCTGAGAAGAACTGTGGGGTAAAATTGTTACTTCACCTACTCGTCCAACTAACTGGATCCTACTTCACCAACTCACCACTTATGCAACCACAAAAACAAAAGGTCTTAAAAAATCACAAATTACCATCAATTACTGTAATTTTGTCTCTCCTAAGACAAAAATCTGCTCTTGCAGCTCGTTATGGTAGGTGGATGGAGTGTGAACACAAGACCTGGGACTGCCCATATTTCCATGTCTACTGAGCCCATGGTCCTGATACCCTTTCCTAAGTGCACTTTTGAAAGAATCAGACTTGAGTGGTTACTGCATAGCTTTGCAACTTCTAATCTAAAGAGGTATAAAGAGGCACTCTGAAATCTTTCAGTCTAGTTAACTCAGGATATTAAAATATAGAACATAAGTTCTTTATAACAACATAGTCCCGTATCAAAGAACAAGCTGTCTAAAGAGACAAAATAGCACCAAAATGTCTTTGTTCCATGAAGTGACCAACAGCAGCCATCGAATGGTATGAGGACTGTTTTAAGCTGAGTTCATTAAAAAAAAATTGTGCAGTAAAATCATAAACCCCACAGAGATTATCTTTAAACATCTATTGTTGTTCACTGTCTGTTTTCTCCATCCAAGATAAAACCTCTTCTGTGTTAGCAGGTACCGTTTGAGGAGATCTGCTGCCCAGTTTGACTTGACAAACCACTGAAACTCATCTGACACGATGTGAGAACGCAGAAAGCCAAGACAGTCTGACAGATGACACCACGCTCTTTGGAAGATGGATTCAGACATAAGCAAGATACAGATGGAGACCTTCTTCAGCTGCAAGTTTAAAATTAGACTGCATGTTTCTCTAAAACACACAATGTTATTCAAAGAGGAATCGTTTTGGTGAATCCCACTAGTTTCTGTGCAGTGTGATTTTGCAGTGGATCTGTATCAGCTTCATAATCTGTGAAACACTCATTAAACGTGGTGGTGGTGGTTGTCAGGAGACAGGGTTTAGAAAGTCTCTGATACGTGGCGTGGCTCACTGAACATTGATGTGTTACACACTGCTTATCCTGATACTCTTTGGAGCTGGTCTGATTAAAAACATGTCTGAGCTTTCAAGTGATGAATTATATTAATATCAGAAAGAATGGCCAGAGTAGATTAATGGAGGGGCAAGAGGCTAGAAAGAAGTACATGAAACAGATTCAGCTTTTTAAAAGGATCCAACTACTAAATGGCCTCTGTAGTCTTCCATAAGAAGTGTGAATACTTCAGTACAATTCAAGCTGAATTGAATAACTTTTCATATCCAAATTCAAATACCGTCTGTGCATATAAAACAGTCCATTTATTAGTCCAAATGTTACTGTTGTAGAGTTCTTGGAAAAATACTCCCTTTTTCTTGAGTTTGTTCTTCATAAAAAGGAAGCTTTGCAGGGCCACCTAGAGAATTAAGTAGAAATACGGTTTCAGGTCTATATAACATAATACCGAAAGAGTACATAGATTATACAATTTACACTTAAATAATTCAATAAATGGTAGCCTTTAAAAGAAGGTAGGGGAAGTTACATTGTCCTCCTCACAGAGGCAGAGAGCAGGCAAAATACATCTCAGGTGGGAGGTTCCCAATGTGTTTCTTAAACTAAAGGAGGAATTGAGAGGAAACTTCCACTCAATACTACACCTCATTAAGAGGAGATATCTAAATAATTGATCCTCTTGTCCAAACACTGACCACTACCACGGGCAACAAATGGTTTCTTCTACTAATAAAGGCTGCACACTCCCAGCCTGTGTTACCTTCTCTGCAGGTTGGCCCCATCCACGTGGCTGGGCAGGCGCAGTTCCCGTTGTATGGATTGCACTGGGATTTGCTGGCACATTGGCACCGCAGGGAGCAGTTGGGGCCATACCGGTCTGACCTGCAGTCTGGAAGGACAGAGGTCTTTGGAAGACATGGAACACTTCCTAGCAGTCTCCCTGTTCTCTGGGATCAGGAAGCTACTTAGACACCTACATCTGTTAACATTAAAACATGACATTTTGGAAAGCACTGCAGCCTTCAAGTTTCGTCTGCCACATGGTCTGCCCAAACTGCAGCCCAGCTGTCCCAAAGAAGTTCCCAGAATGGAAATCATTACTGGTGTAAAAACAGGGGTTGACAGCCCAACAGAAAACATCTTGGGATCTGCTCAGGAAAGTTACTGTCAGCATCCTGGATCCACACTATCTCCTGCCCTTCTCCTTCCTGCACGGCTTGGCTGTCAGTGGGTGCCGGCCAAGAGCCTTCACTCACAGAATGTGTAATTGAAAATTAATCCGTTTTATATACACTCTTATGTCTTGCTCCAATTGCATGATTCTGCTGCCTCCTGGCAAATTAAACTCACAAAAAACCCACACTTCCAAATACAAATATGTTTCACACCATACCTGGTAAATCCTCACTGCAATTTTTTTATGCATCAGAGGTACAGGTGTGAAGGGAAAGTGAGCAGCAGGTCACAGGGCAGGGTGTGAAACACTCTGCAAACAATAGCCCTCTCTCCTTCACCTCGCTGGGAAACCCTGTGAGTACCCAGGGCATTTGCTTTCTCCCATGAGCACCCTGGGGTAAATAAAGCTCTGCTGAGACCCCCATCAGCTGCAGCCTCAGCACGTGGGAGAACTTGCCCCATGTGCTCCAAGCTTGGCCTTTTCAATTAGGAAATGTTATGAGAAAAGGTCTCCTCAAACACCTCTGGACCTGATTTTAATTTATGTAATACCACATTTTCATGTTAATAACAATGTGTATTTAAGACATCTGTTTGAAAGTCTGCAATGTTAATTTACTACAGAAAAAGAACGCCCATAAAAGTCTGTTATATTCTCTCTCTCTCTTTTTTTTTTTTTTAATTAACATTATGCCTGTTTAATGGGTGCTTTACCAGAGTTCAAATTAAAATCAGGCCTTTTATCTTTATGGCTGCTGCAGAGTCACAGCTGCTCACAGTTATATCACAGATGAACTGAGCCTAATTGAAAATAAAAATGCAAATAAAACCTACCCCATAACAGCTTTTCATGGATGGGGGCTACCCTAGCTGATTGGAGAAAAATAAAAGTGACTCGCAGAGTTTGCAAGAAGCAAAACCTCAGTTCCCATTTTTGGTGCTGAGCTTCCCCCTTGCGTTCCACTTCTGCCTAAAATTTCCTTGGAAAGGCCTGTGGATGTCCAGTGCTGTGTGGCCACAAGGGTGGTTGATATTCCCCATTGGAGCAGCACTGCAGACTGGGTGGCTTCTTTCTCTGACCACAGGACAGTGCCCAGATGGAATCAAATAATTTTCCACTTTATTTTTGCAGGTTGCACTAGTGCTTAAGCTTCCAGCAATTACTTTTTATTATTAATTGCCTGTTCAAAGCTGTTTCCTGCCCTATCCTAGGACAAAAGAAGAAATAATATTCCCCCAGTGTTTCAGAGGCTCTGGAGGATTATGGTTCCTGGTGTGAAGCTCCATAGTAGCACGTGGATGTTCACTCCTTTTATCTTGTTTGCCACAGCATCTGGATCACAAACCTCTTACACTCAATTAAACCACTGCAATTCCTTTTACTCCTGTATTATCCTAAATCCATTCTATCATAATCACAGAATCACCAAAAGGTTTAGGTTGGAAAGAATCTTAAAGCTCATCTGGTTCCAGTCCCAGCCCCCTGCCATGGGTAGGGACACCGTCCACTAAACCAGGTTGCTCCAAGCCCTACCCAACCTGGCCTTGAACAAGGCACAGCTGCTGCAGGACCACTACCCTCATCCATAGGGATTCTCCCCTACTTTCAGGGAAAGCAAATCCTGAGCTGGACATACTTTTTCATTGGTCTGAAAAGGGTCACAAATTTCAGTGTGAAAAAACACACAGAAATTGGAGCTCTTGGTGTCTATCTGCATCCTCTGGAGTCCTCCCCACTACCTTTGCAACATTTCTTGGTCTATTCTTCCCCAATCCGTGTTTTCCAAAGCTCCACGCAAACGACATTTTACAGCTGACCCATAAACAATTTTCCTATCAGTGTATCAATTTAAATATTGATTAAATCATGAGGTACAGCCCTGCTGATAAAGGTGTTGATAACCCATAAGAGCAATTTGCTACAAACAATGTGATCTTGAACACCGGCAAAAGTCCTTCTACAGTTCTTAAACCAACAGGTCATAGTGGTTTAACTATTCACAGTCCAGCCCTCAAAAACATTATCCTTACCAATGTCACATTTGTCTCCAGTCTTCCCAGGTGGGCAAAGGCACTTCCCAGTCTCTGGATCACAAGGAGCATCTCCGCAGTCACACTGACGCTGGCACCTCTCACCAAACCAACCCCTGTCACAGGCTGATACCAAGAGAACTTTTTACATGCACATTTGAATGGCAAGGTGTACATTAAAGCCAGAGGAGTTTTCCCAGGATGTCTCAGAGGAAAGCTCATAAACTCTCTGCTGAAGCCAGTGTAAATGCCAGCTTTAATGAAGAATTGAATGTAGTGGAATAGGCATAATATTTGTATGAGCTCCCCTTATGTCGGGTTTGTCTAATCTAACTTATCAAAGGTATCTGTAAATCTGTCCCAGAAATGTAACTGGTACTTATTTTCATTTTTAATTAGAATTCTCTAGAAGACTATTCCATAACACTCAACAGGTCTGACATGCACCTATTTAATAATCTTATTTGGAGCTTTAGAAGCAAATTTAGAATCAGTAAAAGGGACTTATTTTTAATAAATGACATGTGGAACTCATTGCTCCAAGACATCATGGAGACCAGGACTTTCACTGTATTAATCGGAACCAGATTAGTTAATTTCTAAGGGAATAAGAACACCCAGCTGTCTAACAGGAAATCTGTCCCAATTTCAATGTTTCAGGATATTCACAAAGAAAATATGGAAGAAGTTGCTCTTAACAAACAAATATTTGAGTAATTACATGAGGCTTTTCGAGATCTGTTTTGGCTCTGGTTTTTTGTTTCCTTTTTTCTCTCGCATCAGAGGGGTACCAGTACCTTTTTCACAGTGGACACCATGATACCCCAAAGGACAAATGCACTGTCCTGTCACTGCATCACAGCTCGCTCCATTTTTACAGGTACAGGGGTTAAGACAGCCCAGCCCATGAAATCCAAGGGGGCACCCTGAAAAATTAAAATGAGGAAGGTCCATGAAGAAAATCATACACCCTGTTAAAATCCTTTGTATTCTCGGCTACGTTCCCCGGGAGCCATCAAAAGTTACCCTTAACTCTAATAATGCCACGTGCTTTCAAACTTGTGCCACCCAGCATCAGAGACATGCAAGATCTGGAGGCAGCCAGGTGATCTGAGCCATCCCAAAAAATTTAACTGAACCAGCAGGGTGTTTCTTGACTACTCTGAAGCCCCACCTCCCCCCACAATTACCCCGGGGGCCCCACTTACTGTGCTCGCAGGAGTGCCCGTAGTAGCCCTGGGGGCACTGGCAGCACCCTGTGAACCTGTCACAGGTGCCATTGTGCTGGCACGAGCAGTCCAAGGTGCAGCCAGACCCGTACTTCCCTGGGAGACATTCTGCTTGGCAGGGCATGGACAGAAAAACAGACAAACAAAAAAACAATCACTGACCTCACCCCAAAAATACTCATATGGGATAGCTTGTATTGCTGAGAGATGATGCCCAGAGGATAACTTGCAGACCCAAGAATATGTGTTATGAAGACACAGAGCTTCTGCCCAAATGCAATGCATTTACATACTTTGATGAAAAATCGTTTATATTATATAAATGTTTGAACAATAACTTCCTCGTACTTTTAATAGTCTGCCTTTTTTAATTTGTCTCTTCACATACTTGATGTTGAACCCATACTATGGGCTGTAAAGCCGTGTAGTGAATGGTATAAATGTTATCTTCTTTTTTTTTTTCTTTATCCAGAGCAATATTTTCTTTTAGGCACTTAGAAAGTGTGAAAGAAAACATGAAGCTTTTCCTCCTCTGTGTTATCATTGGAGTTCACGCTATTCCAATTTCTAATAAAACCAGGAGAATCTTTTTCACACATAGCAACAGCCTCTACATGTATAATGAGATATCTGCTTTCACAGTACCAAACACATCTCAAATTACTGAAAGTCAAGCCATGCAAAGGGGACTGTGCCAATATAATTAACCCCAGCATCATCTCTGAATAAGTTAACTTCCCACTGCTGTGATAATTTGAATCTGGGCAGACGAACTTAAACGAGCGTGGCCGTCCGAGTAATCAGATTCAGAACTCTGCAAATGCCAGACAAGATCTTTCAAGAACATCATATCTAATCACTATTAAAAGGATGCCTGATTAGCTGTCTTTGATTTCCAGTCAAAACACACTCAAACCCACACTGCTGTGGAGATCAAGACTCGATTTTCCAATAATTTCACTCTCTCTGTCAGAAGATAAACAGTGAAGCTCTTTCTAGTGACACAACACACAGTCTCTTATACAACGTGTGCAAGTCTGCCCCCCATGCTCCACTCCAGAGATGTTTTATCTGTAAGATACACCCAACAAGCCACGACTCCATATGGTGACACCTGCATCACCCTGCTGAGCCTTGGCAACCCCCATGAAGCCTGTGGGTGACTACAGGGATTTAGAGGAACAGACAGAGATGAACACAATTGGTGTTCAACCTGCGAAATGCCAGGTCAGTCAGTTATTGGTTAACTGCAATTTTTTTAGTGCCTGTCCACGGTGATCATTCACTGTGCACTGAATGCTCACAGTACTCACACTGTGAGTACCTCCATGTAGCATCTTTCCTTTTCTTCCTGCTTCTTCTCTGCACACACACATGCATGAATTGGGCTTCTGGGTCTTCTCAAGTGCAAAGTGAAACAATTATATCTCAGAATGCTGCTAAAAAGTGTCATTTCTATATAATACTTTTATATAGGGACACTGCCCTGTAAAGAGCAGTGCGTGGTAAAGATACTTATGGAGTTTGAGGTGGACATTCTACAGGTGTCAGGGGCAGAAAGCTGTAAATAAGTTCCTAAGAACATGTTGAGGAGTTTGAACTATGGGAGTTATGTTCTAAGAATGCCATTTGTCTTGAATGTGAACTCGGAACTTGTGATTTCCTGAACATTTAAGCCTGCAAATATTCAGGTATTTCATCTACAGAGAAACATGGGAAGGTAGAAATGCAGAATTATTTTTGGGAGACAGACAGAAGGACAGATGTGGGAAGACTCTGGGCTGGCAGGAGGGGTTCTGGAGTGAAAACTGAGCTTATTCTGTGAGTGTGCTTTGCCTTGTGTAAGGGAGAGCTGTCATGGAGAAGTAAGGGTGAGAGATAGCAGGGTAATCTCAACTGCTTTGGACAGAAGCTGTCAGAACATCTGTGAAGTCAATATATGGGATGTTCAACTGCAGTTCAGTGTCAAATGGAAGAGAAGAACACAACAAGAGAGAAAGGAGACATAGGCTTCTGCTGACTGAGGAGCAGCACACGAAAGAAGACACAAAACAACATTCCCATGAACAAAAGAACACAAAAGTTGGACAGCAGAAAAAATGTCCTTGCAAAGGAATTTATGAGAGTTACAAGCAGAACTCACAAGGTTACTGTCTCTGAGAAATGACTTGAAGCTCTAACTAGGGGTAGTTCTGTGTGAGAGAAGCTACAGAGGGAAATGCAGCAGTGATGTAGTCTACTTAAGCAAAAACTGTCCCCTTTTGTGGTTGCCTGGGGACAGTTCAAACCTGTTCTTGAATGTACAAGTCCACTGGCATCAAAGCAGAAAATCACCTTTCTCACAGGATCTTCCTGTCCAGCCCAGCCCACAGGTGCAGTTGCCATCCACGTGGTCACAGATGCCACCATTCTGACAGGTACATGTCAGGTGGCAGCTGGGGCCATACTGTCCCTGGGGACACACTACAGAGAATTAACAAAGTTTGTAAAGAAAAATAAATTAGCATTCAAGAAAAAAAAAAAGGATGAAGGTGATAGGGAATAAATACAAACACATGCTCCCCACAGAGTATTCCAAGTTAGTGGTGTCTCCCGAGCGTGACCAGACACCACTCCATGACTGTTATCAGCTTCATCCAAACACTTTGTTTTGCCATATCTCCTCAACCCTGTGGAGATCCCAGTGCCCTGGTACTGAGGGTGGCAGAGCGAAGCGGGGAGATGTGGCAGGATAAGGAAGAGTGATGGAGCAGAGAGGGACAGAGCTGAGTACACCTGACTGCGACGTTATCGAGCAAAGGCACTGGGAATGCAGCTACAAACAATGTTTGATGCTGGCTTTTGTTTGCTGGGTGTTTTAAGTGTGTCACCATTGACGAGGTGACCTCAGGTCCCGCTTTGTTACCTTGCTGACAGCCAGGTCCCATTTGGCCAGGGGGACAGGAGCACTTGCCAGTCCGTGGGTCACACTGACCTTTACCACAGGCACAGAACTGGGCGCAGTCCTTCCCATATCGGTTTTCAGGGCAAGCTGAAGGAAACACAGGCTTTTGTTAAACATCCTGATGCCAGTTTTCATCTTTAACATAGGCAGGATCTTATAGGTAGAGTTTGCTTCGTTTTTATTCCACCTAGTGTGCTTCAAAGCAACACCTATGAAACCAAAATCCATCGAGAGAGATGACTGCTTCATCCTCTGAGACTTTACCTGAGGTTATAAATATAATCCGTGGTTTCACATGGAGTATTTAAAAGATTTCCTACTAAAATATCAGTTGCTCATCCTTCCAGCTAAAAATATCTTTCCATCTTTAATACTGATGCTGTCCTATACCAGAGAACAAAGCTATAGGCTCCGAAACATTCAAACATTGCCTTTCAGTGAATAAGCTGAAGAGAACTTCACAGAGATCAGAGCTTTGGAAACAGGACAGAAATTCAGCCACGCCATTTAGCTCTGAAACACAGAAGTAACACTAAAGTTGCCATGGAGCCTTTACCAGTTTTGCCACGACAAAACTTGATCTTTTTCCCATTTACTGAAACTAATGGCACCATAGTGTGAAGCAAAATATTGAGATAATTTCTCAACCTCGAAATTTTGGACAGGAAGAAGGAACTTGAGCAACTCATGCTGAGCTGGCTCTAGAAATACATTTGGGCAAGCAGGTTGTAATCCTGGGATGGGTGTCCTTGCTCCTACGCGCGCAGAAGAGAGGGAAAATATTTTGCAAGAGATTTTTTTACAAAGCTGGAATCCTGATTTACAATTCAAGGAAGAGGTAGCTGGGATCTGTCTGTTTTTCTACTGACAAGCTCTTATGCAAATTATTCTCTGTGCTGTGTTTTGACAGAGGCAGGACACGAATGTTGGCTTACTTTTACTGCAGTCGGCTCCAATGAAACCGGGCGCGCAATCACACGTTCCCGACGCGGGGTCGCAGTGGCCTCCGTTCATGCATTTACAGGGATTTTGGCAGTTTGAACCATAAGTACCTTTTGGACACCCTGTTTGAAAACAAAAAAACCCCATCAATTAGGCTACGTTGCTACTGGGCCTGCTGCTTTTCACGCCATAAACACTTTTTTTGCTTACAACCGAAATTAGATTTTTATTTTCTAAGTCTAGTCGCTTCTAGAGGGCCAGGAGCAGGCCTTGGTGAGCAGACGGCTGCCTGGGGCAGCATGGTCCTTGGGGCAGCACTGACTTGGAATATCAAACCCCTGGAAAGCTGGACCAAGTGCTGTTGCCGAGCCTGGTCCGACTGCTCCTGGCTCTGTGCTCCTTCCATTCCCCATATGTGACTGTAGAAAGACAAGCAAACCCAGTTCTAGAGAGGTTTTCCTCTTGGGATTTATGTTCCAAATAAACCTGTTCCCTCTTTCCCTCCTACAGAGAGGGAAAGATGGGGCCCTGCTCCCTCTTCCTTTGGGCAGCAGCAGCCTGGTTTGCCTGAGACGGCGAGAAGCCGTGAGCCATCCCCGTGTCTTTTAGCAGCCATTTTATGGATACTGGGGCAGGTCATGTCTTTCAAAAATGTGGAAGTTGGGGGAAGCTTGTTTCCTCTATTGTCTAGTGATTCCCTGCAAAAAGGAGCTGGCATTGTAAGTGGTAGCCCAGAGAAGTTGTGGATTCTCCATCCCTGGCAGTGTTCAAGGACAGGTTGGATGGGGCTCTGAGCAACCTCTTCTAGTGGAAGGTGTCCCTACCTATGGCGGAGGATTGCCCCTTCCAACCCTGTGGATGGAAGACTGTGAAAACCTGCACATGACAGTAACATGGAATTTCAGAAGAGACCTTCTCAGGAGACAGACACAGGAAAAAGATGGTTTAAATGCAAAGTCAGAAAATTCCCTGAGGAAAAAACCAAAGCAGCTGTATTTCATAAAAACCAGTGGGATCATTAGACCTGGATGGATTGTTGAGCCAGTGTTACATGGCAACAAGCTGTCCATGAAGAGGTTTTCCAGGTTGTACTGACTATTTCTGGTTTCTTTCTAGTCAGCTAACGTGGAAGGAGACATGAACAAAAGATCAGGGAGATCTGAATGCATCTGCCATGCTTAGCTTATGTCTTCAAGATGCTCTTTAGAGCAATGAAGGTTGGAACTGAGGGAAAGAGCTGGGCAGAGCTGTTGGGCACGTGCCTCTGTCTGTCACCACTGAACCTCCAGTGTGCCACCAGTCCAGCGATACAGGTTATTTTCCTAATTTCCAGTGTACTGGAAGAGAAAGTACCTGGTACTTTAAGAGCAGCATGATCATCATCAAACAGTTCCACTAGTGCTGCTATGTCTAAATGTCATTTCTTTACTTGCTCCTTCCTTCTCTTCCCTGGCAAAAGGAAAGTCTGTGGCTACTTTGGAAATCTGGTTGAATATATATTCGCACACGTCTCCAAGCAACAGATCCCTTGCAATCTGTGCATAAATAACTTCATGTTATTTCTCTTTCCTGAAGGCATGAAAACATGGCCTGAGTGGCTGGAGAAATCTCTGGATTTTCTGAACTATTCAATAGCAAGGGAGAGCTTACGGGGAAGCTTTGAAGGGGTGCCTCTTACAATAAAACTGAACATTGGCTTCTGCTCAAACCAGGATAGCAGATCATCAGGACTAAACAGATACACACTTTTATAACATGCAGATACTCTCCCCAGCCCTTCTCAACCATGAACTCTTCTCAATGAATACTTTGTCATCAGTGTTTCTGCCTGTTACTACACAAATTCATGTGCAAACCCTGGCATCAAGGAGTGAGCCCTGCAACATCTAATTCATTCCCACTGAAACATGAAGTTAAGGACACACCCAGATTCTATGATTTAATTGGACTCTACGTGAGTTTCTCTTTCCCTCTTCCCTTTCTTTTTGCTATCATTTGGCTTTCCTCCTTTTCTTTAATTCTGTTTCCCACACTCCCAAACACATTGCTTCTCCTTGGCAAAGCTTCCAGAGCTGTTCCTCAGCTCAAGGCCAGTGATAGATGCTCCATCACTGAAAGGGATGCAGTAATTCAACACTCCCTCACACCCCCTTACCAATTTATTTACTCTTGCAGCACCATCTGTATTTCAGTTCAAGAAGGAGCAGCACAAGCAGGTCAAGCTCAGTCACTGCAATGTGCACATATTTATTAACAAGGCTACCTCATCTGTTACTACTGTGCAGAAGACTTTCAGTGCAGACACCGGGGGCAATTTACACCGTGTTCTACCATTTCAGTAGGCTCTGCTCTTCTAAAGAGGGTTATCCTCTCACTGCCATATGTCTTTATGTCTTTATCTCATAGAGACATTTTCAAATTTAACGGTTTCCTGTGCTTCTCACTTATGTTCTTCTGCTAACAAATGAGTGGCAGCCAGATTTCCACCTCATTTCCCAATTTTTTTCCTTCTGGTTTGAGTTGGTTTGCCATGACCAAGAGCTCCCAAATCTTTTCATACCAGTGGCACACTCTGAGACTTTTCTGACCAACGTTATTAACTGCATTGTCAAATAATCCCTCCTGACACATCCTGTTACCTAGAGCCTAGAGGTGAAGCTGGTGAGGTCTTTCTGGCTCTAGGTGTCCCCAGCCCAGTCGATGTCACCACTTACTGCTTTTTATTCATTTCACCCAAGCAGATCTTCCCATTCACCAAGTTATGGACAAGTGATGGGAACCTTATTGCTAATTTGTCTGCTTCCTCTGGATCCTGCCAAGAGACTGTTTCAGCTCTTCACTCCAAAATTTGAGAACATGAAAGCCTCATTGCTCTTGGCTCCTGGAAATTTGACTTCCCAGCCAACTACACCTTTTATAGATACTTTTTTCAACCTTTTTTCACAGTACTATAAATATAGCAATAGTTGCCAGAAACTGTTTCCAGCAGCATCCAACCACATGTTGACTGGACTGAAGCCCATTTCACGTGTTTGGGAGCGGCTCCCTGTGCTGGTTTTAATATTCTATTGAAAGCTTCTTCATCCTGGAGCAGCCCCAGTTCTCCCTGTAGTGAGGACAGCAGGAACATGGAGTATTCCCACCGAAGTCACGCTAGCTGTCCTTGGTTTTCAGTCAGTCACTTTAGAATCAGGCCCACAATCTCTCCCTTCACTGACCACAATCTAAAAATAACTCACAATTAAATGTTTTCCTTCTATTTTTGTGTCTGTCTATGCAATGCTCAGAGTTGTACAGGGGAGAATAGGAGGTTCTCTCTTCATGAACCTCCACCATTCCATTATTTCTCCAGTAAACGTTTAACAAGCCTGTATTTAAGTGAGAATTTGCTGTGCAAGACACTGCGCAGTTTTGGAATCTCAGAGAGCACAACACCATGAAGTCTCTTGTCTTATGCTCTATAGTTTTAATCCCAGCTACATAGAAATCCATGGCTAAATTCCCTCTGAATGCAGCAAAACACAGATTTCATTTTGTAATTAATCTTTTTATATATTTTATATCAGAACTTCAGTGTCATTGTTAATGTTTTCAATTTTAAAATTCTGAAATAAAATCTTAAGGACTAAAGCAAGTTCGAAGACATTTACCATAATTTATAATTTAGATTTAGTGCTACACAAACAGGTAATGAGTCCTGAGGGATTGCTACATAAAAGTAATAGGCAGACCATGATTAAGTCTTTTAAAATGATACCGTTAAATAGTTGATCTCCACTACTGCTCTAACATTTATTATAATCTGATGTATAATGGATCCAGATGGCTCCAGTCTCAATGTTGAAGGCCAGACTTCGATCTCACTTACAGCAAAAACTGATGTACAAAGGAAGATTGAATCAATCTTTTCTATTTTATTTATAATTTATATTTTAAAGAATAGCTTGTGATGACATGATGGTACCGCAAAAGCCAATGTCTAAAATGAGTCTCTTTCCTGCTTCTACTCAAAGAATAAAGAACAGGTTTAACCCTTACTAAAGCTGCACATGTTACAGCTGGCTTTTGTATACAAACTGTCACCCAAAAAAGCAATTAAAGCAGGGCCACACTAAATTCCTAAGAAAGGAAAATCAGCGTTCGCCAAAGAGAGAAAGGCTGAGCTCGAAAGACAACAGCTTTTTTTTCCCCTTTTTTTTTTTTCCCTTCAAAATGAGACTATTACAAGCCATGGAGTAAAACCAAAATTAAAGTTGTAAATAAAAAGGTAATTAAGTGTCTCCTTTATTGGCTACTTTGGTATGTGTTTCTTATCAGCTGCCACATTCCAGCAGAAACAATTTTACAGATGTCCTAAAATACCGGCATGAGGCGTGTGGATCTGGGAATATTTTTTATGATGGAGCATTGGGCCAGTTGGCATTTTGTCCTCTACACTAGTCACCATTTTTCAATCCAGAGTAACAGTTGGTTTAATTTGATTGTTCCTCAGAAGGCCCTACAACTGAAGGGACTTTATGAATCACTCAGATTTATTGCCAATTGCAGCTTGTTGTTTTCTCATAACCATTTGTCCTTACTTGAGCACGCAGAGATTTCGGGAAGTATTTTGGACTTGGTATTTGGAAATGAAAGAGGTACTCAATATCCAGGTATAGTTGAAGATGGGAGGTGTAAATGCAGAGGATATATTTATATTCTTTAGCATGGCATGAAACTGGAAAGAATTTACCTAATAAATCTGGGGGTTTTAAAAATTAATTTAAATGTTAAATTAATTACATTTTTTAATTAAAAATTTTAAAATACATGTTTTTAAATTAATCCCTTGCAATAATACAGGTATTTTTATTACTGTAAATTAATATGTTTACTTCTTATACTATAACTTCTTACACTAAAATTTTTATATATAGATATCTATATAAAAACCTCTATTTCTCTCAGTCAACACGGAGGGTACTGATACAGATGAACTCAAAAGCACCAGCACATTCTCCTGCATGACTCAGTCCTCTCTCCAAAAGGCAGCATCCCCCAAAGGTACTCACGGAGGTGGCACTGGTCACCGTGGTACCCTGGGATGCAGGAGCATTCTCCAGTCACAGGGTGACATTCCTGGTTCTCGGCAGAGCACTGGCACACTCCGTTACAGTTCCTCCCGTATGTGCCCGGTGGACAAGCTTTGGGAAGAAGAAATGTAAACCAATAAATTAAATTTGTCTTGGTAAATATAGCACTCAAACAAAGAGCGAGCTCAAATTTATTAAATAAAATCCCTGCCTATGGAACAACGCTCTCCTCCGGGACTTTGGATTTATTACATTTACTTGGGGGTTACTTGACTGCTTGATTTTGTTTTGTTCAGTCAATTTGTGCCCAACTGTCAAGGGCTAGATACAATTTTCTTGTCACTAGAAAAAAATCATAGGGAAATGTCAGGTAAAATTGACTAAAATAACAGTATAATTCCCAAGGGACCAGGAATGTGGATAAAGACATTCTACCTTTTGCAGAGAGTTTAAACTTGCAAAGCTGCTGTGGCATCAACATCTCCACAGGTTTCATTCTGCCTGTTGACAGCCACATTGCCTGCAGGTTTGGACCTTCCACATGTAATTCTTAGGTCTGACTTCCATTAAGTTGCCCTAGCTATGGGTCAGGATTTAGAGTCCTTTAGTGGGGGATACAGGACACCGATGTCAATTCTTTCAATTCTTATTTATTTCTGGTTTTCCTTTTGCAGAAGCAGGGCTCAGGCAAAGCTTTGTAAGGAGGAACAAAGTCAGGGTGCTGCAGCTGGGGTCAGAGCAGCAGTCTGTTTCCAAAGACAGCTCTGGGGTAAAAACTCCATGCTGAAGAAAAACCAGATAATGCCCTTCCCATGAGCTCTGAGAGCAGGAATAGATGGTCTCTCATGGGGACAAGGCCAAGAAAAACCTGAGCTGCTGCTTTACTGTCAGCACAGCGATGGCTGCAGGCAGGAGCTGGGCTCCACTGTCACCTCCTCAGCCTATTTGGATCCAGTTCAGCCCCCAGTTGCTCCAAGATGTTCAAACCCAGAGAGAGCAAACCCCACCAGCCCAAACTGCACCTGGCACAGAGCTCAGAGCTGGGTGAGGGACAAGCAGCCCTTGGCCATCCTCCCTGCTGTCAGGTTGTTGTCTCCTCCCTCTTCAGGCACTATATCATCAGGTTGGTACTGAAGAAATTAATTTCTTAATTAATTTACACGGGAAGCGTTTGCATTTTTATAACAACCAACTTACTTTTCTCGCAGCCGTGGCCGGTGAATCCCGGGGGACAACCGCAGGCGCCCGTCAGGTGGTGGCAGGGGCTGCCGGGGGGACAGCGGCACCGCTGGGCACAGCCCGTGCCAAACCGGCCTGGCAAACACGCTGCAGGGGTGACACCAACCCTCGTCAGGGCGCTGGGCAGGGCCCGGGCAGGACGGGGCAAAGCCACCCCGATCCAGTGGATCCACTGCTCCCACCCCCGTGAGCGCCTCCAGACCGACCCCGTGGCACAAGGTGGGAATGAAAACGCCCCACCACCAGCCCTGGATTTGGGAGGAATGTGTGCACCAACCTGAACTGCCTGCCTTCACTCACGTTTGTCACAGTGCCTCCCTCGCCATCCCTTCTGGCAGTGACACGCTCCGGTTTGGTGGTGGCAGGACAAGCCGTGGACGCAGTCACACCGCTCCTCGCACCGCTTCCCAAAATATCCCGGGGGGCAGGCTGAGGGGGAGGAGACAGAGCAACAGCTCTACCTGCTGCATGGACAGCATCCACCACTGGTAACCAGCCAATATCATCCTTGACTGTGGGATGCATATTTGACAGAGTGCATGGCCAGAAAAATCAGTGAAAGAGAAGATACTAAAAATATCAAAAGCATTTAGTGCTGGCTGTTAATAAGTCTGCACAGGAAAGCTTAAAAAGACTACTTAGTCGTAGTCTGGAGTGTTAATCCAGATACAGAGATGGTGATGTCATTTGATTTGACACAACTGCGCACAAAGAAACAGCTGTTTGAACAGAGAAAACATGCTCTGTCCACAGACTGCTTCCACCTCTCAGTGCAAAGAGTCAAAGAGAAGGTGAGGCCTGAAGAGAGGAAAGGGGGGGAACTGCGAAGGCTTTACAGGCCATGCTGTTGGCTGAGGCTTTGAGTGCACTCAGCACCTGAGGAGATATCAGAAAACTGCTCGTGTCTTGCAAAAATCACAACACGTCAGTGGCCAAGCTGAAAGCACATTTCAAGTCACCTGGTATCTACTGCACGTGAGATTTCATCCCTATTTCAGGGATTCAGATGATTCTAAACATGCCAAACAGTTTTGTCAAATCTGGATCTGGATCTTTGTCAAATGCAAGATCTGTAAATCTGAACCATCACAGTTTATTTTGCTGAGCTCCCCTCAGTGACCCACAGAGACTCAGCAGCAGGTGGCTGATCTGGCACATTGTCCTTAAAACTCCCTCCCTTTTGTATGTTCTTCCTTGTACCCCTAAGGCAGAGAAACACCTTCATTTTCTTAGCAGGCAGAGAACAGAGGTGGGAGGAGATAAAATGATTTGGACAAGGGCATGGTTGGGCAGAGAGGGCATGGTTATCACAGCCCCAGAGCCTGTGGGGCTGAGACATCGGGTGAGCAGGCATGCATTCTGACTGGTCTACAGAATATTGGAAAACTAAGACATAAAATAGAAAAGGACTTCATACTGTGGAGGCAGAAATGGCTAGCTGTTAAAATCAAGCATCTGCAGAAGGAGCTGCCCTTACCAACATCACAGTGGTCCCCAGTCCAGCCGGCACGACAGACGCATTTCCCCGAGGGCTGGTCACACACCCCATGGTGGCAGCTGCAGTTCTGCCCACAGCCCTCTCCATGCTGCCCATCCCCACAATCTGAAATGAGATGGGGGAGACTGACAGAGGGCCAGGCTGGAGGAGCTCCAGGAGGAACATACTTATGCCTCTGCAAGACAGTGAGTCACCTAAACTGGTCTTAAAAACCTTCATTGACAGAGATTTTGAAGCCTCCCTTGAAAAAATTCCTTAGAAATAAATAATTTTTTCTCTTGGAGGATTTACTACTTTTTTCTCCTCAAATGAAGGTCATTACCTATTTTCACCATCCCCAGGGGACAGGGAATAGCTTATTTTTCTTATCTATTGAACAAGTTTCCAGCACCATCGTACATTCAAGTGCCAATATCTCCCTCATCTCTGACTAAACAACCCCAATTTTTTCAGCCTCTCCACACCTAGTGCTCTCCATCCCTCTGCCTTCTCCTTTTTTCCTGTGTTGTCTCAAACCAGACCCCACCACAACTGAATTTCCTAGCAGAGCAACAGAGGTGCTGGAGGGATGGAGGATGTGATGAGACTCACCCAGCTCACATGCTGTCCCTGTCCAGCCCTGGGGACACTGGCACTCTCCTGTCACACTGTCACACGTGGCCTGGCCGTGGCAGACACAGCGCTGGAGGCAGTTTGCACCGTACCATCCAGGAGGGCAGCCTGGGAAGGGGAGGCAGCACAAAACATTCCATTAGGAAGTGCAGGAGAAAGATGCAGGTTAAACACCACCCTTTCCCAGCTCACACCCCTTCTCGCCCTGGAAGATGCTGTGGGAGGTACAACCAAGTAGAAATGGGGACATGATTGATAAGGAATTACTCAGCATAAAACTGGTCTGGGAACAAAATAGTGGATGAAGTGAATTAGCTGTGACCCACCAAATGACCTTGAGATTTCCTGTTTGTACCAACAAAAAAACACCCTTTGGTTCCCACCAGCTTTCTCAACACCAAGGAGGGGAGTTATTGATTCCCCTCTTTTCAGAATTTCTTTGTACATTTCACTTAAAATCACAGCTCCTTCTCCAATTAATCCTGCTGCCCACAGCTGGCTGATGAAATTTCACAGTTTACCTGGTTTTAATTTAGCAAGTTTGTATTAATTCCCATCACAACCAGATGGACAAACTCTAATTTTTTAACACAAAAACCCCCAAACCTCTGTCACATGCCAGAGTGACACCTCTTTAGGATGGCAACAGGAGTGAGTTCTCACTCTGCAAAAGCACAGTCACAGGAGGATGGCTCCCCCAGCCTCACACAATTTTTCCACCTCCTTACTTCCAAAGAGAAAAGAAATCTCCAAACATTTCTTTAAAGGAAAAGGGTAATTTGACAATGTCTTCAGATTTGACAACAGCTTTTTTAACTTTTGCTTTGGTTTCGTATTTGAGGTTCTCAGACAAACCAGAAAAATTTAGGTCATGTCATACATGTCATCAAGAGCGGTTTGGTACCTTCACAATTTTTTGATCCTTTGTGGAAAGAGCTCTTCAGATCAGGTTTTAAAGGGGGATACACTTAATTTATATATTATTCTACCCCTGCCAGCTTTCATCCCCTTTCCCTAACAGTCCTCTTGGTATGCTGAAGGCCACTGAGTGAAGGGCTGACACCAAAGCCGAGCTCACCCAGGAGCATCCACAGCAGCATTCCCAGCTCCATGGCACTGCTGACAGCACAGGGAAGGCACAGAACAAGGAGCCTTCTGCAACGGGGATGGACAGACTTTCCAGCGGGTGAGGTGCAGAGGATTAGGTCACACAAGCTGCAGTGCAGCCTTTCTTTGCCAGCCTCTTTTCTTAAGGCTCCATGGAGTTGGGCTTGTGTTTGAGTCACACGTATGGGTCTAATTGCCCAGGCTCAATGCCTTTCACATGTCCTGGATTTAGCCCACGTCTGGAACAGCGCACGGTAACAACGAGGATCAGTCGGGCACGTGGGATGGTAAATCAGGCCACAGAAAAGAAACAGAGCTTCACTTCAGTGTCATAATTCGGAGTTTTATGGACCTTTTCTCCCTTCATCAGACCTCAAATTCAGCTCTCTTTCCAGTTTATGGCTGTTTCAGCCCCCTCTGCCCCGTGCACACTGAGCTCCTACACCCTGCAATGGTGCCGTGGATTTATTTAATGGACCGATCACGTCATTGCGGATACAGAACCAGTGACAACACAAGGCAATGAGCTGATAGTTAAAATACCAGTGAACTTCCCCCAAGCAGATGTTTTATTTCTTTTCCGTCCTATAATCCATCTTCAGGAGGTTGAATTTCCAACTGTACCTTCTTGGCAGGTGGCTCCTTTCCAGCCCGGGCTACAAAGGCACGTCCCAGTGACGTGATGACAGAGTGCTCCGTTGTGACAGTGACAAGTGTTGCTGCAGCCCGGCCCGTAGCTATTCCCCTGGCAGGCTGTAATGAGAGAATTCCATAAAACTCCATCAGGAAGCATCAAAGGAGGCACTGCGCAGAGCAAACCTGAGACACAACCCAGCGCCAGGGAAATCAGGTTGGAATTGTCTTCTAATGATACACTTTTCACATCACAAGGGTGCCTAAGAACATATGTAATCATAAAATCATTGGGGATGGAAAAGACTTCCAAGATCAAGTCCAGTCTTTGGCCTAATACCACTGTGCTCATTAAACCAAATCACAGGATGCCACATCTACTCATTTTTTTGAACACTTCAAGGGATGGTGACTCCACCATTCCCAGAAATATATATATACATATCTATAAAACCATTTATTAACCTGACACTAGATAGAATAATAGAATTGTTTGGGTTTGAAAAGACCTTTAAGATCATTAAGTCCAACCATTAACTCAGTACTACCAAGTCCACCACAGCATCAGCCAATACAACTGCAAAGCGTATTTTAAAGCAATTCTGCAAATTAGGATCACATAAAATGAAATTGCTCTGCAACACTTGCAGTTTAGAGGTAATGTATCTTATGAGAGCCTAGCACAATAATGTGGCTTAAAAATATGTATCATAGCACATTCTGAAGAGGTTTTTATGGAAGGGTTGGACCGCTGGGGTGATGGATCAGCTGTCAGCCCCGGCCCTGCGGAATGTCTTTGTGCTAAACTAATGGTCCAGCAGAGCCACCAGCCCGACAGCCCGGGTATTTATTTGCATCCTGGTAAGAGAACTGACAACTTCATTGTTTTCAGTGTTCATTTTTCACAGCTGGATGCCTTCGCTCACCCCGACTCTCATTCTTTGGTCAGAGAGGGGTGATATTTTCAATGAGTTTGGTTAAGCAGCTGGCTCCCAGGTGAAAACTTAACGCGGCCATCTCGCAAGCGTACGCTCGCCACAGCTCTGCTTTCAGTGCTGCTGCCTGTGAAAAATGGCAGTGATAAAATTCCTGCAGTCCCTGTTGCATTGGAAATTTGGATAGCTTTAAATGGTGGAAAACAGACAGTACTGTTACCCTGTTTTCTTCAGATATCTCCCCAAAAATATACAAAGCGAGTTGATGCAGCTGGATCACCTCCTTGGACGGTTTTTGTTCTGTCTTGCAGGGGCTCTCCTGCACTTGGACAAAGCTGCCAGAGTCTCTCATCCCTGCAGCACTTCTGGCATGCACTGGAGAAGCAAAAAAAAAAACCAGATCCCTAATCCAGAAGAGTGTCCTGCGCTTGCTGGATGTGACATCTCCCAGGCTCAGACCCAAACAGTGACTTTCCACCCAAACCTCAAAACCTTTGAGGGTGTCAGTGAAGGAGATGCAGGGTTGCAGGAGGACATGTCTCTGGGGACAGAAGGGAGGTGTGAAACCATCTTGGTCTCAGAGGTGAACTTGGTTGACAGTATCTGATACATTCTCAGCCCTTTTCTTCCCATCTGAAGACTTCCAGCTTCCCAGCTTGTTTCTCAGACACCATTTCTCCCAAGACTTCTTTTCAGCACTGTTCATTTTTGTCATCACTTGGACCTCATTCACGTTGAAACCACAAGAAAGAGAAGGAGCTCAGTCCCATCACAGCTAAAATTTTGCTCTGCAAATGAAGCTTGGTTGCCAAGTGAAAAGTTCAGCCCATCCTACAAAGCTCTGGCTCGATTTTGGGAGCAGAACTAAATATTTCCACAATACAGACCAGAACTATAGCATAACCAAGCCAAAGGAAAAACCAGCTCATCACCAGGTCCCCTGACTGGTTACCAGTGGTTTGTGTGAGGTTTTTGGAGGATGTGTGCAAAGCTCTTGTTACACTTATTGAGAAGATAAAAGAGTGTTCCAGTGAAGTTTCTCTTTTTACCGCAAGGAACCTCTTTTGTGAAGTTCCTGCTGAGCCCAAACAGCTTCAAAAAGAGGTATTTTTAGTACTGATAGAATTAGGGTAAAATTCAGATGTTTAATTGTGTTTAGCTTCTACAGATCATATTCAACATGAGATTCCTGGAGGTTTGGGTTGATTTTTGAAAGACTGCAAACTATGAATGAGTTTGTATAGAATCATAGAATGGTTTGGGGTGGAAGTAGCCATAAAGATCATCTAGTTCCAACTCCCCTGCCATGAACAGTGATGTTACTCACTAAATCAGGTTGCTCAGGGCCCCATTCAATCTGGCCTTGAACACTTCCAGGGATGGAGTATACAGAAAGGAAGGTTACACCTCTGTCCTAAAGAAATGCCAAATGTCAGATCCTCACTTCTGTATCACTGAGGCACCATGACACTCAATGAAGTAGTTTATTAAAGCCCCCCAAAAAAGAATAGGCAACATACTTTTCCTAAATCTCTTTCTTGGAACCCTAAAATATCTTAGGTGCACACTCAAAAAAAAAAAAAAAAAAAAAAAAAAAAAAAAAAAAAATCAAAAATAAAATCTCCAAACACAGACTGAGGCTGAGGCAGAGCTTGCTTGGCAGATTTCATCCCAGTTTAACATAATTCATTTCCAAACAAACTGAAAACCACAGTCTGGTAATGGAAAGCATTAGGCAGCTTCAACAAAAGGCATCACTGTCTCTATTGCCCATAATTAGATAGCAGAGCATAAAATGCACTGCATGGCTGGCTTAAGATCAATTCAAATCCCATGATGTCAAAATTATTCCTCAATATCCTCCAGCACATTGCCTGCAATCTGATTACTTCCACACGAGTGCTGTCCTTCCAGCTGCTCGAGCTGGTCCCAGGAACCAGCAAGGTGAATATTAAACACCTGGTGCGGATGGGGAGTGGTGAACTCTCCCCCACCCCTGGCTGCCTTACTCTGAGCAGCTCTGGGGCAGCGTGGACGAGGTGCAGTCGTAAAATCGAAATGAAGATTCCTCACTTAGCCAAGAGAAAAGGAGGTTACACTCTGCACCGTTCACTGACCTCACTCTTTTACTTACAGGGACCTCGGAGGCTTTGGCATCTTCACCAGCCTGAGGAATAAATCAACCAGCACAAAGCTCTAATGGCCCAGGCACAAGACAATAAACAGGTTTTTTTCCTAATGTGAGTAGGGGAGGGGGCACAGGAGGCCATGGACAAAGAGCTGCATTTCTTAATTGACTTTAATGAAATACATAACAAAGCTTCCTGTCCCTAATGCAAGGTAAGGAGCAGGAAAGGGGTGAGGTGACACATTGCAATGCCGTGGCTCAGCACTAAAACCAGGCTGTGACCAAGGACCAAACACCACACCTGTTCTGCAGCACCTTTTCTGCTCTGTGGGATGGCTAAATGACTCTGGCTCTGCACTTATATTGTGGTTAATCCATTAATCTACAGCCACAGAGTGTGTTACCACCAGCATCATCAGGTGGTGGGTGATGGAGGGCCAAGTGTTCCTATGGGGGGCACAGGGAGGCAAAAAGGACTGCACTGGTGAGATGTTGGCAGAAATGTCTAAAGTCTGGGAAGATTCAGCAGGTTCCCCTGTAACTTTACAGGTTTCCCCTGTAAATCACAAGAGCAGGGGATTCTGCAGAAGAAAATGGGTTGTGTTGCATGGTGGGGGTAAATAAGGGAAAAATATTATGAAGAGCAAGTGCTGCCCTCAAACATGGCTGATGATAAGAT
The DNA here is from genome assembly GCF_003945725.1 of Corapipo altera. NCBI lineage: Eukaryota > Metazoa > Chordata > Aves > Passeriformes > Pipridae > Corapipo > Corapipo altera. The sequence goes on from NW_020884895.1 coordinate 8,497,026, forward strand.
GGCATATGGCTGGAGAATAGAATTGCTTCAATATGAGCAACATTTCTCTCCTTTTTTGTAAACTAAACCAATTCTCTATTGCAGAAAACTACTACCCATGCTTTAAAGAAGTGTTCACAGAAGTGTCCACAAACAATCAGAGTTGGCTCCTTGTGGAACTGCTCTGGAGTTCAGCTCTACACCACGGTCCTGCAGACAGCAGTTGTATTTTCAAAAGGAAGTTTAGACCATGAAATCATCCTAAAGTGAAACAAGGAAGCTGAGAGGCTAAAACCTGAAAATCTTAAAAAAGCCCACATATTTGATCTTAAAAAACCCCACATATTTGCTAACTTTGCAAACAGGCTCAGTGTTTCCATATGTAATGTCATGTAGCTAAAGAAAAAAACATAATTTCCCATGAAATGTAGTAAAAAGTTTCTCAGAAGAGACAATGCTATACATACACACAAACACCTTTTTAGCTTAAAGAGTGTGGGATAATCCATGTTTGTGAACATCTAAGAAGTTGACATTTGTCTTAAAACAAATAATTTTTCTAATAATTAGTTAAAAACCTATTTTGTCACACTCAAATAACAAAACAGCCCCAGCTCTGATTTTTCCACTCTGAGCATTTGTAATCTGTCACTTTATAATTGATAATTAGATGAGACACACCAGAAACAGATACACAACATTTCATCTCTTAATGTCACACAAAAATAAAAAGCAGGGAGTTGTCATATGGCAGGAGACAGCTCTGCTATTTAAAACCTGATGCTTATCATGTTTGACGAGTGCCAACAGCGGCCAAAAAAAAAAATGATGTTGACGATTTCCGCAGCTACCAAAAATTGTTCCCTTTTTTGGCATCTTTGGAAAGGAATGTGACCTATCTAAAACTGTACCCCGGCAGGTCATCCTGCATTCCCAGGGCAAACCCATGCCCGTGCTGGGGGAGTTTGGGAGCAGGGATGTACTCACGCTGCTCGCAGGTCTCTCCCAGCCAGCCCGGGAGGCAGCGGCACGTGCCCAGGACGTGGTCACAGCCAGCAGCATTCTTGCACTTGCACACCTGGTGGCAGTCAAGCCCAAAGAATCCTTCTGGACAAGCTGCAAATGCAAAACATTCATTTTTAGCACAGTTCCTGTTTGGTTTTTCTGTGTAAACTCCAGCTCATCTTTTCACAGATGCTTAACAACCAAAGTTGCTTCGAGGGGCTAAGCCCGCACAATTCTGCTAGAAGCATCTTGGAAACATGTGACCCTTTTACATAAGCATCGGATTTCTGCACAGTAAAACATGGCTTAGAGTATTGAAAAGCCATAAAGCAAGTCAGAGAATGAAGCTGGGTTTACACAAGCTGGTACTTGTGCTTCTGTAACAAACAAAGGAAAAAAGAAATAATTCAACATAATGCGAGACTCCAGGGCCATCCCTGCTGATCTCCCTCCCTTTGGAAATGCAAAACTTCTGCTCCCATTTACTGTCCTGACACTTTTCTAAAGATTTTTTACAGCGAACATAAGCCACAGTGGTGCAGTTCAGTGCTGAAATGAAAAACTGGCAAAGTGAATGAACAGAGAAAACCAAGATGAATTAAATGTAGCAAAACAACTCCAGGGAGCCGAAGGAGCTCCATACCTACATCTGGGAGATGTAAGGAAGAGCAGCACCATGGGTTCAATTTATATCTTTACCAGTGCTGAAAGCAGTGAAAATAAGCATTGGTACTCGTCAGTGGGCCACATCATAGCTAAATGTTTCACTACAAGAGTGTTAAGGTTGCTATGTAGAGTTTAAAAAAAATAAAATAGCCTTATTTAACATCTCTGCATATATATGTGTGTGTCTAGCTTCTTTAAGTACCTGTATAATTATGTCTCACTAAGTGATAATAAAACTGTAGATACACAATTATGTGTCACTCTTTCCCCAGAATCCCTGAATCAGTCTCAGGAATTATGCTGCTATGAGATAAGCATAAGTTATTCAATAAAACTTATCTCTTTGTCCTCCTTGTCAATATAAACTTATATTTAAAACCAAATCCTCACACTTCTATCATGAAATCAGAACAACTGTCTTCCAATAGAGTCTTATGACAATTATTATCACATACACTACCCAACAACCCTCCACACTAATTTCACAGCTCTCAACCAGATCAGAATAACACTGGTTTCATCATAGAATGATTTAAGTTGGAAAGGACCTTAAAGATCATCTCATTCCAACCCCCCTGCCATGGGTAGGAACACATTCCACTAGACCAGGTTGCTCAAAGCCCCGTCCAACCTGGCCTTGAACACTTCCAGGGAGTTATCCATGTGAATCTTTCACTGTTGGACTCTTCAGTCATTTTCCTTGCCCTGTGTCTTCTCCATGCCCAGGTTTTTTGCCTCAGTCTGCTCATCCTGCCTCTTCCATGGATGCAGATTCTGTTCTCCAGCAGTGAGCTGTCTGCTTTGGCTACGAGTTGGGGGAATTCCACATCCATAGCCAGAGGCAAACCTGACCTTCATCCAGTGACAGCAGCAGTATAACACACTGAGCATCTGCTTTGGCTCCTCTATTCTCAGAGCTTCTGCTCAGCTTGCAACTACAAACCACTGTTTCATCTACTCAGAATCAAAAGGCTGCTCTTCCCTTTGTCCTGTCCAGAAAGATTTCAGGTTTCCCGCCCTTTCCAAGTTTGTGCTGCCTCAGGAAAACAGGAAAGAGCTTCATACCAGTGTAACACCATAATGCATCCATCAGCCTCTGCTCAAACTGCACTGGGAGAGAGCTGTTAGCAAGTTGTAAGGATGAGCCACCCATGTGTGGTTTAATCTTTCTGTCCCTATTTATTCTGCTTCAGCAGACAAGGACAGGTTTCTCCTGCTGAACCCTCAGTGACTTCAAAGCCCAACAAAGTTCTTTATTTAACGGAGGGACTACACAGCCTTGTCAGTTGTTCCTTGACATGCACAGTATTTATTTTCCCTTTTTATCTTATTAAAACAGCAATCTTGCTGGGCTATCTTATGACAATGATTAACGGCTGATATCTCAAGGGAGAAGTCCAGTCTGTCCATCCTGTGGCAGTGCTGATCAGTAGCTGAGATGCAAAAGCCAAGTGCTGTGCCCCACAAGGGCAATATGTTGCTGTTACTAATGCATCAATTAATACACATTCTGCAGGAATGGTCCAAGATTCCTGCTGCCTCCAGTTAGTGAACTAATTGTCTGGCATTTGGGGATATTTGGTCAGATGAACCAGTGAACTGAATAATTCTTGTGTTGGCCTGATTCCATAACTGGACACAGCCTTGGGTCACACAGCACATACCAGGGAGCAGCAGGGAATGGAATTAAACAAAATTACAGTGCAGTGAAGGCAACCCCAACCTTCAAAGCGAGAGCAGCAGATGCTCAGCACTTCACAGAATTAAAACAATTATAACAATTGCCTCCCCAAACAGGGGCAGCCCCGGTTCAGGGCAGGGTGACTCTGCTCGCTCGGCACATTTCTGACAGAGCTGGGAGCGTGGCTGGTGAAGGCAGGCACACCTGGATTCCTCTGGGTTTGCTGAACTGCCTGACATCAGGAGCCCAGGCTCAGGCTTCCTCCATGTCAGATGTTTACATTCAGTTGAAGCAAGAATTGATATATTTATCTAATTATCACAATAAAGATTGGTTTTGGAGTTGGGATTTTTTGATTTTTTTTTTTCCCCCTTGCCTGTTTAGCTGTAAGTGCATTAAAACCAAAGCCTCTCAGCAGAAGCATCTTTTCTGGAAAAGATGCTACTTAGGTTATCTGTGATTGAACAGGAGAAAGAAAGAACTTTACAAAGCCATCTTTGCCATGATCCTTGCCTTTGCACAGTCCAGGAACGTAGAGGCGTTAATTGCTACTTGAGTTCAGGACCAGCCAGAACTCCATGTGTGCCTCTGGTACCTTGTCCCCAAGCAAGTAACATTCTCCACCCAGATAAGGAAGGTATCTAGTGGCATTCCTAGTAGCATCTACCAAAAATGAATCACTTTCCTTTGGTAATGCAAGACCTTGTGAAGAAACATATATTATTTCATCGGTGTTCTTTTTGTGTCACTTGCTGCTCTCAAGAAAATTCAAAGGAAGCCTTTCCTAGATTGTTCCTACAGACTGAAAACATTTCTTTGTAGATTATTTTGTTTTCAGCCTTATTTGCAAACGTTACCTATTTTGCAGCTGAAACAGTTCTGCTCATTTTGCAACTCCTTTGAAATAGATTTGAAAAGATTCACGAGGTTCATTTTCACAGAGGATTGAGTAGGGGTGAAAGATGGAGGAGGCACGTCCCACTTTCAGAAATGTCTAATTTTCTTTCAGGAAGTGTCTCAATAGCTTTATTCTTACCCATCATTATTATATGTGACCACAGCACTACTGCAGGGGCAGCAGTATGAATGACACCAGATGAAGGGCAGCTGATCAAAGGTGACTCTGGGCAGAGCTGAACTGAGATGACGGGGGACAGACAAAAGTACTTTGAAGAGTGTGAGGTCTTTTGGCAGCTTTCTGTGGCCAAGGGCACAGAAGTTCAGTCACCTCCCAAATAATTCACAGCAAGGTCTCATGAAATAGCAGCCTGGAGCAAAGGTATCTCCTGCTATGAGTGAGCTTGGAAACTGTCTTGTGCTGGCAAATGATGATGATGATGGTGGGTGTTTGGCTGCTATCTGTATTACTGACAGGTGATATATGTAGGTTGAGACTTAGGAAGGACTAAAATTACATTAATTATTCTAATAAACAAGAAGAAGAGATTATGGAAATTTGTGGCAAATAAAGAACTTGGAAATGGTCACTGAAGTGGTGTTTTCCAACAGGGACTGGTAGGCTAACCTATGAAGCCCTACTTCATACTGAAGGTCATAAATTAATGAAAAGGAACAGGAGATTTGCTCCTACCTGAAGAAATGAAAACCAATTCCAGAAAACCCAAAGGCAAATTTTGGGACTTCTGCAGTTTCACCTTGAATCTTGATCCCATGCTGCCACAATGCAAAATACCAGAAGCAACGACTGCAGGTTCAAACACCCTCACTGTGCAGGGGTGATATTAATTATTAATATTAGTCAATATTAGATTTTGTAAGGGACTGCCCTCTCCTAGGGCTTTGAACTTCGAAGGCTGCAAAAGTCTCAGTTTCAACATCTCTGTGATGACGGAAAAGTCCTTCCCAGCCATGGGATAAGGCACCAGCAGGACGTGAAAAGTCTGAGGTAACACCGCAGTGCGGGGTGTCAATCCCTAAATTTGTGCCTGGGAGGCACAGAGCCTGGCCAGCGTGGGTGGATTGCCAAGAGGACGGCAAAAAGCACATCCCTGCCAGAAGGAAACCCTGCCAGTCTCCCAGTCACCAGAAACAGAAGCGCTGCAGCTCCTCACAGAAAAGGTGCCAAGAGGGTTCTACCAAGGGCAAACCACCCACACGTTTTCCTCCCTTGTCGTCTTTTGGAAGCAGCCAAACTGTTCTGGCTGAAATGTTTTATGTTAAAAGGTAACTCAGGTCAGCCCAGATCAAGCACTCTGCCTGCTTGAGAGAAAACATGTAGAAAACAGTGTTTTACGAATGGTAAGTGCTAAATTCCACTCTCCCCTCCACAATCTTCTTTCAGGAATTAAAAAAGATAAAAATGTCCAACATGACTGATTTGGAATGTGAGAGCTGGTTTTTTTTTTTTTCCCTATAGACGTCATATTCCTCTCACCTACTTTGGCAAAGGATATTTAGTTTCTTTGTCCCCATTATGATTCCTGCTGGAATGAGCAGATTTACACAACAACACAGACAAATGCTTTGTTTTTCCAATAAAAAATAATAATTAAAAAAAAACAGATTTAGGAAAACAGAGTTCAACTAAATCATAATAAAAAGGGGACATAATGGAGAAACCATAAATTACGAAGCGCTGTTTGCAGTAGAGCCTTGGAAAAAATATTTATTTTGTATAATAATCCCTGGCAAGAATGAAAAGGAAACAACAGGCAATGTGTGAACACAAGCCAGTGGGTGCTTTGCTATATTCCTGGTCAGGCTGTGGAGCATCTCCCTTCCCATGAGAGGGCAGCAGCTGCCTGCAAGTGCTGCCATTTCCCTCTGCTGTGGCTCTAACGCTGCCCTTGTAAACTGGCTGTAAAGCTGCTTTCTAAGCAAAACAATTGTGGTTTAAGGATCATAATTTGTGCAATCTTCAATCTTTTACACTTAAATAAGTTTCAGAGTGCCTGACTGACTATATGCTGTTTCTGTTGCATTTTTTTATGATCTGCACAGTGATGCAGCTCAACAGCAACCTCCTTTGGTGATGCCAAGGACTGACTTAACAATGTATTTAAGGAATCCAGTCCAACACTTTACCAAAGGACTAGGTGATAGAAGGTGATCTGCTGGATTTGTAAAGTCTAAAAGTATATCTGTTGTTAAAGAGTTCCACTGGGATGATGCACATATCCATGTTTTCCTCTTGATCGTTTCAGGGAGGCATGAGAAACAAGCAAGTATAAGGCTGAGCAAGCATCTTCCTGCTCAGAGCTCAAATAGTAGGACTCTGTTTAGGAAGAGCCTCCTTAAAGACGTGATACAGCCAGACCCTTAAGCATATATCTAATTTTAACCACGTGAAAATATGTGCCCAACACCAGGCACTCAGCAAGATGTTTTGTTGAGTTAGGATGGAAGCTCACATTTCGGTGTTGGTTTCCAAGTAAGTTCAATGTTTTATTTAAATCTGACATTGTAAATTTTAAAATCAGCTCTCTGAATTAAAAAAAACCCAAACAACCAAACAATAAAACAAAACCCTCTGCATAAACCCAAAAGGGACCAGAGGGAGCAGCAGTACCTCTCTCACAGAAGGTTCCTGTCCAGCCCGCTGTGCAGGCGCAGGCTCCGCTGATGTGGTCACAGGCAGCTCCATTCTGGCACTGACAGCTGTGCTCACAGCCCGGGCCAAAGCTTCCCTCGGGGCACCCTGCAGCACAGGAATCACAGCCACATGATGGGTTAGTGCTGCAGCAGATCAGGGATCAACAGGGAGTTTTGAGATACATGGGAAATCTTACTATTTCCAAAAGAAGAATCAAGGCATAATGGTAAGGGCTTAAAACTGAGGAGATTAAGTGTTCTCCTTGGGGTCTAGGTAAGTTGGGCTGGTTTTAAGATCCATTTTAGGAAAACACCACGGTGTTGAAAGACTAAATTCTGCGAAGAAAACTGACATCTTCTAGTTGTAAAGCCTGAGACTTCACGGGTTCTCCCTGATGACATTTTGCCCACTGGTCTGGAGTTGCTTATGTGCACATCTCCTCTGGGACTTCATCAACTGGGAGGGGAGAAGCTCCTCTGTTTTCCTGCAAATCCTCTTTCCCCAGAAAGCTGGAGAAAACATGAAATGTGGTGATTTCCTTCGGAAAGCTCCAAATTAAGTGCTGCACATTTTACTCTCATGCTCTACTTTGAAAAATTCAAATGAAAATGTTACATCTGGGGGACAAATTAACAACTACATTTCCACAGCAGTTAATGTAAGGAGTTACAAAAGATTTGCATAGTACTCACTACTGGAAGAAAGAAAACATTTGAGAAAGAAAATAATTTCTTCCAGGATTATAGGAAAATCAATTAAGAACAGGGCCAGTTGCCTAATTCACATTAGATATTTTGGACAGGCTGAAACACAGAGATACACTTGGCTAAACACAATATTACAGTGCCTCCACTCATTTTTGAAGACCATTCCTCTAAATGACTTAGGTAGATTATTGCCAGATCTCTTCTAGAAGCATATGATTTTAGTGTTTGCATCAACAAAGTGATTTTCAGGCAATCTGGAAAGAATCACAGAGAACAGAAAGCAATGAGGGTTCTCAAAGACAATTCTATACCTGAAATAAAGGAGTAGGTTTGGTGTTGCCTATTTGGTGCCATAGGTGGGCAGTGATGGGAGTTGGTGTGAATTCGGGTGCTCCTGCAGCTTAGTGACTTTATCCTAATTGGAGCCAACCCCTGTGTCTCTTACAGAGGAGTTGGGGTGGGAGGCAGGAGAATAGCAAGGTACCTAAAGTATTTCTTTCCTTTAAAACAGTCAAAAAACGGGCCGTCGTTTAAATATGAATATGTTTGAATGCATTGTTTGCACTTACAGGTGAAATTCAGTCCCCCCATTAGCATCCTCTCCTGCTCCCAAAGCTGCAGATCCCCGTGCATCCTGCTTCCCGTGCTAGTTCAACAAGTAAAAACACTGAAGTGCACTTGTGCCTTAAAAGCTGGATCTTTCTCAGCGTTTTCACTTGAAATTTCAGTCAGAGTTCAGGGAATTTATGCCAGGGAAATCACACTGCAGAGCAGCCACAGGTGTGGGGCTCTCAGCAGAGCTTCCTTTAAACCCACAATGCTTAGCCCGGAGCTGAGGCTTTCAAGGTGATGGCAAGGGGTCAGTACACTTCACAAATGATTTCACAGTCCACATCACAGAGAATCTGCCCCTGCCCGAGCAGGCACAGGCTGCTGTGATGCATGTTGAGATCCAGGCACCCCTCCAGAGAGCCTGCTCCTCAAGGGAAGGAGCCCAACCTGCAGGGAGAGGCTGGGGGTGCCTTGGGAGCAGAGGAGCTCTCCAGGGATAAAGATCTAACCTTCAAGGCAGCATAAAATGTTTAGGGAAGAATTATGGCTTTCAGAATCTTGCACACACACACAGAGATCTATAAATATATATACGCATTTTATATATTTGCGAAGCCTAGCCATGATGATGATGAGATATATATATATACACACACACACAAAGTGGGGTAAAAAGCAGACTTAATAAAACAAAAAAAACCCCATAGACAGAACTTTAGGGACTGCCAGATGTTTCATCAGTGGCTATGGCTTCACTGATTTGCTTGCCAGCCAAGATTAGAGCCAGCTATTTGGCTACTTTCTGTCTGCAAAGCTGCTATTTTGAGAGAGATCAAGAGCGAAAGAGAAGTGGAGCTGGCAGCTCTTTCTCTGGGAGCTGGTCTTCCCAACACATTGCCCTTCCACTCGCTCTATGCCAACAGCAACAAGGGCTGCAAGATCAACTTTCCAGGCTTTTTTTCTTAGGTCACAATTCCAGATTAATTGTTTTGACATTTCCATGTGACACCAGCAGTTAATCCTGCCTACGCTACTGAGACTCTGGTAGCTACATCTGTGCTACTGTAAGATTGTTAAACTAATAGATAAAATGTTTATTTTATTTAACAACATCAATATAATCAATAATAATAAGAGCAGCTCAACCATGCAACTTACTGCCACAAGATGAAGTGGACTCCAAATGCTTGCACGGAATGAAAAAGAAAATAGGCACATTAATTGGAAAAGAAAAAAAAATCAAGTTGTATTAAATATAGAGATACTGCTTCTGTCTCAAGAAGCTCCTGAATGACAAAGTGAAGAAACCTGGGAAGACGTATCAGGAATTACCTATAAGCTTGTTTTTATACACTTAAGGCCTCTGATATTGACCTCTGCCAGAGGTGAAGGTGAACGTGATGGGCCTCTGGTAAGACCAACATGCATTTTTGTTGTTAATAACCACAGGACTCTAAAACTTCCTTATTTTTCTTATGTTCTATACATGTGAAGCATTTCTATATGCCTGATCTTAAAAAGCGATTTATGGAGGAATAGTGCAGCCCTAAAACTGAATAAATAAAACCAATACGGAAACCCTTATGCCACAAACCAAACACGCATCAGTCCTATCCCTCACACGAGGTCTTAACATTAAAAATTACTGCAGAGCCCAGAACAGGTCTGAAAATACCTTTTCTGGAATTCAGATTAGGGAAAGGATCTAACCCCGATGAAACTCGAGAGCGCTGCGACGCGCCGGGCAGACCGGGGACGGCACAGCCCGGGGGGGTCCTTCCTGCAGGGGAATTAGCTGGAAAACACAGTTTCTGCCGCTCAGGTTTGCAAATTCCATGCGTTGACAGAGCGGGCACTTACTGTGCTCGCAGCGTGTCCCGGTGAATCCCGGCTCGCAGAGGCAGGAGCCGCTGACGGGGTCGCAGGTGCCGTCGCCGTTGCTGCAGACACACGAGTTCTCACAGCGTGGGCCCCAGCGGCCGCTGCTGCAGGCTGCAAGGGAAAGTGGGATTTGCAGGGGGAACCACCTTCAAACCCACCTCGGGGATTATTTTGCTTCTAAACGAGAGAACAGAAAACACGCGAAACGGTACAGCAGCCCTGGAGTAAACTCTCCGCTGCAGTGTGGGCACGAAGCAGTGGAAATAAAGACAGCTTTTGCTGACCTATTTCAGCTGAAAGAAGGCAGATATTATCCCGTATATGTAAAACTAACCATTGGTAGTCAATCCATACCAATCAATCCACAGCCACAAACATGTAATTACATGGAAATAAAATATCAGCTGTTGACTCACTAAACAAAAATCTGTCTAACCAGAATAGTTAATGGGTAAAACCAGACAGATTTGGGAGCACCCTCCATGATTTCATCAAAATACTGGGAAATGCAACACGGATATAGAGAAATCTCACAATGTTTGTTAAAGCAACTTATTACTTTCATTGTAAAAATCACATCTGACACAATCACGACAATGCACTGAGGCATCTCCTCTCTTTCATGTGAGTATAAAGATGAAAGTGTCAATTAGGGCAACAAAACCCTGGGTTTGGAGGTTTTGGAGCTGGGAATCTGTTTCATGGCCAGTCTGCAACTGCTGGAAGAGGTGCCTTGCCGAGACATCTCTGCAAAACAACTTTTCTCAGATCTTATACTGAATAGAAATGAAAGCTTTTCTCTGCCGTGATCTCTCAGTTCTTTAGACAGCCTTGGGAGTCTTGAAAAGCCATCTCAATGGCTCCACACACTGCCAGCTGGTTTGATTTTTAAAATACCCATATTGGTAGAAACTTCAGATTTTCCCAGAGTTTTCTTCAGCACAGAGCCTGAGAAGTCAGGTCCAAAACTTACTGCTGTCAACACTGGCAATCAATTTAAATGATTTTATGTGTTTAAGACCACATTTAGAGAGAGGTTTGTATTCCGTTGGCTTTTTGCAAGAGGCATCACAAGGAATCAAGCAGAATAGATGTGTCACAGGAAAAGGATGGAATCAAGCAGGATGGCTTCACATTTATATGGTGCCATCCAAAAAGGGTAAATCTACTCTCTTACACAGCCACCAATATGGAGAGTGATGCTAAAGTCAACAGAAGGATGCTCTGCTCTTCCAGAGAACAGAATTTCTCACAGCATTTATATTCCCAAGTTAAAAAGTGACCTTTAGACACATGACTCTACATGCCACTCACTTGTTGAATAAATCTCCCCCAAACAAAATGAAAAATGGAGAATTAATCTCAAAACTAATCTGCGCTGAAAATGAAAAACAAAACTGTCTGTCAGTCAAAAAGCTGACGGGACAGATGGTATTGGGCAAAGGGATCCATAGTGTTGAAATAAGAGCTTATATCAATACTTTGCGCTTCATCAGCCATCTATTTCAACGCTTTGAACCTGGATAATTAAGGATTATAACCACCCAGGCTGTGCAAACCCATAAACACACAATTTCAGAAGCAATAAGATTAACAAAACTATATTAGAAAACTGTAACAGACTAAGAACAAACGGAGCTGGTTCTTCCATGTGCAGTTGAGTCCCTGGGAGGCACCGTGTGCCCCGACTTACGGTGTTTGCAGCCGTGGCCAGTCCAGCCCGGGGGACACGAGCACTCTCCAGTGACGTGGTGACACTGGGCACTGCTGCCACAGCTGCACAGCAAGTGGCACTTTGGTCCATAGGAGCCATCAGGGCAGGCTGAGAACAGATGGGCAGACTGTCAATTCACCTAGGTCAGGCACAGACTGATCTTTCCAAACAGACAGCAACATCTCACCCCCTAAAACGTGATTTAGCCAAGTCTAGAAATCAAAATGGCAAGATGAAAGAAATAACTAATTCATACCCTGGGTAGGTGAGGCCAGGTCCTGTAATGTGGGAATAGCTTTTGGAGTGACTTTTGGGTACTTCTGTGTATCTGTCTTGCACAGAGGAGGAAAAACTGCTGAGCAAACCTTCCTTAAAATTCACTTTGTGACTAACAAGGATTAAAATACGCCACACTGAGGTCTGGCACAAAGTAGGGCTGTCCCTGAAAGCAGGGCTGTCTGTGCAGCACAAGAGCCATACTCAAGCAGCCTTTTAACACCCAGAGGCTGGATAAGCAGCACAAAACAGTTCCTTGAGTGTACTCCCATGGTCTCTAGCTGCAAGGACAGCCCTGATACTAATCTTTCATCCTCACTATTATTTAATCCTAAATTATATACATTAAAGAATGCTGCTGAAAACATAACCCACATGATGCCATACAGGCCAGCTGGTCAGCACCTCCTGCCAAACAGCCAGGATTACAATGCAAGTGTTGTGTTTATTAAGCACTGTATTCCTTAGTACAGTTTGCCATAAATTAGGTCTAATGATAACATCCTTTTGGGATGCAGTTTAGCTGGTCATCTGCATTTATCTGCAATCTCCCTCCCATAAATAATGTCCGGGGAATTCCTGAAGCTGAAGGGCACTTTATTTTGGATCAGCACGTTGCATCTCACAAAACAACAAAAAGGTAGAAATCATTAAATGAATTTTCAATCTGACTTTTCATGGGGAAGGCTGATGCAAGGACTTACTGTCAGAGCAGGATACCCCAGTGTAGCCAGGGGGACAGTCACAGGCTCCAGTTTCTCTGTTGCACTGTCCCCCGTTGGCACAGGGCTCACAGGAGGACTGGCAGTCTGGTCCCCACCACCCAGCTGGGCAATCTAGGGAAAAAATTACATAAGGTGTCCCCAGTGCCATTTTCTGTTACAGGACAATTACAGATTTCTGTAGAAGAATTTAAAAGTACCAGTAAAATTGAGCTGGATTGTTATATTATCTCTACAGACCTACAGCCCTGTCACAGTATACTGCAGCACGTGAGAACTCAGCTAAAGAGAGACCCAAAGGCTCTCTCCCAACTTCCATCACTGTGTGTCTGTTTATTAGTTTGGTTTCTGACACAGTAATGTCAGGAGTATTTGGATGTATCTGAAAAATTAATTACTGCACTCAGCAAAGGAGATCTCCAGAGGATGGTAATCTGCAGGAGGGGAGGGCTGCTGTTGTATTTTTGCTGGGCTGAGTGGGGGTCTGGCTGGTCATACAGCCCAGAGGGACTGGATGTGAGCTGGAGCCCAGGTCTCCACACAGCTCCACCTCCTTTGTGCTCTGTGGAGTAGTGAGACACAACCTGGGTCCAGCAGATGCTCCTCAGGTGTGTGACAGCCAGAGCTTTGAGAGTGGCCAGGGTACAGCCCATGTCTCAGTAGTTCAGTGTCTCTGAGACTTTTCACATCCCTTTACTTAATTACTCACAATAATACTGTCCTTTTTAATTACTTCCTCCATTCTAGGTTCTTGCTGGTTCCATGACAGCTGTTTTTGGCCAAGGCCCCTCCACCGAGACACCCTGTGTGCACATGGCAGCACAGTCCCAAGTTCTGCTCTGGGACTCCGAGCTGCTGCAATGCACCAACATCTCTGCCCAACTTGTACAAACCCAGCCCAACATACAAATCACTGTTATTAACTGGAGCAGAGGGGTATGGGGCAGGATAACTGAGCCACACCACCTCTTTTCCAAGCAATTCCATGCAGTGGATGTCACCTGTTGTGCACCAAGACTGATCCTTTACCCGTTCTGCAAATGAAGCACATTGCACTGCAGCAGTTTGGGTGGGAGACAGAGTGATGCCACATCTTATCATGTCTTCCAAAGCAAGGCACTCATCACCCTGGTGCAACACACCTTGCTCACACGTAGCACCAGTCTTCCCAGCTGGGCAAACACACTGCCCTGTCTTTGGATCACATGGTGCTCCTCCACAGTTGCACCTCTGCCTGCAGCTCACCCCAAAGCTCCCAGGTTGACAAGCTAGGACGAAAGAAACCCAAAGACCTGGTTAGGAAGCATTTTGAAGACATTAAGAGGCGCCACCACCACCAATTTTTAACTGAGCTGCCCTGGTAAAAGTGATCAATATTAGTGTTAGTGTCTCAGCAACTGGTGGTCTGTAATTAACTGCAACAGAGCTGTGGAAAATTCTGTGCCTGAAGCTTTAAAAGCAGCTACAGTTACCTGGACAAATGCTAGTTTTAGTAACTGGCCTCAGCCTTGTGCCTCGGCCTTTGCGAGCAGGGGGAGAGAGCATTTGCCAGGCTCCAAATATCACTTTGGTTTCAGTGGGGAACTGCCAACTCATATCAACAACAAATGTGCCCTTTTATTTGCAACTTTTATATCTGAACATAAGTTTCCTGGATAATCTTTCCCATCCAAAGTGCATCTCCCAGGGAAACATGCAGTGAGTACCTACATAAATGGCATTTTTCTCCATGAAACCCAGGTGGACACAGATGTTTGCAGACTCCTGTCTCAGGATCACACAAAATATCAGGAGGACAGTTGCACCTCAGCTTGCAACCAGCCCCATAAAAGCCAGGTGTGCACTCTGGAAATGGAGGGAGACAGAGAACATATATAAGAAAAAGGAAGAGTTAAGAAAACAGAACTAAAAATCAGAAAACATAATGTATGTTTTAGAGGTGGTGATAACAAAGTATAAATACTTAATAAACATTTGCGTGGACATTTCACAGAGGTTTCTGCTCATATATAAGCCAGAAACAGAGTGGCAGAATACTTAATTAAATTGTAACTTATTCAATTAGAATACTTTAGGATATATTCAATTACAGCCATTACAGAATTCTCTTATATGCCTGTACATTCTGCTGCTCTCTGCCTTGCTGCAAAGCCAGTGCTGGGTAAGGGATGCTCCCTGCCAGAACTGAGCCCATCACCAAGAATGCTAAAAATATTAAATACTGTCACTATTGTTCTCTACCAAACCCTCAGAACCAGTGCCATCAATCTGTCATGTTCCTGTCTGCCCAGAGAAGAAACCCTATTGCTTTACTCCATTGCTGTCTGGAAAGGGCTACTGAGACATGCAAACATGAATGTGGAACACAATTCTCTTTGAACTACCCCCCAAAAACTACAAAGAGGAAGTTTGAATTCAAAGGGCTGCAAATCTGAAGGAAAAGCAGCATTGCTGAACCCATTTACAAATCACGCTGCTGCCACAAAACACGAGGTTTCCCACTTATTTACTGTCTGTGTGGAAAAAGCAAAGAACAAAAGTGAAAACTCCCACAATCTTCATTATTTAGGGCTGTATTAGAATTTTGGTTCCGGATTTCTGTTGCTGTTTGATCAGGCCAAAACTCCTGCATTCTTAAGCTGTATTCCCCTTGATGTTCCTGCAACCCTGTGCCATCAGGGCTAAAAAAACCCCACACTAAATTATCAGTAGAATATGACTATATTAGTAACAGCAGCCAAACAAAACAGATGGGCAGAAGAATGAGAAATTACTAGGATAAAGGAATAAGCAGAGATGGGGAATCTGGCTTTCCAGGGTACCTTTCTGACACTTCTTGCCGTGATACCCAGGCTTGCAGGTGCAGGAGCCGTTCCTGGCGTTGCACTCCAGCGTGTGCTCCTTCACACACTGACACTCCTCTGAGCAGCCCGCTCCGAAGGCCCACCTGGGACAGGCTGCAGCCAGATGAAAAGGAGCCATTAGCTCTGTAATTATGCAGGAGTTGTTTGGAATTGCACACCGCTGCAGAACGCCACTGCTGCAAGAAGCAAAAACGCTCACTTTGCTCTCAGCGAACGCGATCCCCGTTCCTGTGGCAGCGCCTGCTCGTGTGTGGGTGGGCAAAATAGACTTCACATGACTCCTGTGTTAAGTGACTCATTTCATGTCAAGCAGCATGTGAACCAGAAACGTTTCAAAGCAAACTTAACTAAGTTTCTGAATGAAAAAATATTTGGGTGCGCTCCGAGATAAAAGCTTTCATTAAAAAAAACAAACAAAAATAAAACAAAACACAGAAGATTTTCAGTCTTGGACAGATTTTACAAACAAAACCTGTAAGTAGAACGAAACTTGCAATGTTTTTGTTTTAATTCCTTTTTTTCGCCATTTAACATTTTGCCCTCATCCTGCCTCTGCTCCTCAGCTCCCACTCCAACCATATTGGCAGCCCCTAACCAGCTCCAACCAGGCTCTAACCTCAGCAGTAACCCTAATGTTAACCTGCCCACCCCAACCCAACCCTACCTGTAGTCCTCACCTTTGTGTGTCAGTAAATCTCTGTCCTTATGGCAAAGATTAATTGCTAGAGGAAAAGATTAATGAAGTTTTTGGGGCCTCCTGACACATGTCAGAAGTCCTGTCCTCCTGCTCCCAGCCCATTGCAGAACCCAAAGCCTCACTCATTTTATCACAGAATCATAGAATAGTTTGGGTTGGGAGGGACCATAAAGCCCATCTAGTTCCACCTCCTGCCGTGGGCAGGGACACCTTCCACTGGACCAGGTTTCTCCAAGCCCTGTCTAACCTGGCCTTGAACACTTCCAGGGATGGAGCAGCCACAGTTCCTTTGGGCAACCTGTGCCAGTCACCACTCTTGTAGTAAAAAATTTATTCTTAATGTCTAATGTAAACCTTCCCTCCTTCAGCTTAAGGCCATTTCCCCTTGTCCTATTACTACTTTCCTATGTAAAAAGTCACTGTCCTCCCTTTTTGCAAGCCTCCTTTATACAGTGTGGAATCTTTCAAGACTATTACATGGGGTGCGCATTAAGCAGATCCGAAAAATGCTGGGGACTTACTGAGGTGGCAGAAGCGCCCGTAGAGCCCGGGGTCACACAGGCAGGCTCCATAAAGTCTGTGGCAGTAGCCCTTGTTGGCACAGCTGCACGGCTTGTTACAGTTCTTCCCAAAGAAACCCTTCGGGCAACCTTTGGAGTGCACAAACACAGCAAGGAATCAGCTGCCAAGGGTTAAAACCCCAGCTCCAAATCGGTTTGCTTTTAGCTGGTGCTACAGAAAGCCCAGGCTGGCTGGTGGTTGACCTGCAGTGGCTCACCAGCCACTTGCTTTTTCTCATGCACTGTTTTGCTCATTATTTAAAAAAAAAGAAACAAGGGGGGAAGAAATGGAGATGCTTTGGGTACAGATGGGGCCGTACCGTCCTCGCAGAGCCGGCCGTGCACTCCGGGCGGGCAGTGGCACTGCCCCGAGCCGGGGTCACAGGAGCCTCCGTTCTGGCACTTGCAGACACCAGCACAGCCTCTGCCATAGGTCCCGGGGGGACAAGCTGTGGAGAGAGCAGGGAAGGTGAGCAGACTAAGAAATCCTTCCACTTCACTGTAAAGGAAGTGAAATAAGATTTCAGTCATCAAAACTGAGCAAGGAGAGAGTCCTTTTAGTCCAGTGGGCTCTAAACAAAGTCATATTCTTCCTATATAAGGCAATGGACATCCATCTGGCATTTACTAGAACATTTCAAAGGACACCCCAAATAATCAAGCTTTGTGAAGTACTACATCACGCATCCAACCTTCCCCTGCATGTGCTCCCCTCCCCACAATTCCAAAACCATTGCCTGTCAAGTCCAGAGCTTAAAAATCAGAGCACAGCTTTGAATATTTGGAGATAAAAATTTTAAACATTTTTTTTTCCCCTCTCTCAAATACTATTATGAAAATAACGCTGTGTTTTTCCAACACAGTCTCTGAAACTGCCCAGATGATCAAGGCAGCAATGGGGCCACAAAACCAAACTGTGAGATGAAGCCTCACACCACTGTTGCAGCCTGAGCTGCCTGAGTGAATACAGTTGCTGGAGTCATCTGACTTAACTGACATTTTATCAATGCACATTAAGAAAGTTGACATTTCACATCAATTTTCATTCAGCTTCTTTGGTGCGTTATTAGAGAAATTTAGTTGCAGTTTTCTCAACAGTTTTAGCTTACCCCAAACCCAGGAACTATTCTGTATATTAAAAAAGTAAGAGAAAAGACTGAAAGCAATCACTTATGGCTAATTCGTACAGATTAAATATTGTATCATCACTATCAATGCCTATTTTGCTGGACTGCAGGTTTGGCTCAATAACACAGTCCTATTAAAGTTCTTTAAATTCCAGAGGTGAATTCCACCGGTGGATATTGACTGTAAATAAACACCAAAAAAGTTATTATTTATAAAAATAACTAAAGAATTTATATTCTATTTTGAGATTTTTATAATCTATCCTGAATCATCGGAACACCAGGAATAGAAAAATATGCTAATTTGATAATTTGATATATTTGATAATTGATAACTGTCTTAGGGAGGCTGGAAATTATCATTTTAATCCTCTCCATTCTTATTCTCTCAGCTGTCCCCAGTGTTTACAAACCAAACCCATCATCAGTCTCCCAAAATAACTATGGGCAGACTGTTGGTTTCAATCACTTGCTGGATTTTCTATATTTCTGTCCTTGTGATGACGCCTGATAAACAATCTTGATGGCAATTAACCTGAAGATTGCTGTCTACTGATGTCAAGTAATAAATTTTCATCGACTCTTTGTCTCACCAGTGACAGCACAGACTTTCTGAGTATGATGGGCCATCATATCACACACCATGAAACAAAGGAACTCATCTCAAAAGCACAGGAAATCTGCTCAGACAAGCAACAGACAAGTTTTGCCAAACTGCAGATGAAAAACAGCGAATCAAGAAATCACCACTCTCTTTCCAGTTGGTTTTGACACATACTTCTGAATCAGAAAGATCTTCTGCCAGGAAGCAGGAATAAGAAGAGCGGAAAGCTATTATAAAGGGCACTGACTTGGCAAGAGAATTCTGAAAAATACTATTTCCAATATGAAAAAATAGTCATCCCAAGAATATGATGTTGATAATAAAAAGAATTATAAAGAAAAAAAATGGAAAAAAAAAGAATAAAGACAATGTCTTGGGATGCTATGATGGAAAAACTGAAGTTTAATGTACATGTCCACCCAGATTGTCACACCAGCTGCTGGGACAGACTTCTGAAAGTCATCGAGGCAAGTTGTGGAATGAAGCATGGCCGGCAAACTTTGGCAGTTATTAGCAGCAGAGTGAATGAAGAGCAACCAAATATTTAGGAGGGCTATGATGCTGTCCTGTACTGGAAGGCAGGGACCTCACTCTGAGGGTTTGCATTGTGTCCCACAGCATCCCTTACAATTTCCATTTACTGTGCCCCAATACAATACAATTTTGATGTGCTCCTTAGAGAGTTTTGCAGATTAGAAGTATGACAGGTTATGCTTATTTCCCACCTGCAGTGTCCCAACATGAGGACCAATTGCCCACCTCTCAAACCCTCTGTACTCACTCTGATTGCAGATAACTCCAGTCCAGCCAGGGGGGCAAATGCAGCCGCTGTGGTCGCTGTCACACCAGCCCCCGTTCAGACAGTCCTCACACCTCAGGCTGCAGTCGTGGCCAAAAGTGTTATCAAGGCAAACTGAAATGAAAAAAAATACACAATGCTCAGTGAGCAGCCAGACAAAATGCTTCCACACAAGCTCTTACCTATTGTTAGGTTGCAAATGCCACCAATTCAGTGCACAAGACAGTCCAAAACAGAGATGCCTGAATTTTCCTCTTCGAATTTTGGACTCTAAGTAAAAGGGAAGCTGGGAGTTTAGCTGGAATTTACCCCCTAAAACACTGTAATTCCCCAGCAAAGAGCACTTCAAGCTACTTCTTAAGAGCAAATATTTTGCCTTCAGAGAAGTGAATTTGCACCTAATGCTTAATATTGAATTTATTGAGAGAGACTCTCCTTCTCTCCTTGCTAGGTTAACCCTGTTGTTCTACTGGAGTAAGTGGATGTAGTGCTATTTAAATATTGTTCATTGATATTTTTAACAGCATAGTTTGAGTGTTATTCTAGGATAACAAAGCAAAATACACATTTATCACTTCCTTTTTTCTTCATGGATATGAAAAAAAGCAGTTAGTTTATACAGGAAACCTTATATGAAAATGCATTCCTCCCTCCCCTTCTCCACTCTCCTTTTCTCTCTTGCACCCTCATGTTCTCTTTGTGGGGTCTATCGAGAAAAACATAGAAAATAAGTGTTACTGTGATAAAATACCTCAGTGGCATTAAGATCCCATCCACATGGTCACTTTATTGCCTTTGAGGCTTTGTGGCTGTGGCTGGAGGCTTTTTGGAAGGAGACTTTGAACAGCACCTGAAAGCGAGCTGGCAGCTTATTACAGCCTCCAGTAAGTCACAGGCTGGTTGCTTTTCACCAGCAATTTTCTATGTGAGGACAGATTTCCTCTAGGTCTGAGCACCCAACTCTTAGTTCCCTTTTCTGCAGCTGGAAAAATGCCCAAGCTTTCAGAGACATTCAGAATCCCAGTGCTCCCACTTGAGACAGGTTACAAATTCATATTTCAGCAGAAGAATACAGATTACCATTAAAAACATTATGCTTCCACATTAAAAAGTCATTCAAGCTGTAGAAAATATTTAATTACTTACACCAGCTTATTGATAAAACATGATCTTTTTGTAATACAGATAGCAGCTCAAAAAATATGTCTGAAAGTATAAGCAATAAATTACTATCTGGGAGATAAAAGAATCTACTAAACCATTTAAAGTTCTATTTCTCCATCACCTTTTCCTACAAACCACTGTGTGCTGCAAAGCCTCAGCCTTAGAAAAAGTGCATCTTCTCAGCTATGAGTGATAACACCCAAATTTCTGTGGTTAAATATAAATAAAACATGCAAAAAGTGGTCAATAAATATTTGATTGTGGTTTCTAGGCCTGATAATTTTGCCTGTGGTTATCTCATTTATCAGTTTCCCAATTGGTTATCGGTGTCGCTGAGTCCGGCTGGATGCTGTGTGATTTGGGGGGGGTCTTAACAGTTTTGTTCATAAAAACAAGTTAATTTTTTATCAAAGTCAAGACCAGCTCCTGATTTTTGCCTGTAGGGCACAGTCCTCAGATGAGTAATTAGGGCTTCTATAAAAATCACAGGACACACAGAGGAAAACCAAGAAATCTCACTTGTCCCTGGTGACCCACCAGCACTCAGCACGAACCAAACACAGAGTTTCACCTCATAATAGTCTTTCAGTGGTGAAGTTTCTACTTTAAGGTGGAAAGACTGAAGTCATGCAAAGCCCAGGTGGGTTTGCAAAGTTGCTCTGCACCCACTCCTGTGACAGTGGGTCCTCCTGTGCTGTTCATCACCACTGGTGCTGAGCCCTTGGCCAGCCTGAGCAATATGTGGATGGGTCTGTCCTTTTCCTGGAGAACATGCCCAAAACATCAAAAGACACCTGAGTCTTCAGAGGGTTGTTTATTTCACAAACAAAAATGCAAATATCTTAAACAAAAGTCCTCCAGTTGTTATAAAAGGTTTGTAAACAAGGACACATGCTGCCCCCACACTCCCTTTCCCAGTTCTAGGAGAAAGGGAGCATTTCCCAAGGGATTTTGTACACTCAGTAACCCACACAATCTTCACCCTCGGGATGAAGAGATCTCTTTGGCTGTTACCTCTGGGGCTCTGTGCGGACATCCTGTTTTCCAAGCAGCCTCCCAGTCCTTGCTTGCTGTGCTGCTCACTTTTCCCCTGCAGCTCCCCCATATCCCTCCCCACTGCATCCAGGCAGCCTCCCAGTTCCTCAAAAATGTCCCATTTGGGATGGGACACAGCCTCATCCCTGCTGGCACGGAGACAGGCAGGAAGCAGGATTAACGCCCATCCCAACACTCGAGCCCAGCACAACTCTCGCCCCAAATCCTCTTTCCAAGACTGTTCCCCCAGTTTGCTGTGGTGGCTCAGAGCACTCAGGGCACTCACCGACCCTGTGCACCAGGGTGAGCTCTCCTCGGGGGTCTTCATCCTCGTAGAGGGCCCCGAGTGCGTAGCGGAGGAGCTGGGGGGGACCTCGGAACTGCAGCCCCGGAGCACCAGCGAACCCCACTGCCTCGTCTGCATCCACCTCCTCCCCACCTAGGGCTGACAGAAACACACACCATCAGCACCTCAGTCTTCCTCCACAGCACTTTCCACTCATTTACATATTTTTAATTATTATTATGACACTGGTAGGTTTTCCAGCGACACCCCTGTTCAGTTTGCCCAGCGGTCACAGCCAAGTCATTTTCTCACCTGGACTAACAGAGTTTCTGCTACCCAAAAAAAAAAAAAAAAAAAGAGAAGAGGGGAAACCCCCCTCATCTTTCCATTTTCTTTTTTCTGGAAATAAACTCTGGTCCTGGTGGATTAAAAAAAAAAAAAAAAATTAAACGAGGAGATTAATTTTCCTCACTTGAAGTTTGAGATTATTTTTAGTTAATGAAGGTCATTACTCTTGCTCGTTTGGGAGATGACAAATAGAGAGTCAGGCTGGCTGTGCAATTTATTTTCAGAAACACTAAAATTTGAGTCTTAAAATGACGAGAAATCAGTTGGCTTTCTTTTTGGTGTTGGTTGCAGTATCAAACTCTGCCCAAGCTTTAGCAGGTGCTAAACTTGGTTATAAAACTGAGTTGCTTAGCTAAACTCTGTACTGGTTACACTGGCAGAAATCCAGCCTCACACCACTGACTAATGGAAAACTTGCCGTGGTTGATCAAAGCAGAATCTGGCTACCTTTTCTTTTCCACAGGATGTTAAACTTCATCAAACAGTGAAAGAAAACTGTCAAAACACTATTTATTTCAAAAACATGAGCATTAGGTTTTTGAGCATGTCCAGGGTATTTAAGTGTTCATCTCCCATTAATCTTTGGCAAAACCCATTACTGGAGGATGAACTTGGATCCACTCACTGCACGTAGCTCTACCCTGGCCATGGTTCAGAGATGGCTCCAGTTGGGTTCCCAAAATCCCAGGATCTGTGAAAATCCCAGTTCCAAAATCACATTTTGAATACTTAATGGCCCTCAAGATATAAAAAGAACTCACCGACACAGGCCCATCTGTTATCACCGAGCCTGTACCCCTCCTTACAGGCACATTCGTATGACCCCAGGGAATTAACACAGAAATGGTCACAGTTGCCATTATCCACACGACATTCATCCACATCTAGAAAATCCAGATAGAAATGGTGATTAGGAGCAAGTACCACACTGTACCTGGCTGCACTGGACAGATTGCTCTGCACATAAGAAAACCTAATTTTCTTTGTACTTTGGGTTTGAAAATACTAGTTTCTCGCTAGTATTGGAGATATGAAAACATTTTAGGGCAACGTGGAACAGATTATTTTGATGTTTTTGTTTCAAGTGCAAACAGCTGCTTTAAGTTGTTAAGCCCAGTTGATCCTTCAGTTATTTTGAGGGCTCTTCTTTTGTGGGAGTCTTTAACACACATTAGTATACAGTGTCCATGGAGAAAGGAGGAAAAGTTCCTCTCTGCTGGCTCATCTCTCCTATCCCCTCTTTGCCATGCTGAATGCTGGGTTATTCCTATATTCCAGCCTCATAAAGAGGAAATTACACATTTGTAAAACCTTATCAGCAAAGCTGGCAGAGGGTCAGCGATTCTCTCATTAGGGCAATGCCTACAAAGCCCTGCAATGGGCTTTGACAGCATTTCTTCTGCCCTTGGTTGTGCTTAGTTAGATCGAGCCTCTGGTATCAAAGGACTTTTGACAAGGGCATGGAATGATATAGAACAAGTGAGAATGGCTTTAAATTAACAGAGGGCAGGATTAGATCAGATATTAGGAAAGAATTCTTCCCTGTGAGGGTGGTGAGGTCCCGGCACAGGTTGCCCAGAGAAGCTGTGGCTGCCCCATCCCTGGAAGTTCCTGATGCTCCCATCAAGGCCAGGTTGGACAGGGCTTGGAGCAACCTGATCTAGCTGAAGGTGTCCCTGCCCATGGTAGGGACGTGGGAATGAGATGATCTTTAAGTCCCCTACAACCCAAACCATTCCATGATTCCGTGACTCACCGTCGCAGGCGCAGCCGTCGGCGTTGAGCTGGAACCCCCCTTTGCAGGCACACTCGTAGCCCCCTGCGTAGTTGATGCAGAACTGGGAGCAGCAGGACTCCCCAGTCTCACACTCATCCACCTCTGCAAGGAAAGGGCAGCACGTTTAGCTCTTGGACACAGTCTGAGCTGCTGCCACAGTTCTGCTCACGGCTACTGTGCTTCAGCAGACATCTTTCTATGTCTTCCTCTCACTTCACCCACCCAAAGCACTGTTTGAATCCTGAATCCTGACAGCAGCTGTCTTCTACCTTCTCCCATAGCAGCCAACACCCTTCATGTCCAGGGAGAGGCATCTCCTCCACAAGTCTCAGCTGCCACGAGGTGATTTACAGAACACCAGTTGGTCTCGCTGGTGACCAGCAGTAGGACCCAAAGGAACAGCTGGAGCTGTGTCAGGGGAGGTTTAGGCTGGATATTAGGAAAAGGTTCTTCACCCAGAGGGTGTTTGGGCGCTGGAACAGGTTCTCCAG
The DNA here is from genome assembly GCF_003945725.1 of Corapipo altera. Classification (NCBI taxonomy): domain Eukaryota; kingdom Metazoa; phylum Chordata; class Aves; order Passeriformes; family Pipridae; genus Corapipo; species Corapipo altera. The sequence continues at coordinate 8,521,514 of NW_020884895.1, forward strand.
AGCACTAAGCCTGACAGAGCTCCAAGAGTGTTTGGATGACACTTTCAGGCATTTGGTGGGATTCTTGGGATGTCCTGTGCAGGGCCGGGAGTTGAACTTGATCCTTGTGGGTCCCTTCCAACTCAGGACACTCTATGATTCTATGAAAACAGACCACAGCTAGGACCCACCAGCCCTCAAATACCTGCTCTTTAGCAGTAACCTACATTTAACCACTTGGACTTTACATTTACCCTTATTCAATGCAAACTAACAGTGAAACAATGCTCTGATCCAACAAGGCATTTTACTGGACATCAGCAGCTGGTAGGGGCAATTAGAGCCTTTGTTAACTAATTGCAGTTTTGATAACTAATTGTCTGTTGCCTCATCCTGCTCTGTGTTCACCCAGAAGTTGGTAGCATTGACACCCCTGTTCTGGTGATTAGACACAAGAACTGAGCTGTTATCTTTGCACTGCAGGCTCCTGGCTGCTGTCAGCCCGGGCAGGCTGCTGAGCAGGTCAGTGGCCATCCAAGGGCCACCTTGTCAATGCTGAGTCTGCACAATGCTTCTGAAGGTTGCCCAGCTGAGCAGCTGCAGATGGGAGAGGTCAGTGTCTCAATTAACCTTGGAAGGAGCACCAACTTTATGAGGAAACATGGGCAGGAGAAAGAAAATGTAATTAATCAATTGAGGTGAGGAGGTCACTGTGAAAATGATTAATGCAGGTTATTTGAATGCAGTGTTTTCCAGAAACGTCACAAGCTGAGCTCCCCTGCAGTATGTCAGGTGATGCTCTGGGGTCCAGCAACAGCTCCGTGTTTGTGTAGGAATACAAAACATTCATCCAACAAAAAGGAGATTTTTGCTATTAAGAGCAACTTTCCATGTCCTCAGCCTTGCCAAACCCTTCCTTTGTGCTCTCCCTTCCCTTTCTGTGTCTGGAGTAACAGCTTCCCTCTGAAATCCCCATCAGGAGGCCACTGAGCTGGGATGTGGGCAGGAGGCTGCTCTGCTCCTGTCAGCCATAGACAGACAACACTGTGTAACCCACCCACCTCTGTGAGGCTCTGGCTCCAAATTTGCCTCCCAGACCTTTTTAAGTTTTGCTTTTGAAGCTGCATCATCACCCACCTTTGCCTTCCTCCTCCCCTGCTCCTCTCTCTCCTGCACTTGGCTTTTTTCCTTGCAAGACTCATTTTGTCTGTAATGCCTCTCACTCACCAGTGCTCCCACTCTCTACCTCTCATGTCTTACTACACTGCTTTGTGATGCCTGCTCCTTTCCCTCCACCTCTCTTCTTGGCTATTCTTGAAAACTTTATTGGCTTAGTGACAGCAAGTCAAAACCAGAATGAGATGTAGTTTGCATTACAAATGCCATAAACAAACAAACAAACAAAAACAAAAATACAAAAAAAAAAGAAAAAAATCACATAATAAAATTGCTCAAAACATGAATTTTTAAGCTCTTCTCTTGAAGTAAACCCAAAATAACTATATTGCTTTCACTTCCCAAGTGAGACTTCTCACAGCCAGAAGTGCAATCTCATCACTGAGTAAATCTGATGGAAACACAACAACCTTCATATCACAAAGTGAGGTTTGTGCATGAAGCACTTCAGAGCAGCCGTGTTGCTGCTCCCAGCCACAGCCAACCTCTTCCCAGCCACCGGCTGAGAAGGGAAGGAAAATCAAGTCAAGTCAGGGCTGCACACAGTGAGAGATGGCCATGGCAACTGGTGATGCACCAGTGTCATCTTCCATGTGGGAGGCAGAACTCCTTCCCCTCGTTAGTGAACAATCCCAGTGAACACGCGGAGCAGGGCAAGCTGGAGCAGCGCCGAGGAAGCGCCAGAGGACGACACTAATTAACACTTGCAAAAGAAGGGAAGGTATTTCCTAGAGCGACAGCAACCCTTGCAGAGCACCCCACACCTCCTGTCTCCCTGGATTACCCGTGCAGGTCTGTCCATCCATGCCCAGGCGATATCCGCTGTCGCAGGAGCAGCGGGGCCCCGCGGCCGTGTGCTCGCAGTGGTGGGAGCAGCCCCCGTTGCCCTCCTGGCAGCTATCGACGATTTCCATCTCGATGCCTTGCAGAGAAATAAATCAAAAGGATGTTAAAAAGCAAGCCCAGGGGGGGAGTCACTGGAGAATCAGCCTTCTGTAAAACAGCAGCCACGAGCCGAGTGCTGCAGCAGGGAACATAAACTCAGCTCCCTCACACGTCCCAGAAGAGCACGCTTTGGAATCACTGAGCTCTGGGTGTTTGTCTCCATGTGTCATAACAGTGGATTCACTTGACTTCAGCAACGTGAAGCCAGCTCAGCATTCCAGCAGCCTGCCTGCTACAGGAGCCTCCACAGGTTTCCTCAGATTTATGCTTTGTTTGGACACAATCCTTGCCCCAAAGGAGGAAAAGAACCATCTGAGGAGCCCAGGTGGTCCATCTCAACCCAGTCTGCTTGTGCTTTCCAAAGAGCAGCTTCTAGATTTGTATGGGAATGGCAAAGACTTGGATGCTGAAACATCCACCAAACACAAAGGCATTAAAACTTCCATAGAAGAGTCTCGCTGGTGAAGTGGGCACCCAACTACAATACAGAACAATCTGCAGGTTTTGGCCCCCGGATGTCCTTTCCAGCATCATGGAGCACCTCCTCTGCTGAGACTTTGTCCCCCAGAGCTAATACAGGCTGGTGGTACAATGCTATTGCCAGCCCCCTTCACCCTGACAGATTCCCCCACCCTCCTGCACTGCTGGACAGTCCTCACAACATCCTGGCCATGTCCAGTGGGAACCCTCATAGAGAAAAGGGAACACCTGCCCACCTCAGTCCCACCCAGGTGCTTCATCAGATGATTTCTTCAGGATGAAAAGAAACTATGGGGTCAATTATAAAGTTTCTTTTGAAGAATTAGCTGGATTGTCTTGTTACAGAGCTATTTAGAGAAGAATTAATTTCCCATGCTACGCAGGTTACCTTCCTAAAGAAGCCACTGTAGTTCCAGAAACACCCCAGCTCATTTCTGGCACAGAATTTCCCCAGACACATTTGTGGGTCTGGTCCTACCCCTCTTGGCGCTCCCAGGGAGCAACCAGTTTGCCAACAAGAAGTGCAAGTCTAGCTAAAAGAGAGTATAAATTAGGAGAAGAAATATTGAGGGCTACATCTCATGCATAGGATGATTATGTGCACCAGGGATAAGAAATCCTGTCTCCTGTCCAGTACGTTAAGCTGGGATTTAGGAAACCCAGCGATTAAATGCAGAATCTGACTTTATACACAATCTTCATCATTTACTTTGTCTCAGTTCTTCATCAGTAAAACTGGAATAACAGCTCTTCCCCAAGCCACCAGGGAAATGAAAGAATAAACAAAGATTGTAAATTGCTCAAACACTGGGATAATCCTGATCATAAATATATGCAGAATGTTTTTATTTTTATTGTTTGCTCTGCAATATTGTTCATGAGGCACAGAGAATCACCATCCCCTGAGATCTGCTGAACATCCAGAAAATATATTATCAGAAAACCACAATGAAATCTAAGTGGTCTAAACCTCTTTTTTATGCCTATAACAGAACATTTCATATCTATATATTAATCACATTTCCTCTGCCATTGTACCACTCACAGTTCCCCATCTCCTATGAAATAGCTCTCCAGGATGTCTCTCACATAATTCGGTTTTGTTTTTAATGTATGCTAATGCTTTGAAACTGAATTTCATCCTTAATAAGTATTTCTTACACACACATTCTTAAATAAAGCACTCATTCTCTGGCATGCACTGTATTTTCCTAAGGAAACACTGCTGAAAGCTCTTGCACAGTATTATTAGATTGAGTGATCTTTGCCCACCTCTTTGCTAAAACAGGTCATGCTTTTGTCTGCATTCCAGTGAGCTTATGTTAGGTCCATAATAACCCCAACTCTTCCACATCACCTCCTTTATTAACCTAAATTTGCCCTCAAGGACAGCCCAGGAATCACCTATCAACTAATAGTGCTGGGAGTCAACCCCCATTTCCAGAAAAGCAGTGTTGATTAAGAAAGCCCCCTGGCAAGAGGTAAGTATGTGAGAGAAGACAACAGAGCTCACTTTAGTTTAGGAAATTTTAGATGTTCAGCTATTTTTTTAATCCCCAATCCTTCTTCTTTTTTCTCCTTTTTAAAAAAGCATCCTCTTTATAGAGTCAATAAACTCAGGAGAAACATAAGCAAACCCAGATAGATAAAGACAAGAGCAGAACATCGCGTTCATTTTCTCTTGCATCGACTTCAGCATACAAGAAAATTGGGAGGAGGAGGGCAGGAAGCATTTCATAGAGTAGCAATAGTCTGGTAGCTCTGCAGTAGAATTCACCAGACTCTGAAGATAAACCAACCGGGCTATTTGCTCTTTGAAATGCAGTAATTAAGGTCTGTGAACACAGGCTTAGGAATGTGTCACCCTGCAAACCCAGCAGCAGCAGAAGATAGAGAAAATACTATTAAGCTTGAGCTTTTGCATACACTTATTTTCCTGGGAATGCTAATCTCACTGAATTAAAAGCAAAGCATAGCAGTTTGGAGCTAAACCAGCCTGAAATGTGCAGCTGTACAGGTGTCACTTACGGTAGCACTGCTTTCCATCAGCCCCCAGCTCGAAGCCGGGATTACAGGCACAGGTGAAGGATCCCAGAGTGTTCACACAACGATGAGCACACCTGGCTCTGCCTTCTGCACACTCGTCAATGTCTGCAGAGCAGGGAGAAAGGCAAAGACATTCACTTGGATATTAAAATAAAGCATATTATTGCTCTATGTGGACATGGCTGTATGTCCAAACATCTGTTGAAAACGGCATCTTGATGTGAGTCTACAAAGGGCGGCATCTGACAAATCCAGGAACACTGAAGTGACATTATTCTCCAAAACAATCTTTTTTTTCTAAACACCATTGACCTTGAACTTCTCAGAGTGAGTATCTACAACATCAAACATTATATTTACAGTATCAGCCAAAGCAACTTGTTTATTATTCCTGTAAAAGAGCAATGGCAAAAGATGCCACATGAAGAACACAGAAGAAAGTCCTTACTCTGAAATTATCATCAGGTCCTCAATGCCATTATATTTAAATTAATGGAGCAGGAAATAGCTGATTGTTTTGTGAATGTCAAATGATCTGGGTTAAGTGGTGGCTGGGTTTCAGCAGGGATGATGGAGACAGAACTCCTCTGTCACATCCCTGAATCCTTCAGCTGCTTCTACAGCGGTACAGCAGGAGGCACCTGCTCCAGCCAGAGGAGCTTCATCCCACTTGTAAGAAAAGAAAAAGGTGCAGAGCTATAGGTGGAGAGGCTGTTCTTCCCCCAGTCCTCTGTCAAACAGTCTGTTTCTCACCTTCACATGTACTAGTCTGCGTTTTGGAGTTAAACATCACCAAAGTTGTCCATCTTCCTAAAACCTCAGTGGAGCATAAAAACACTTTTAAGAAGTAATTACTGCAAAAAAAGCAAAGCAAAAACTTACACTAAGTACTGCACAGTTGGACAAAACACCAACCTCTGTGCAAAGAGTGGCATTACAGATGGCAAACCCCTGACCCACCTCCTGCTCCTTGTTCCGACATTTTCCTTGCAAAATGCAGATTATTTATTGCACCAATCCTGGGTCAGTGTCCCGCACAGAGGAGGGAACAGTCCGGTGTGCAGCTCCTCACCTTTTATCCCAGCAAACCGCTTCCCAGGAGTTTTTTTCCTCCACGTGTGCTGTAAGCAGCGCTGTACTCGTGGCCCCTTGTAGTTGAACACAAGCAGCCTGATGAATGCAATCAGGCTCCTTGCAAAGAGAGGCCCCAGGCAGTGCAAACACCACACACGGGCTCATGAAAATTTCAGGACAAATGACAGCTTCTCTGAAGCAGCCCTGTGAGCAGCTGCTGCTTAAAATAAAATGGCTTATTTCTCCTTTTTCTGTAATTGTCAGCTTGCAAGTAGAGTACATTGGACAGTGCTGTAAATATTCTTTTCTCTTCTTCTTTTCGAAAATAATAATAAAAGGTTGGAAAACCCATAAACAGCCACCATCCTGCATGTGTTTCTTCCTGTCTTGGAAATGCAGCCAAAGTATGAGACTTCAGTTGCCCTCTGTGTCCTTCCAGCTCGGCTTCCAGAGAGTCAAATACCAGCTTGAATTTTGCAAAAGACATTGAATAACTTCTAGGAGGAAAAACCAATAATTGTATATCCATGGCAAGACATGCTGCTTAATGATTCAAAAGATTGTTGCCATGAGGCTGGGGAGAAAATTTGTTCCAATATATAACACTGCAAGTTAACTCAGTGCTTTAGTTTATACATAAATTAACGGAATTGTCAATGTGAATCTGAGATAAAACAAGTAACATGCTGACCCTACTGTTAAACCAATGCTGTTTCCATCTAACAATCACCAGTGAAGTGTCTAAACTACTTGAAAATACTTTTTTTTTCAGTGACTTCCTCATGAGGTACCCCAGTAAGAGGAGAATTGCTGAGGTGTTCCTTGCCACTCACAGAAAGGTTTCCAGGCACTATAAAACACTCAGGATAGGAAGCAAGTATTTTGCAAGGCACCCAGTACCCTTTATACAAGACAATAATTTAAATATTGGCAAAATGTTGACCAAATTCTTAAAAGAAGGAGTTTAAAATTAGTATCTGAATATGTATGTTGATCCTGACTTGGTTGTTAAAAATCTGTGCACCATGAAGTCCACCAATGCTTTCATCATACTGGAAGAGAAAAGCAGGTATTTTGATCTCTAATTCCCCCACATTTTGGGTCAGAGATGCTATAGATCCTTTTGAGAACCCCAGACTAAATACAGGACTTTGGAATTCAACTTTTTAAGCCACTCTCTTTGGAAATCTTACACATCAGGATTTCTTCCTTCACAGTAGTTTCTCCATTAATATGGAAACAGTTCTCCAGCTAAAAAGCCCTTTGAATTCTAAATAGGTTTTCAGTGACCTGGTTCAGAGTGTTACTTGAACCAATTTTCCAGGAGTTGTATCTGGGACATTATTTTAAAGGGAACACTACAACAATAACACTACAGTATCTAAAAATCCAGATGCTAGAAAGCATGACTTAGGAGATCATGGAGGAGTTTTCATTACCAAAATGGTCCTTCAAGACTGTGGGCTGATGTGAATATCACAGAGAGAGAGAGAGAGACGCTGATTCAAAACGCACACATATATTTGTGTAACACATTCCTCTCCACCCAGAGCTCAGTGAGCTCTGATTAATAACTTTCTTCACGATAAATAGTCCATAGTTTCTTACCTAAACAGGACTTTTTGTCTGCAGAAAGATAATACCCTGGATGACACTCGCATTTTGCAATTCCTCCCGCGTTTTGACAGATTTGTGAGCATCCTCCGTTCCCACTTGTGCAGGGGTCTATTGCTGAAACCAATTAGAGCACACTGTCAACTGAAAGGTCACTTTTTTGCCTGAAAATGGTCTTACCTGCCATCGTTACAATGAAGTAGCTGTAAGAGATTAGACTGGGGAAAAAAAATTGACAGACTTTGGTGTATAGTAAAGCCGTTGTTTTTCTGGGTGTTATTTCCTCTGTTGCTGGACAATATTTTTCATGGAGTACCAGCAATGCTTTAAACAGCAGGAAACTGAGCTTGTATTACACATGGGAAATAGGACAAAAAAAGTACATTTTATTCTTATTTTGTTGTACCTGAACAGATTTCAAGAGTTCGCTAAACAACAGCAATTAGCACTCCAATATGCGTGAACCCATAAACACACACAGTGGTGCAGTTCACCATGAGACAATGAATATTTAAAAGGCTCTAGAGGAAATAAACTTTGAAGAGCCCCAAAAGACATCCTTCAGTCTATAAACATATGCCATTTATGTTGTACATCAAGGTTTTTCCCTTTTCTTGAACAATAACATACTTTTTCAAGGATAAGCCACTCTAAGGGGCAAGTACTTAAAAACACTTTGTAAAAAGTGCCTGGAGAAGTCTCCAGTTCAAAGATTTCACTGTGTTTTATGGTTTTATTTCTGGAACATATAGCTGCTGGAAGCATACCTAGGTATCTGCCCGAATAAAGACTTGGCACACACCAAAACAGACCTGCCAGGACTGTTTAGACAGGTCTGATTTGGGTTAAGATCTCATATTCTGCACCAGGCTGAGGTTTTGGGTTGGAGCACTCATTACACCAACATACTGGTGAATAACACTCTGTAGGTAAATTTGGAGGACACCTTTAAAATGTGTCCTCTAGAGTTCTGCTTAGATTCAATTGAAGTTTTTTAAAATTTATGCTTATTTCCTTACAATTCAAGCTCTAATTCAGTTTTGGCATTTTACTAATTATTGTCTGATTTGAGATATTTGACCATTATTCCTCACTCGCCTCCAGCCCATCATCTCCTTCCCAAGCTCTGTAAAAGCCACCTTCTATCAGAGCCCCAGGGAGAAAATCAACATCAGTTCCACAGCACTGGTAGTGGAGTCAGGGTTTGAGGAACCCTGGGCTGAAGGAGTTTTGATCTAGACCTTGCTGCTTTGCTCTTCCAGTGGCTATCCATATATATGTAGCTCTGCAGGAGAAGGGAATAGGAGAGAAAAACCTCTGCTTTCTATAGATACATTTAAACATGGGGTAGGTTTTTTTCATTTCCACCAATTTTCACTTTTCTGTACAGCCAAGTAGCATTTTGTGCCACAGTTTGGCAAAGGAGGATGTTGCCCCAGAACACCTTCAAACTCCCTCACGTCACCGTCTCAAGAACACAACCATTCCAGTCTGCAAGGCTGAGTTTGACTTGACAGTATTTAAATAAATAAAAAAACAAAAAAAACCCCCAAAAACATTGTTAGGGATGTAGAACTGAAATTGGACTTCTGACACGATAGGTTGCAAATAGGTTTCCAAGGAACAGCAGCACTTCATCGTACACGACACTTTCAAGGCTGACAACTTGGCTCTGCAGCTCGACAATTTGCACTCTACAAAGGATTTAGCTTCAAGCAAGAACTCACTCCTTGCTGATATGAAATATTGAGTTATTTGCTGATTCTTTTTCTATTTGGGTAAATTAAATGAAATCACTATCAAACAGCATCTGTTAAACCTGCATATTATAGAGGTTTTCAGAGCAGCTAGAGCTTTAATTTGAGAATGATTACAGCAGAGAGTAAAACTTGTAATGCTCTGTGACATGACAACAGGCAAACAACAAATTATATGGTAGATGGTAGTAAAACATAGTAATTTGAATAAAGATAGCAGCCTTGGAAGTCCTAAGATGAGATAAAAGTTTGTAAAAGAAAGATCTTCAGGACATAAGGTAATCACTGATTGACTTGCTTTCCAGTGACATATTTGTTCCTGGTAAAGGCAGGTTTCAGGAGAAGCTAAAAATGATTAATTAGTGTTCTTTTTCCTACACATTTTGCTCTTTTTTTTCCACTTAATGTCTTCAGTAGATAACAGACTACATCCTACGAAGATCTAATCCAAGCTGTCAAACACTATGGCAAAAAAATTTACTGGAATGATTTGATTTCCTAGATGTCCCAGGACACAGAATCACGAAACGCTGTGGGTTGGAAGGAACTTTTAAGATCATCTCATTCCACCCCCCTGCCATGGGGAGGGACACCTTCTGCTAGGCCAGGTTGCTCAAAGCCCCATCCAACCTGGACTTGAACACTTCCAGGGATGGGGCATCCACAGTTTCTCGGGCAACGTGTCACCAAAGAAGAGGTTTCCCAGATATCCAGGAACGTCGTGTGAGAAAGCCATGGTGATTGCACTGATCTGGGTCAGCACCAAATGCTCTTGGTGCAGTGTGAGTATGACCCCTGCATGTGCTGTGGACCTTCCAGACCTTCACTGCAAGGCTGCAAAGAACAGGGTGTCCAGTCCTGCCTGCCATGACCTCTAGAGCACATAGAGAATTGGGCCTTATCAAATTAACTTCCTTGTTCACAGTAATCATGACTTTACACTGGGAAAAACTTAAAGTGGGTAAGATTAAAATTGCTAGGCTTGAGTGTTTCTCTATGGCTTTTCAGGGCTATGGGGTGCAGCATTAGCTCCCAAGGAGTCTGCAGGCATGAATTCACACCTGCAGAGCAGCTACCCCTGCTGTGGTAAATACCCTCATGATGCTGAGCTTTCTTGATCCAAACCATGCTTACAGCAGCCATGCTTTGTGGCTGGAAATTACAAGCAGCCAGGCTCACCTCCTCCCACCTTTTCTACTTAAAACACCTCTGATTGCCAACCCAAACGCGTTCATGGCCACTTCAGCCTCATTTGTTCCTGTAAAAATCTTGTCCGTTGGTTCAACTAGCACTTTTCTCTCCCAGGCATTCATTCACTAAGGTATTTACGGGGGAAGAACATCCTACTTGGTATTAATTTTGCAAGCTGAGCTCTGCTTACAGAGTCTCCTTCCTCTGAGCTCAGTTGCCCTCCTGGGGAGGCTGCACTGATTTATTTTGATTTCCACACCCTGAATACAGGTAAGCAGGCACCCAGGCCAGATCCAGGCAAGGTCTCACCTGCAGAGCTGACCCTGCCCCTTCTCCACTGTTCAGTAATTACTGGTTGGTGACAAATCGCTGCCTTTAGTGAGGGGCTGACCCTCATCAGCCCCACGATGTGAGGGAGGGAACAGCAGTGGCAAAACTTCCCCCATCAGGGGTCCCAGCCTGCTGGTTTGGCTGCTGAGCTGAACCAGCTGCTGGCAGCTGGGATAGAGCATGAGGTGGCACATGAAAGTTTGAGCTGCTTCATGGCCACCCAGGGACAACTTTCACCCCCCCCAGGCATTGCCACAATTAGACCCCACTGATGCAACCACTGTCCCACCACAACACCACAAAAAACACCAAAAAGCTCTATGCAGGTGTCTGCACATGGCTTGGCAAAGGACACCTGGAGTGCCAGAGGCAGCGGAAGAGACACGAGAAGTTTGGAAGCAGGATGGAGGACAGCGGAGCAAGGTCTCTGGTGCTCTCTCTGCACTAAAGCTCCCTGTTTCCAACTTTTCCTGATAATCTCAGGGACAAAACCTGTCCACTCCGTGAGAGAGAGAGAGGTCAGCCTGCTGTGGGTGCTCAGTGAGGCACAGCCTCTGCAGAAGGCAGGATCTGGGGGGGCCAAAAGCGAAGGGCGAGTGCTTGCTGCACACGGTGGGAGCTGGAATCAAGCTGAACAGCAGGATTTACTTACACTTCATACACAGCATATAAAATCTATGAGCAGAAGAGGAGCCATATGGAAACGGTTTTGTGACAGGGATTTTAGTGCAATAAATCTATAAATTTGGCCCTATCTTTCTCTGGCATATTCAAGGGTATGAGTGTGTGAGCTTGTGTTGAGGAACGGGGGGGCCTGCCTTAAAAACTGATGAATATTTTCAGATATATGAGAAAATAAAAGCAACAATCAAAGGTAGCACTGCTGTTCTGCTTGTGAGAGTGCTTAGAAACGTGAAGGGGAGGATGAATGAATCAGACTGTGATAAGCCAAAAGAAGATAAAGAAAACACTTCATGCAGAATAAAACATGTTATACAGGCCAACTCTATATACAACTTGATGAGCAACAAAATGTTAGAGTTAAAACACGATTAAGTTTCTAACCTGTCTCATCATCGTCAGTGTGCAAGGAGCAGCCAGGGGTCTGCGAGGCCAAAATCTTGTTTGAAGTTGTGATTCAATGTGAACTTCACACCTCAAACATGTGTCGTTTTAAAACCCTGTTAATAAGTGATTTCTAAAGCTGCTTTTGGAGAGCAGGGGGAAACAGGAATGAATACAGTGACCCAAAACACCAGCCTGGAGTCTTTTAAATTGCCTTTACTGTGTGTCTCTAGGCAGGTAGAGCAGGACTTACCTTCACAGGATTTGGCATCCCTCCTCAGCTGGTAGCCTGGCTGGCACTGGCACTTGTAGTGGTCATCGAGCTGAACACACTCCTGCTCACAGCCCCCGTTGTTAACACTGCAGGAATGGAGGGCTGGAGCCAAGGAAGGAAGGGAGGAATGCACGTCAACAACCTGAGAAACTTATTTCCTATTTTAAATATATAAATGACAGTAAAAATAGACAAACCTCTCCAAACTGCTTTCATAAATGCACCTGTCCCATCCCCTGAGTGATTACCCTCCCTTGTGTTCACGGGGCTTGTCTGACACAGTGTCCCACACCAGTGAAAGCCTAATTCCAGTGAGAGGCAGGTGAGATCTAAGGGCTGTAATGCTGACTGAAGCACAGCACCCTTTGATCTGACAGCACCAAAGCGCTGAGAATCCACTGAGGTAAGGAGGGGAGAAAAAGAGCAGCCCTGCTGGCACTCGCCCAATGATTGCTTTTTTCTCTCCTGGCTTTCATTGATTAAAAATAATAATAATAATAAAAATTGTCTTTCAGGCTGATTTCCTCAGCCCTGTGCATAGGAAAATGCAAATGACAGGAGCCAAAAGCTCCACAGGACAGATTTACAAAGCAAACCACAGGAACAGAGGGTCTTCAGTACATCTCAAAAGACGCTGCTTCTTTCACCCAAGCAAATTAATATTCTTTTTTGTTCAGCACATATCCCTGGCCTCTGGAGAAACATTTCTCCTCCTGCCAAAATATATTCACACACACCCACACCTATTCACACGCTGCATGTAAAAATAAGAGTGATGGTCTGAAGTTGCTATTGTGCTGTATGGATGGAAGTGTGACTGTGTGCATGGTTGCATTTACATATATTTTAACAGCAGGGATGCAGAATGTAGAGATTTAAACTAGATATTAGGAAGAAATTCTTGACCCTGAGGGTGGTGAGGTGCTGACACAGGTTACTCAGAGAAGCTGTGGCTGCCCCATCCCTGAAAGTGTCCAGGGCCAGGTTGGATGGGGTTTGGAGCAACCTGGGATAGTGGAAGGTGTCCCTGCCCATGGCAGGGAGGTACAATCTTTAAGGTGATCTTTAAGGTCCCTTCCAACCCAAGTCATTCTGTGATTTTATGTTCTCTACAATTCCATGTTCTCCATGAGCAAATGGAAAGACTATTTGGTCGTTCACGGAAGGCACCAAACTTTTAACCCAATGAAATTCATCAAAGAGCTTTGATATTTATTTTAGGAATATTCATATTAATCTGTAATTCATTTATCTGGACTCATTTATCTGTAACAGACATTAGAAAACGTTAGACACAAAGCCTGTTGCAGGATTCGTTTCACCCTGTGCCACCAATTAGCAAATACTGAGTGTGTGCAGTCAAGTATGTGACAAATGGCAAAAAGAAAAGCAAATTTTTACATTCTCCTGGATGCACACCCAGCAGGAGGCACCTCACTGCACAAGGACCTGACCTGGCTTCTGATCTCCATCGATGTCCATGAACCTTCTGCCCTGTTAGTGATGGAACTTGAAAGCAGTTCTGTGTCTACATGGGAGGCGAGGCAGCAGACCCCATACACTCTGAGTTTCCAGTTTCCTGTACATTTGTATCCAAAGGCCTGTTTTTCAGCAAGAATATTCAAATAAGATGAAAATATTTCAGAAGATGAAAAGCATCTTAAAACCAAGTGACAGAATATACATCTCGGTTTTTAAAAGTGCCATTTTCCTCCCTCCTTTCCTGGGCACAAGCCAATCTGGATGCAAGAGGAGATGAGCAGCAACCTGTCATGATGAAAATTTTGGAGGCTTTGAAGGCAGAAGGGCACAGGTGTGGAGTGCTGTGTCAAGAGCCTGTGCTGGCGAGGTCGTTCATCCCAGTCCGGAGTGGGCTCTGCCAGTGGTCGGGCAGCCAGAGGTTCCTCTGGAGCAGCCAGGGCAGGTTTATCATGGCTGCTGCCGAGGCATCACGCTGGATACATAAGAGGAGGTGCTAGACTGAAGCAGAAGAGCCTCCGGGGGCAGAACAGGATTGATTGTGCTCGTGCTGCCAAGTGCTGTCTGATCAGAAAGAGGGAGAGACTTGGCATGACATGAGTCAAATTCCACCTGTCTTAAAGGGGCTTGTGGCTGGAGGTCTGAGCATCTCCACAGGATCTGGGAAGAAATACGGAATGCCCTCTGCTTTTAAGGAATTACTCCTGAAGTTTGGTGAAAAACCAGCTCCTCTGTGAAGTGCCAACAGGAACGGTGGCACAGGCACAGCCATGGCTCTTTGCCGTGTCTGGGAATGCCAAGAGAGGGAGGCAGTGTTGCTGGAAGTGGGGCAGAGGTGGGAGGCATCATGCAGGAAAGACAAGGATCATAGAATCACGGAAAGGTTTGGGTTGGAAGGGACCTTAACAATCACCTTGTTCCAACTCTCTGCCCAGGGCAGGAACACCCACTATCTCAGGTTGCTCCAAGCTCTGTCCAAACTAGTCTTGAACATTTCCAGGGATGGGGCAGTCACCGCCTCTCTGGGCAACCTGTGCCTCACCACGCTCACAGCCAAGAATTTCTTCCTAATATCTAATGTAACCCTACCCTCTGTCAGTTTGAAGCCCTTTCTCCTTGCCCTGTCACTACATGTCCTTGTAAAAGGTCCCTCTCCAGCTTTCTCATAGGCCTGATCTCCTGATAGTTGAGAAATACACATTTCTCAACCCATTAGTTTTTTATAATGGTTGTATTTTGACAAAGAGCTGAGTCTGAAGTCACAGTTAGATGCATGTATAGCAACCAAGGGGTCAGAACATGAAATCTCTTCAAGACTATGTTTTCCATCACCTTAAATCCAAGCTTAGCAATGCAAGAACTGTAACTTCAGAAATACAGTGCTTTTATTTATGTGGGAAAACATAGATTATAGAGTTGTAGAGATATTTTCTTTGTTACTTCCTCTATTAAGAGCCTTAGTGTGCTAAAATCTCCATAAAAACCTGCATCTCAACAAAAAGCAGACTTCAAAGATAACAGCTGGCACCAGAGATGAATCGGGGTCTAACAGCCATGCTTTGCTTTCACTTCTAGGAGTTCAAACAGGAATGAATTCCAGTGAAGACAATGACTCTACAACAATCCAAACCCACAGCCTGATACTACAATAAACATGTTCTTTCTGAGCTTCAGCTTTTCCAGATAGCAGTTAGTTAAACTCCAGTGAAGCCAAATTCATTGCAATAACATAATCAAGGCATTACGAACAAAACAAACAAAAAATTGGACAGTGTTACCTCTGTTTATTCTAATTACCTAATTTGTAGTGAATATTTGGTCTGGCACATATATCCAAAAATGAATTAGATATTGAGTAAAATTTGTGGGACCTAAAAAGCTAAAGAAAGAAAAGGATCATTGAAAAAGATGGGATTCTGGCATGGCACAAAATATCAGATATTATCAAAGGATCCAAGAATGAAGTATTTTACATTCACAAACTGGTTTTTGCTGAACAAGGGAATGCATTTTGGAGGTTCTTTGCCTTCGGATACAAGCAGAAGTTTCTAATGAGAGCAGGAGGAACAACAAACAGATTTCCTCAATCCATGTACTTTGAGGATCATACTGGCAATGGAGGGATGAAGCACCAGCAACTGGTCAGGATCCCAAACACACTATGATGACACGGTAGGAGGACCAGACTCACTGGAAAGAGCTCGTGACAGAAGTTCATTAATATTCCATGAATCACATGAGAAAGTAGCTTATCCCAAGTTTTTGAGTCTTCACATGTAGGTTGAATATCTTATAAGATGATAGATCCACTTCCTTATGTATGGGAGACGTCCAAGCCATCCAGGCTGCAAAATCTGCTTCCCCTCAAATGATTTTGGCACTTTTGCTCTCAGAAACACAGGGTTGCCAAAAAAGAAAAAGAAGACGTGGAAAGAATGAACGCAACAGCAATCTGGGCTGGGCTCATCTGAAAAGCCTGTCTAAAGGGATGATTGTTTCTTATTTCTGCAGCTGAGATAATCACCTTCCATAAACAGCACAGTGCTGGAATGTAGTCCCTTTTTATTCTCAGCATGTGGGAGAGATCGTTACACCCTCTAAAGCATCCATGGAAGAAATACTGTTGCTAATCCAAACCCTATTTGAAATGCTACATATTCTGTTTAGCTGCATGAGGTCAAAAGAGAGGTGCATTACTGGGTTTACTTCTCGATCAGATGAGTGGTGAAAGCTGAATGTAAAACCTGGGGCAGCAGAAGAAACAAACTCTCTATCCCCAACAAGCACCTCTGCCCAAATCCCAGTTCTAGGCACTCCTGGATTACTGGTTTATAGGAAATGTTTCTCATCAATTAGTATCTGTCTTGTGCTCCAGTGCATTAGAGTTTATTATATCCATTTATTTTGGTGTCTTGCCTAAGCAGTTGAAACAGAACTCAATATCCTCTGTCAGTATTGTGAAAATCCATTATCATGATAGCAGTTGTTTCTGAAACTCACTGCTGACTCTCATTTTAGGATTTATTTCTTGTGTCTCCTTGATAATTTCTGAGATATTGAAAACAAAACTGATCACTGCATGAAGTATTTTTAATAACTTCTTGAGAATACTTACATTTGTGAACTGAAAACTTTTTCTCTGATACTGTTCCCAGCTCCGACAACTCCAAACTGAGCTTCTTGATTATTTGGACCTTGAGAAAACTTTGCTATTCTATGTCCACAGAAAGTTTTACATATTGCAAAGGCAAAGTCATTCGACTGCCATAATATCTACTTTTTGCATTTTTCATTCAGTTTATCATCCTCTTTTCCCCCAAAGTCACTTTAGTCCTTTTTTTTGTGTTAAATTCCCTCTCCACCACAGCTGAAAATGAGACTATTCAGAGAAAGTCATGTAACTCAAACCTCACATTTTTCGCTTCTGGGTCTTCCCTGGTCAGATCTGATCACAGAGAGAAAAAAATTCTCTTTTAATTCACAGAAAACCACTATTGTTTCTAGTTAAATATGAACCACTCTGCTTTTACATTATTTTTTCTCTAACAGTAGCGTTTCCTACCCATTCTTTCACTAAATAAGATAATCAAGAAAAGATTGAGACTTTACCATATTTTTAATTGCAGTTAATTACCAAAACACTGAAAAGTCTCTCTATGTGATAAACCCAACAAAAGAGTATATTTTTAACTAAAAAAACCCCAAACCATTATTCCCACAGCTTGAGCACGGGTACCTCTTGTGTTCTAGTTGCACCAATGAATGTACTGCTGTGATAATACCAGGAATGAGTGATGACACCCTTGGCTGATGTTAAGCACAACCAAGGGACTTTGAGCAAGAACTGAGACAATGACCAAAGTGTGAGTGAACTTATTCTGCAGATGTGGTCTGACCACACTTGACTGTTCTTCTCACATTACCTCAAATCAGGGTTAAAAATTTAAACAAATGATGCCCTTTTCCTCTTCCCAGACGAAAGAACATTTTAATCTTTTTTTTTCAGAATTCAACAACTTGACTTCTGTACTGATTTAAATGCAATACAAGGACTGTATATTTTATATTATTATTTTCAGCAACATGCAGAATTTACTCTGTTATGTCTTGTTTCAGGGCTCAGAGTCCAACCTAAGAAACAGAGGGTTTATTTCTAATGGCTGCTAATCCTCTCCACTTAAATGGGCTGAACTGCTGAGCCCTGTGGTGCTGTCACTGACATGAGCACACACAGGGTAACTCCACATTGTAAATCACAGAATCATTTAGGTTGGAAAAGACCTTTAAAACCATCGAGTCCCAGGACAGGGAGATGTGCCACAAAGAAAAAAACGCTCAGAATTCAAAAAACGCTGTCATTTGACATGAAAACACTGTATTTGTTCAATTCAAAACAGAAGGAATTTTCACAAACATGGGACACCATCACTGCTTTTTGTTCACAAAAAAATCAGACAAAAAAGCAGTAAATTTGGCAATACCTGAACTCTCACAGGCTGCTTGAAGTGGGATGGATAATGACACCCTTTGTGAATTAGTAAAAACTAAGACTGGGGAAGTCTACAAACCTTTGCACTTAGACAAAGACAGGTTTAGTAGAGAAAAACAACACCTTGGAAGTAGGTGAAGTGCTTGTTAAAGCCTCCTTACCGATGCAAGTGCGTCCGTCGGCGTGGAGCCGGAATCCCGCCCGGCACTGGCAGTGGAAGGAGCCGGGAGTGTTGACACAGCCTTGCTGGCAGCCACCGTTCACCACAGCACACTCATCCACGTCTGGAGAAGGAAGGGACATGGTGAGGAAGGCTTACAAGGGAGCCCCAGCACGGGCACACCCCGGTTCTCCTGGACAGCGCACGGCTCACACATAACGTAGCCCCTGCACTCAGCCTGGGCTGTTGTTTACTTCGCTTCGGCACCATAAACAGGGCAAAGAAAATCAGAATTTTATGGTATATTTTTCCAAGTTCCCACGGGCACTGCCTCTGTAGTCTCTACTTCCGAAGCCCTTGTTAAGTAGAGTGATTTGTGACACGGCTGTTTCCTTGGGGCCAAGAGAAAAATACAGGGAATGAATTAGGGTAAGATAACATCTGAGCTTGTAGGTACCACTGGTCAAACATACGGCTTCAGTAAAAATTTGCTGCGTGAAGATTTTCTTCTGCCTTTAATCCTATTAGCTCCTGAGGGTACAACCACATAAAACTGACATAAATGGAAATGAGCCACACTCCCCATCACCATTACATTTTCAACCATGGAATGCACAGAGAGCTTAACAAGCAAATTTTAAAATTTAGTGCCACATTTTCTGTGACTCCTGTCATAGAATCATAGAATCACAGAAAGGTTTGGGTTGGAAGAGACCTTATCTCATTCCAACACCCTGCATGGGCAGGGGCATCTTCCACTAGACCAGTTTGCTCCAAGCTCCATCAAGCCTGGCCTTGAACACAGCCAAGATGGGGAAGAACGTTGTCCCTTGATCTTAGTTGTGTTCACCTGAACTTTTCACAGCATCTTCTCTGATGACCTCCCAAAAAAATGATGTGAGTTCCTGTTGATACCTTTTCTGAAGCTAAGCAGGTATCATTCCATATTTCATATTTTAAGGGATTACATTCAAATGCAGAGGGAAATGAGCATTAAACCAACTTGAGAACACTGCTGTAATGTTATCTCTGAAAATGATGGACAATGATGGACAAAGATCAAGAACAGTTTAAGTAAACAGGTCTGAAACAAACCCATAAAACTGAATTTCCAAAAGTACCACATAAGCAGTTTCTGCATCTCTTCAGCAAAGCTGAGCTACTGTAAATAGCAGTTGATTGGCATGTTGACACCCTTATCTTAAAAATCAACACAGAGGTCACTGAAAATAAGGGTCAATTAGTCCAATCCCTGAAAAAAATTCACCTGGCAGGTTTTGGCCTAGAATTTGTCTGCCCTTTCCGTAACAGTCCCCAGGGATGACAACTCCACCTCCCACCAACTCACCCAGAGGCAACGCTAGTACGGAATTCTTCCAAACACCAAAGACATTCTCCTCCCAAAGCCAAACCTCTCTCCTGCAACAGACATCTAAAAAGAACCGCCCTTTCAACACTAAAGCCTCTTGTTGATTTAATTGCCCTTTACATCATGTTCTGAAATCATTTAATGAGGGGCAAATCCACAAGTGCTCCTGTGGGGAAAGGAGCCGGCAATGAAGGGGTTTCCCTCCCATATTGCACTTGAGTAACAGGGGGTCTGGCTTTCATATCTTTGCTGTGGATATATCTGCTTTGCATTTAGCTTTCATGGTTAACATATTTTTAATGCTTTTATGTTTATTACATTTTAGAAAATCTAATCAAAATTAAATGAAAAGGGAAGTTTTAAAGATGATTTGGAAATGCACAACATCCCAGTCCTGAGGAAATGTATTTATAAAGTTATATTTTAATATTTCACATGTGAATTTCCCTCACCTAAAATGAAGTCCTGGTGTTGACTGGTGTTTAAATTCAGACCATTTGCTAACATGAACCACTTTTTTATACTTCTGCTATATTTGCCATTTTATTAGACTGTATACTATATACATTTCCTACTGCCTGGAGACATCTGGAATTTCTCCTTTTTTTTTAAACAGAAACTTTGCTTTTTAAAATGTAAACAGTAAACAGAAAATGTTATTCAACTTGTTGAATTCCATATTGTTAAGAACCAGCCTGAAAAATGCCAGGGCAAAATCAAACCCAGGAAACTATTTGTATTGAGTATCTGAGAAATAAAATTAGAAAAAAGACTCAGAAAAATAGAACAAGGAATCAGTTGAACTATATAGTATGCCACATTCTAGTATTTATACCTCAATAAACTCAAACACCGGGAGCTTCAATATATTCATTTTATGGTCTACAATCAGCTCCAGATTTTTTCTCATACACCAAATGCAGTTTTAAGTTAGAATATTGGCACTTGCAAAGGAGAAAAAATAGTACAGATAATAAAAACGAGCTTGGAGTTAGTGCTATTCATTAGTCTTGATCTGAAGATTTAAAAGAAGGGACTTGGTTTAAAGGGAGCTCTGAGCCCAGCAGCTCTTCCTTCAATGGTATTTCCCTCATGCTGGCACATCTCAGAGGGCCATAAAGCAATGATATTGCTAAAAGGCAATATAATTCAATGAAAAATAAAAGAACCCACAATGCTTGTATAGTTGAGCTGGACCTACCCCCACCCTGAGACTCCCTGCAGCAAGTGGGGGGAAACCAGAGGCGAGACCCTCAAACCCGCAATGCAACTCCACGACACCACACGAGCAGCAAACCTGATGACAGACAATCCCTTCCAGCCTCAGCCTTCCTCTGCAAGATCAATATTTTAAGGATTACACGTTGAAAGATTCCTTTACATCCCACAGATAAAATCAAGAATGATGCGAGGCGCAGTCGCTTTTCTGTGTCTCCTCCATCTCCAGGCCAGGAAACAGCTTCGCCCACAGTTACAGCAGAAAAATTCCTTAATTATTTTGTCTGGTGAGCAGTCTGGAAAGCAGACACTGATCTAAGTGCTTGAACTGCACTTGAAAGTTTTAAAATTCCAAACTATTTGGTCTTTTTACGTTAGAACTGCTAGGGTAGTAAAGGACACACACAGCAACAAAATAACAGCCTATGCTGCTGTAGGCACACAAATACTCATTTATTTTTCTACACAGGAATACCTACAGAAAGATGAAAGTATTCTAGTATAATGAACGTATAAAACTGTTTTTAAGTATTCCAGAAATATAAAGTCATTATATTATAATTGTAGAATAGTATGGGATTATGGAAAATTGTATCTGTGACTAAATTTGGATTAGTTTTCACTGCAGATCAAGCTGAAACACCTACGTGCTCAACTTTCTATAGTTACAACTTAGGATACTTATCTGAATAACCTGAATTTCAAGCCACTTATGGCTTGCTTATCACAAGTCAGACTATGATGAAAGCAACTGAATTCCCACAAAACAGAGGGAAAGCAATCCACAGAGACAAGAGGGGAAATGAGAAGAACTGTGTGCTGTCCCCAGGCTGCCTTGCAAAGGGGATTTTACTGCTGGGTGATCAAAGTAGAGGTGGCACTGTGGATATTCTCCTTCTCATTCTCAGAAGATTTCAACAGAGGTGCCTTATAGTGGGATTCCCCACTGAAGGTATCTCCCTGTGTTCCTGTTTAGCCACTTTTCACCGGGAACAACCTGGGAGGAATAATCTGGTACTCAATAAAACCCAGTAGTCTGTGTGTTTCCAAGATGTAAAGTATTTTAGCCATCATGACATGCATCTCTCACGTCTCTTCATGTTTCTGAGCTCTGTGCATTTGGACTGACCTTTCCTCCATCCCATCACAAGGTACATCCCAAGTTCTGAGCATGGGAAAAATGTACCAATGCCCAACCTGCTGTCAGCACTGTGCCCTTTCCAAGGGCTGGTCCTGCTGAAGGAGTTACAGGTTGTGAAGTTCTCCACACCCCTGACTAAGGGACCTGCTAATCTTCAGGGAGGTTTGTCCCTAATTGATTTGAGGAGCCACATTGGCAATAGTCTGTTTTCTCTGCCCAGTGCAGAGCTGTGTGACTGCTTGTTTGGAATTCAGGGTCATCACATCAGTGGCATTTTTCGTATCATTACTAAAATGTTAGGAACAGCTATGATCAATCAGTTCCTAAAATATACACCAACAGTGGTGTTAAACACTGGTAAATACTAAACCTGAAATCATGTTTTTTACAAAGGAAAAAAAAAAAAAAGAAAGATGCTGCCAGATCAATTCCCTAACTAATAGCTTTGCTTTTATAAGAAATGTAAACAACATACAGAACTAAATCCCAAAAGAAGGAAAAAAGGCTGCTCTGATGGCAGCAGGACTGCATTTTTGCATTATCCTCTCAATTTTTATGATATTTCCATTCTTTTCTGACCATGCTGAGCAAGACAGAGTTGTGAGTGGGCGGACTACTTTTCAGCTCCCAGTTTTTAAGTTCTCCACTTGGAACAGCCCGGCAGCACTTGCAGGTCAAGAGCTGCAACCACAGCTCCCACAGCCCTGAATGGAGGAGAGCTGATGCTGCCAAAGGCTCTGGTGCTTACACTACAAACCAGGTACATCCTTAAAAGTGCACATAAACACCTGAAGGATCACATTTCAGAATCCTGAATGGAAAGAGAGATGGTGTGCCAAGGGTATCCCAGGGATGGTATTCACACTGAGGACACTGCCAAGACCACCACGTGAAGTCCAAGTAGGCACAGGGTGACAGCAAAGTTTAACTCTCAGGGAGCTTCACTGAGCCAGTGGTATTGGTTCAGGGTGACAAATGAACAGGATTTCTCTCTCGGATATAAAAACATGCACAGATTGAGAGCTGTTCAAAGCCAGTACTTTCTGACAGATAAACAGAGACAAAATTTCCTCTTCCCAGTGCACAGGCACTGATGGAGAAAGAAACCAGAACTGGATTGTACCGACCTTATAATTTAGATGAGATATAAGGAAAAATATTAGATTAGGTATAAGGGGGGGAAAAAGGGTTGTAAAGAACTGGAACAGGCTGCCTGGGGCAGTGGTGGAGTCACCATTTATTCAGTTTTTGGCAAAAATTCTACTTTAGCAAGCAAAGAACACCACGGAGAGGCAGGAACCAAGAAGTTCTGAGCATCACCCACTTCACAGACACCAGAGACTTCCTATGGATGAAAATATTTCTGTCCAGTTGGGAGCTGATGTAAGAACAGTTTCTGTGCTCTTGCTGGCACAGTCACCTGCACCCAGAGACCCAAACTACTACAGTACCATCTGCAGATCTGGCCCAAACGACTTTCACAGAAGCATAACTACACTCTTTTTAGCAGAAATCCTGAGAAATACTACATAATATTGGAATGAATGACACACACATTTCCATTTCCCAGCCACCACAATCCCCCAGTTCACTGCAGAAAGGATGTGACCAGCAAAAGCAGAGAAACACAAAACCCTGCTTGTATTTTACTTAGAGGACAGTTTATTCTGGTGGTTTTAAAGTCAAATTATAATTAAAAATAATTATAGTAATTATTTATTAAAAAAAAAAATCATGACCAAAAAGAGGAAGCATGGTCTAATCTTTGCAGGATTATCTCAAAATTCAGTAAACTCAGGTTTTGGCTCCCCTTTACCCAGAGAGTTCTGCAGGCTGTTGGTCCCCACATGACATTGTGGGGATCAGCCTGTTATGATGGTGATAGAGAAAGAGAGAAGATTGGATCTTAAGTAAAGAACAACAACGAGAAATCTTAAATGCCTCTATTTAAAATTATCACAAGTGCATAAACTGTTCAACTTGAACATTCATTTGGAAGTAAGTTCCAACAATCTGTCTTATCCCTCCCTTGCCCTGACCAGCTCCCCCATCTCTTCAGTTGAAGATCTTTTAGTACATCTGACATGAAAACTCTGATTGTTTGCTATTTAACATGCTATTTAAAATCAACAAAGATGCATGACAGTGCTTTCCCTTCTGTTATTTGTAACTACACTGTGACTACTCTCTTCTATATATTCCAAAGGATGTTTAAACCTCACACAAGTTATGAAGTGAAAATATCATATGGTCTTTCCCCACTAATTTACATGGTGTATTTTATACATTAATTTAGTGTGTCTCTAAATTAAATAATTTATGCACTTAAGGGAAGGAAGGGAAACAGGCTTGGTTCCCAGCCATTCTTAAGTTAATCACAAAAGTCAGAAATGATTCTATAAAAGTAAAACTGAAAAAAAGACCTTGTTATTGCTATAAGTAAGTAAATTTATAATAGATTCAACTCACAGCTTCCTTTAAATCACAATCTCTCAAGTCTCAATCTTAAAAATGTCCGTAATTTGACAACCAGTGTGAATCCTTGTGAATCCTTTCACAAATGCACTCACTACTAAGCAGGACATAATTTGCTCTTGCAGTAGAAGTTTTTTAAAGGATCTCTCCTGGTTTACTAACACTAAAGTGGTTTCCAGGGTTTGAAACTTTGATTGGATGAGGTTTGAAACTCCTGTTACTCAAAAAATATTTGTCCATCTTTTCCACCATGAATGAAGTTTGACATTGGCACTGATTCGAGGAAGTAAAATACAAGTTTAAAGTCTGGTCAAAAACAAAGTCTAAAATCAAAAAGAAAAAAAAATGTTCATATTAATAGAAAACATATTTCTTTTTCATTGGACCAAAGTGAGCAGCAATGATTTAGAAGAGCAGTTT
Source organism: Corapipo altera (assembly GCF_003945725.1). Taxonomy (NCBI): domain Eukaryota; kingdom Metazoa; phylum Chordata; class Aves; order Passeriformes; family Pipridae; genus Corapipo; species Corapipo altera. The sequence continues at coordinate 8,546,196 of NW_020884895.1, forward strand.
TGGATGGTTGGGAGATTTTAAGTTGCAAACCCCCTAGTATAGGGCGGTTTTATGCTTCACAAAACCCCACAAATATGCTACAAGCTCTTTTGAGTGGTCTGCTAGAACCCGGTGTTAAAACACCTCCATGAAACAGCTTTCAGCATAGATAAATGTGCTCCTGCAGAGCCAGCTGGGTCATTTTGAACTGTTAGTGCTCCCAGGCTTTTATTTTTGCTCCTCAGCTATTTGCTCTGCCCTTTCCTGGCCCCTCTGATGGATTAGATGAGCATCCCTTGTCTGCTCTGGTTCCAAGCCAGCCAGGTTACCCTGATCACTGCAGCTCACTCACATTCCTCTAAGTCACAGGTGTCCAAGGCAAGGCTGCTGCAATGGAATTAATTAATGAAATGGCTTCAGCAAACTATCAAAAGGGACACATCAGGTCTGGTAAGCTGCTGGTTAAAAGGCCTAGTTAGTGATTCCTTACCCATTTAGCCTCCACAGTGAAGGAGCACCCTTATTACTGCAGTCAGATTTCTACATTTCTACATTTCTTCACCCAGGATTAAGGACAAAGCAGCTTTAACCAGCACCCCTTTGGCAGGACTGTTCAATTAGCCACACAGAGAAATAGCCTTTCCAACTTACCTGATTATTTACCTTCCCCTGAAAACAGGGAATGTAAATAATGGCATTAAATAACCAAATTAAATAACCAAAGCTTTTTGTGCTGGATTCATTGTCTTTCAGTCTGTCACCTCCCTTCAGATCTCCCTTGGAGATTTGGTCACATCTTAGAGGAGAATCTTTTACCCTGTAATTGGTACCTTGCCCTAGGCTTCAGATGTTTTCCCAGGTAGTTTCAAGGATTTCTAGCTGTGCCTAAATTGGGTTTTCCTTTCTCTTACCTCTGGTTTATCTCTCTTTATACAGAGAACACCAAAGAACAGAGACCACAGTGATGTGAGATGCTGAACATTTCATCGATGGGACCGTGTCTGCCTTAGGTAATAAACACTTATGTCCAGATCTGAAAGGAGACACATCTCCTGATGCCTGTTTTAAAGGAGGGAAGAGGATAGAGGCATCTCCAAGCCATGGCATTTTTGGCAGATCCATGGAGCAGCTGCGGAGAAATGGCAAGAGCTGCTCCCAGCACACTGTGACCTCCCCTACAACCTGCTTTTGGGGAGGGGACTTCTACAGGCACTGAAAGGGACAATTCAACCCATCAAGTCTAAAAAAATGGACTCCATTTCATGATCTTGGCTGTATTGGAGAATAAACAGATGAAACTGCTGTGAGATGTCACACAACCCTGTTAGTGGGGCCACGGCTGATTGGAAAGAATGACACTGACTTGCCAAAGATCCTGGTAATTTGAGTACACTGTTGGGATGGGGGAGGAATATATCAGGGGAAAAGATGCTCTAAGAATTTTTCCTTGTTTGTTTATTTTTTGTTTGTTTGTTTGTTTTAATACTGCTTTCATGTGAAGATGGGCACAAGGTAACCACTGAAAGTGGTGACTTGTTCCTCACCAATGCCTGGATCCCTCCACCACAGTTCATTTCTCAGATGTCCCCCAGGAGACCTCCTGGACAGAGTGAATTGAAAAGAGAAAATTGACCAATATTTGTACTGCCCATTTCTTCTCACTTTCAGTGCCTGACATGCCACTCTCTCCTGAGATATTTAACAGTGGTTTAGCTCAATAAACATCCAAGAGTTCCTCATCCACAACTCTATATGCAAACCATATGTTGCAGCTGAAAACCCTGAAGATTATAATTAGAACTGTCCATTCAATTTAAACAAAGTCAAGAATGAAAACTATTTCAAATTCAATAAACAGGCCATTTCAAAGTGTAGACACTGTGGAGGACAAGCTTAACAACTTAATTGACAGGTAAAGCTTCATTTCTAATCCTCATTTTGATATCATCTGTAGCCTCAGGAGTCAAAACACATCACTGCTCAGTCCTCAAAATATGCAGAGAAAATGAAAATGTCAGCTGAATGAAAAAAAGGAGAAGCATCTGTTTGATAGCTGTGTAAGCCTGTGATATGTAAACTGCTTTGGAGTCAAGCAGCCCTAATTAGAGTTTCAAGGCATTCTTCATTAAATATACACACACAGACACACATATATATATATAAGTTTTGAGCAATTATTTAGACCAGCTAATTTGCAAGAAAATCAGGGTATAGAATTAAAGGAAGGAATATGATAATTTCACAGACAGACCTCTGAGAATACTGTGATGTTTTCATACAGCTGTGAAGAAATACATATTTTCCACCTCTTTGAAAAGCAGATCTGTACATTTTTCTCCACTCTCAGTCTTTAAAGCAAAAAAGAATGATCCATTTTGGGACCTCAGTGCAGCACACAGCATCTCAGCAAAGAAAAGCCGAAAAGGAACAGTGATAGGGTTACCAGCCTCCACGGTGGGGTTACACTAATAGATATTTTGGCAACTGCACACTCTTGAAGACTCCAGCTCCCATCAATATGAAACCCACACAGATGGACACAAACTCCCCGTGGAGAACTTGTGCCAGGATAAGTGAATGACCACATGAAATAACACGGGAGCAAAAGCTGAAGAACAACAATCCAGATAAATGCGTAATTTAGGCTCTTATAAAATGTTTATATACTGGATAAAACAGCTTCATTAATTTCACTGTTTCCTGTAGAAAAGAAGTGAATGTACCAGATGTAAACAGGGAAGTCAGAAGGGAATGTTTTGCCTGTGCTGAAAGACAACAATAGAATTTTATGCAATTTCTGCTTAGGAGAAAGGCTTTGAGATCCTCAGCAGCAGCAGCTACTGCAACCCTCCTGCAAGATTTTGTGACGTGGGCCAGAAGAGGAGAGAGAAAATTTGTTATGGGGCCATCAATTTTTAAATACAGCTCCTCAGCACAATCCAGTTGGGCCATGCTGGGAGGCAGGAGGGTGGCAAAGGAGGAAAGGATCTCTGTGAGGACGTGTACTTAATAAGGGACAGCGTGATACAGCCCAGACTCCTTGTGTGGACTCAGATCTGAGCCGCATTAAGGAGGTTTATATGTTGGGCCATCAGCATCTTTTCTCAGCAGGACATGGCTGCTTGAAAGAGCAGTTATGGAATAAAAAGAGAGGAATGCCTGATCTGATGAGAACACCTGGTTTTTGCCAGCAGCAATATTAATGAACACTTGCTGAGCTCCGTGAGCGTCTTTACTACAACAGAATGCGGAGAAATGTGTTTTCCACACACAGTAGGTAAAAAATGCACAAGGAAATTACAATCATGCACACACCTTTGTAATCTGATGTTTCCACCTTGCTGGAAATACGGATGTCATTTGTGACAAGGCTCTGCAGGACTAGGAGAGCAGGGAGGGCACGCACACCATTCAGCCACCAAGCTCCATCTCTGCCCCTCTAAACTAGAGCCCACAGCACAATCTCCTCTATCTCTGTGAGAGCTGGCTCCTGGTATTGCTCTACAGCCATTTGTTCATGGGGTGCCTCTTCAGATACCACCACAAGCGTTGATCCCCCACTGGAGCCATCCCAGCTCCAGGACAATCTGTAACACAAATTGCCAGTGAGCAAATGCCAGCATTTTACAGAGATTTTCCTGCTCTGCTTCCTTATGACACACATCACATGAGACTCTGCAGAGATTCAGCCACAAGAAGAGAGAAGTGGCATTAACACATCCAAAACATGTCCATGCCAACTTCCAGAGCTGGATCCTAATCACAGAATGACAGAATGGTTTGGATTGGAAGGGAGCTTGAATATCGACCAGTTTTAATCCCCCTGCCATGGGCAGGGACACCTTCCATTATCCCAGGTTGCTCCAAGACTCGTCCAACCTGTCCTCGAACACTTCCAGGGATGGGGCATCCACAGCTTGTCTGGGCAATCTGTACCAGGGCCTCACCACCCTCACAGTGAAGTATTTCTTCCCCCTACCTAATCTAAACCTGCCCTCTGGCACTGGGAAGCCATTCCCCTTTGTCTTATCACTCCATGCCCTTATCCAAATTCTCTCTCCAGCTTTTGTATCCCCTGAATAGGGAGTAAGATCTCACCAGAATCTTCTCTTCTCTGAGCTGAACCACCCCAACTCTCTCAGCCTGTCTTTGTAGGAACAATGACACCTGCCACAGAAGAATTTATTTTACCTGCTTTTTTTCCTCTTCCTGAGATTAAAAAATCACATCAAATTAATCACTTGATTGCTCCATTTTTATTACTTGTTTTTGAGCTCCTTGGCTGACATTGAGTCTCTTTTGGGATAGGAGCTGTTAAAAGGTTCTCAGGTGGGTCTTTCACAGACCTGGTATGCAACAACAGCAGGTTTACTTCAAGTTGGTCTTCTAATATATCCCAGCTAAAGCCCTCAGGTACTCCTGTAATTGAAGTTTGAGTAATCCAATATGATGCTGATCAAACTACTGATCTTTTAATAACGCAGTGGAGCTCTCCCAGCAGTTGCTATCTCACTGACAGCCATGTCTGGATCGCTTCCTTTGGGCCAAGGCTTTGAACAGAGAAGCTGACAGATTTCTGTTTGCTTTAGATTTTATCACAAATTGTTTTAAAGCTTTTTAAAGATATATCAGATGGCTCGTAAAATCCACAGGCATTTCAATTAAAAAGAAACCCCAAAACCAAGTTCTATTAGCTGTCCTGGTGAAGATCAGGATTAAATGCTTCTAAAGAGCAACATAAATACCACTCAGGAGCTGAGCTCTTTCCTGTCTTAGTCCCTGTTTGTGGAGCCTGTAGGCAAAGCTATAGAAAAAGCTGTAGTTACCCTACACAATACTCTCCACTGCAAGGCGAATGTGAACATTTTTCCTCTCGTAATTTCCATTTAAAGTATGAATTCAGGGTTTCTAAGCCTCGCCTCTCCACACAAGAATAATTTGGCTGCAATTTACATTTTTGATGTGCTCAAAATGAACACCAAGATGACTCATGTGCTGTTTATAAGATGCTTATATTTGCTGGTAAATACCTTGCTACAAACAAGCTGTAATTTAAGTATTCAAAAGTCTTGCTTCTGCATAAAATTACTACTAACCGTAATTTTGGAGACCATGACCAGAGCTTCAATTTCAGGCTTGCAAAACTCTTCCTACATAATGATTCTTAAAAGTACGAGTGGATTTTCTTCTCTGACAACGGCAATCATTGTATCTCTGTAATTGCAGAAAAGATTACCTGGCTTTTAATTCACATTAGTCAGCTCCAACAATACTGTGCTTCTTTCCTTTCCTTTAAAATAAACTAATTATCGTCAATCAGCCCAGTGGAATGTTAACATTCTCCATAACCTGCCTTTCAGAAGTAGTCATAAATGCTAGAAACTAGCTAATATAAACTAATCAGAGCCCTAGAAATATCTCAAAACATATTTGCACTGCAGTCTATCATTTTTGTCATATTATTTCTAAATATTTTATTTTGTCTGGACAATAATAGTCTTTTCAAATAGTTATATAATGCTTTTCATGTAACTAGTCAAAGCTCCTGCATTAATTAAAAGCATTAAATCCTTGAGTAGTGTAGCAAATACTACAATATTTCTGAACCTTAATTGTTTTCATTGTCAAAAGCTGATCAATACAGCCTTATTCATGGAGTCGTTTGGACAAAGAAAACTTTTCAGACCATTTTTTTTTTTAGCTCCTGCCCAACTTTCTGCACAAACCCACAACTGCAAGACCTGGAGTCACACACAGAGAAACCACAGAAGGGGTGACTGTCACTGTCCCTGTCCCTGCACTTCCCAAAACCGCTCCTCTTCAAAGACAATGGCAAGTTATGCTTCCCACTTTGTGCTTCCTTCCAGCTGGTAGAGCCCATGTGAGGCTTTTCAGCTCCCAGAGGACGAGAATGGAGCTGGAAGCCTTGGGAAGCAGCCCATGTGTCGAGTCTATAATCAGCTGTGACGCACGGGGAGCTTCGAGCACCATATGGATGGGGCCAGCAGATGCTCTTGAGATGGGACTCTGCCTTTGTTGTTACCTGTGACATCTAGAAACAAAGTTTTCCCTTTCAGTCCGTGTCAGATCAGTGATCAATAATTCATCTGATAAGTGGAATGCAGGAAGAGGTGCCAGTTTTCTGTGGGGTATGAATAATACTGTGCTTTTTAAAAGGCACGCTGCCTTGGAACACAGCAGAAGATGTGCTGCAGGAAATGTATGACACGGTGACAAGCTGCACTACACCCAACCCCATGTAATCCTGACATAACCTGAACATTAAACTGCCAGTTCCATGGTTTGTTTATGCAAAAGACTGTTATTAAAATGTTGCAGTTGAATTAAGCATTCAAAGAGAAAAATCCAGGCACCAAAAAAACAAGCTCCATGGAAAAAAGAGATTTTTTTTTTCCTCCATGGAAAAAAAGAGATTTACCAGGATTATCTTGAAATAACCATTGAAATGTAAGTGGTCCCAGCCTGCCCCAAGAGTCAAGGCTGTAAATACAGGTAGGGCTCCTTCAGTTGTTGCTTTGGAGCCTTGGATTAGGATAATGCTCTTGACACCCAACTGGTGTGCATAAAATTTCTACTTAAAAAGTGACTGAAAACTGACTGTGCCTGTTCTCAGCTCCAATCGATAAAAACATGTATCCAGGATAAACGAGCTGAGCCTTCAATGGCAATACTCACTTTGGAGGGAGCTGTCATAACTGTTAGCTTGTCTACCCCGAGGGATAGCAGATGTGAGAAATTGGGTGGTTCAGCTCACAGCCGCCTTTGTTCAGTGTGTGAGAGAGGAGTGGGGAGACTTTAGCAACAGTTGAGCAGGAATCAGGAGAAAAACTGAGCAAGGGTAATTAAAATTCAACAATAAATCAATTATCAGAGCATCAGATGCTCTTCTTGGCCAAGACTGACATAAATGCTCTAAACCAGGTTGGAAGTGTCTGTTCTGGCCTAAGTGATGTGTCCTTCTCCTGAATGAAGAGAAACAGCTCAGACACAAAATACTGGGATTTGCTGAGTTTAGTATATGATATACTCTAATAAGATTGAAAGGTTTATGTGTCCCCAGTGTGTCACTGAGTGGATTAGGCTGGGGAGGCCTCACAAAAAGCAAGGGGGCTAACCAGACCAAACCAAGGCATTTGCTGTGCTGACAGCCACTGCCAGCCTGGAATGAGCCCCTGGAATCCAGCTCAGGTTCCTGCCTGCTTGGGCTTGCCATGAATCAGGACTTAGGTAATCCATTTAAAAACTCCAATAACCTGCAGCCAATGCTACCTTTACCATGAATCTGTTGTCATTTTTACTACTTATTTTGAGCACATTCTTTGGTGTAGAACTGCCAGGAACAGACGAATGCAGACAGATGACACTATTTGCCTAGGAGAATGTAACAGCTTCACACAGCTATTGATCCCAAGCAGATCCCAGCCAGCTCCAATGCAGCATAGGAGACTGTAAGGGAGGTCAGAGGAACCACCTCCAGCCTTCATTTCTTCTCAAAAGCCAGAGACAAACACTTAAAAAAGAGAATTCTGAAAGAATTTTACTCAGGAGTAGAAATAAACTTATATTCCCAATAGTTTGCAAACGTAGCTGTGAATGTCTCCAGTAGTTTCTGCCAGGAGTGTTTCCACAGCCGAGCACAAACACCCCTCAGTTCTCCTGCCTAAATCCAACAGTCTCCAGAAAACCACAGAAGTCTGAGTGCATAATGGCGTTTATAATGCACAATTATCCTTAGTCTTAGTTAATTTAGTTCCCTTTGTAAGAGAAGTAGGGGAACCTTTCTTTTTTTATTGTCAACTGGGATCTGAAATCAAAAGCAGTAATTATGCTTCTTGCTTGTGACTAAAAATACTTATTTGACAGGTAGGAGCAACCATAAATAAACAATATTTAAATGTAAAAACAGATATTGCTTCTTGTTGAATTAATTTCAAATATCAGACACTTACCAGTATTCTGGATGTGCAAATTAATGGAGAAGAAAATGTTTATTCTTAACCCCCTGGCAGTACTGCACAGAGTGTTTTTATACTTTGAAACATAAATACTTGGAATTTTCTGACTTAGCCCCGAAAGCTGGAGTCCCAGGATACCTGAGAGCAACTAACCACAGCAGTGGAAAAATGAGAAATCAGGTTTTACCTTCTTTCCTCTCTAAAGTCTTTTTCTTTTGCCTATTCTTTTTCTTTTCCTTTTAGAATTGCTGTAAAATTCCAATACACTGAAACACCTTAGTTATCAAGATTGTTCACATGGGGTCAGTTAAGGTCATGGCATGGAGTTGTCTGTTGCCCTCTGAGGTGAACATGGGTGGGGGCAGAGTAATTCAGCTACAAATAATTAGATAATTATGATTAAATTCCTGCAACTGGATTTATTTCTTTTTCTCAAGACAAGGTCTTGAAATAATGAAAGACAAAGAAGTCGGGGTGGCTAAACCTAATGTAGAAGTACCTTCACTTGACTGCCCTAAGAGCTGAGTTCATGCAGTTTGGTACTTGTTGCAGCTGTAATAAGAACTGGTATATTTTTTCTTTTGGTAAAATGTATTTTCCTGGTTCTCCTTCTGTTGAAGTGATCCTGGAAATAACTACCTCTGTGTCACAGCATGCTGATACTATGTGTTGAGTCAAATGCAACTTTCAGAGATAAAATGATGCAAAAGCATCCTGAATCCCTCCAGTGGACTAAACTCCCCTGTTCTAAGAAAAATTAAATAAATGAATTAAAAATGCCTTGGCAATTCCCTAGAGCTGCATGGTATTATGTCCTTCAGGTTTTAGCACAGGACATGGCAGAAGCCTGCACATTGATTTGTTGGGCAGGGAAAACAGTCCAAATGTAGAATTAACGTTTGTTCTTTGATAAAATCAGAATTTGACAAGAATAAGTTATATCTCAAACCTTACCGACTTAATAACGCCAGGGTCACTTTAATAAACACTTCCTTGCTCTCAGACAAGTCCCTCAGTATTCCTTTTAGCCCGGCTATTAACTCTTCTGAGGCAACAGTGTTTGGAGAGTTCCCATCCATCCTGGGATCAGGTTCCAGCAGTGACACTGGTGACTCTCCCATTACTGGGGTAACCAGCAGTGGCCCTGCAAAGTCACACACTGGTTGTGGAAGCAGCTGCTCCCAAAGTCCCTCTGGCAAAGGTCAGGAAACCTGCCAGGGCTCCAAGGTTTGACCGAAACCCCCAGGGACGGGGTTACTGCGATTGCAATATCACTCTAATCAGTAAAAGAGAAGCTTCTTTTCATCAACAGTTAATCACAGAACTTCACTTGTCTCTAAGTTCCTTCAGCTGCCTTGACAGATGAGAGCGCAATAGTATAAATAAGAAATGACAATTTGCCAAAGAAGGTTAACATAAGGTCATGACCTTTTTTCTAGTTGACTTCTGCAGCTTATTCATGTGTGAAAACACGCTTTTGTAGCTGTAACCTCAGCATCCCTTACAGATCTGGACTTGTGCCAACAACTGAGCTTTAAAATTACCATTTAAAATGGTATTTATGTTCAGAAAATACCAGTTCTGCCTTTTGCAATGCTAGAGTAGAACTGCTTTGCATTAGAATAAAAAATTAAATGTCTATACATTTCACAGCATATCTCACTGCCATGGGTTGTCAGTGGTGCCTCTGCTTAACAAACAAGGAGGTATTGCACACATACACATTTCCACTGCCTTCCTCAGACCACGTTACAGCTTTCTGAGCAAATCCACTCACAGACCCTGACGAGAAATGTCCCTGAAACACCACACACTAGTACAGATCCACAGGGCACTGCATCAGGCCAACAGTCATATGCTAGTAAATGTCAAATCCTAATTTGTCATATTATTTGTGCAGTGATTTAAATCCAAATCCCTTCTCATCACTCATTTCCATCAGACACATGAAGAGCGGGAGGGAAGCAGGAGCTTTCTGTCACAATCTGTAATGCCTGTGCCAGTAACTGCCAGAAAATATTTCTCTGTCAGAGAAGCAAACTGAAGTTCTGAGCATGAAGGCTGGAGAGTGAAAGCTGCAGTACAACATGGAGATAATTAGTTTTGAAAGGCTAATCAGGTCACAGCTCTGGCTGGCATTTCTCTAGAGATGCACATGCCTTCACCTCACCACAACTCGCCTCTCGGTGCAAGTAAGACTTTACACACCACACAACTCTGAATGATGTATCCTGCCATAAGAGTCCCCAGTTATTTAGGAAAGATCCCTCAGCAGGAGCAGCATGGACCCCAAAGTGTGGGGTGTCCCAGGATGTGTTGCTCAATCCCCTTCCTCACATGGCTCCAAGCAGCCACAGAACCACCTGAGGAAGGGAAGGTTTAGTCAAAGCTGAGAGCAATAATTATTTTAAGATTACCTCAGCTATTATGTTCTGTTGTCTTGTGCATATTCATGGAGCCTCGTGTCTTGCATACACATTTGACACACTGGAAGGTGGGAATGTTGAGCATCCTCATCTCATTCTAGTTGTGAAATTAGGCTTTAGGGTCTCCAAAAAAAATTGCTCACAACCCTTCCAGTGATGATTGATCAAACCAGCAGTATATTTCTTTATGTTGTTGGATTCCCTTCCTTAGCATTAAACAGCTACAAATGGCTAAAAAATATTGTAAAAAACCCCATAGTTATTTTCTGACAACATCTTTCCCTTTTGTCAGAAGGATGCTCTATTTTGTTTCTGAAAAACACGATCAATCTTTCCACTAATAATGACTTGCTGAATAAAATCTGTGCTACTTCCATGCTGCTTTTCTAACAATGGACCTTATTTGTACCTTGGTTTATAAAAAACCCTGTACACCAATCGATCATTTCAGTCACCAGTGAAATAAAACCAACCACGAGACGAATAATGGGAGCAGAACAATAGTGAACATCTATTTAACGCTGGAGTTTAGACTGAGGGGTAACACAAAGCACAATGATGCTATAAAGGCAGAAAGAATGTAACAATAAGCCTTATTCCTCCAAAAACTCTGGTTAACCTGAATGAGAAGCTGTTTTACTCCCATCAGCAAAATGACTCCTTTGAGCAATGCAGAGGCATCAATAAAACACCAATTCAGTGGCATGTCCTAAAAGACCTTCCAGCAGCACAGGCAGTTTTGTTTGGAAGCTCACTTTCCCTCATGTAGTAATCAACCACTAAGTTACTCATATTGTAACATCTGATGGCCAGAAGTTGGCCAAAGTTGGCCTTTCTGCAGGTCAATACAGCCATGTGCTCCTTGTATTATCACCTCTGCAAAAGGTCAGGTGTATTTAGTGTCACCACTATGTTCACTTTGTTCTATGACTTGAACCTTTCCAGTTCATTGTTTCCATTGTAGTCTAAAGATTTTAAAAAGTGGCTTCAAAAAAGCTAATATCTTCTCCTGCAATTCTTCGTAAGATAAAATATAGTACAAGAATCAAATACCTTAAGCTCTGTTTGAGTTTTTAAAGCATGTCCAAATGCTAGAATTTAAAGTATATTTAAAGAATAGATGAATTGTGCAGAAGAACATTATTTTAATTAACTACTTTAAGTCAGAAAGGACTCTTGCATGCCAAGAAAATTAGGATTACAACAAGTAGGACCCCTGCTTTCAAAAACTTGGTGTTTGGACAACTATTACGCAGATTTGAAATCATTAAGTCATCAAAATACAGACCTGTACACTGGTTCATGGGCATATTACCATTCAGTCCCTGAAAGAGGTAGGAGCAGTCTGAGGTGAAGTAGCAGGAATCTGTGAATCATGCATGGTACTCCTGGGCTGAGGTTTCAAAAGGACGAACTGAAAGCATGGAGGATCATAACAAAATGCTTCAATCAAAATAAAATAATCATCCACAGCTTGTTTACACTCTCAAGGTGGATCTCAAGTGATAGGTTGCCGTAGAAAATAATTCTATCGTCTTTTAGTGAAAAAAAGAGTGCAGCCAAATCAATTATAAAGTTAGGATAAAGCATATGACAAGCAAGAAATACAGTGCTTTGTATCTGTATTTAATCTTAAAAGGGAGTTGGACAATGGTAAGAGGAAATCCTGGAAGAAGTGAATTTGTCAGACACTGTGCAACAGGAAAAGCCAGAGAAGACAGTTTCTTGTGAAAAGATGATAATGCAATTCAGGAAAACCTACCCTGAGATAATAAAAAAACCATCAATGGTGCAGTTATGGCAGCAATGAAATGCAGCAGAGGGTGGAATCCAGGCACACAGAAGAGCTCTTGAGATCATATGGCAGCACACACCCATTACCTGTGTCAGGGGAGAGCTCAGGAGGAAGGAACTGATCTGGCCTGCAATCCATTACACTTTGGGTACCTTACACCTCCTGGTCTCCTCTGCCTTTTGCAGCATCTGATGCTGCACAAAATGTAGTGACTGTAGGTCAACACATCAGCTGGGCTTGTTTACACCCACTCTGTTTACGAGTCAGAAGACTGACCATCATTCATCATGTGTTCTAACACAAGCTTATGTGATGTTTTCCTTCTGCACAACGTCAAGCTTTTGCATAAGAAAAAATCTTACCCTATAATGCACTAACTAGACTTATATTTCCCTTAGGAAAAAGACAAATGGGTTTACATAGCATGTGGTTTTAAATCCTTTTTTATTCGGTTAATCTCTAGCTGTGGAATTGTGATTGAAATGTGAAATGTATGTGTATTTTCTGATAAGGACCATTTTGCTTTAGAGGCAGATGAAATATTATCAAATGTATACACTTTCTTCAAGTTTCCAAATTGATGATGGAAATCCCATAATCAGAACATGGCACAGCCAATCCAGGTTAAGTGATAACGTTTTTCCAACAAACTAAAACAAACCCACAACCCTTTGAAGTGTTCTTACAGTTACATCTTCATAATCCAGGCATGAGAAGATCCGCACTCTCGACAACTCCGAGCACACACACTTCAGCTGGCGCTACACAAAACCCAGCATTCTCTTCTCCTTACCAACATCTCCTCTGATTCCTTAATAGCAGTGAGACAGAGCACAAAACATTACCTCCACATGATTTTCCATCTTCCTCCAGTTTCTGGCCAGCTGGACACTTGCAGTGGTAGCTGCCGACGGTGTTGCAGCACTGGTCCTGACAGCCCCCATTCTCCGCGGTGCACTCGTTGACATCTGTCAGAAGAAAGGACACAGAAGTCAGTAAGGAATGGGCATTGACCATTTTTCCTGGGGATTTGAGGACAGCTGTGTACAATTCCAATGTGACAAAATGAGACAGCTACTGGGATGTACAGATAAGGACCTCGAAGCAACCCCAGGAGCAGCAACTCCCAGATATGTTGCTGGGGCCCCCAGACCAACCAAGTTGTGCCAGGGGAAGTTTGGATTGGATATTAGGAAATATTTCTTCATGGAAAGGGTTGTCAAGCTCTCAGGCTGCCCAGTAAAGTGGTGGAGTCACCATCCCTGAAGGGATTTAAGACACAAGTATCACAGAATCATTACAGTTGGAAAACACCTCTAAGATCATCGACCCCAACCATTAGTAGATGTGGCACCTGGGGACACACTTTAGTGGTGGGCTTGGCAGTGTTGGGGGAATGGCTGGACTTGATGGTCTTAATGGTCTTTTTAACCTAAACAATTCTATGATGCTAAGAGTTGCAAGGGTGGGATTTTACTCCTCTTCTGCACAGGCTGAGTGCAGAGTCCACCCGGCTCTCGCTGCAGGTTCTACCCAATTCACCAAATTCCACCTCTGTGCAGCAACATCAGGAACAACCTTTATACAGACACTTCCAGCAGCCTCACTTGTGTATTATGTTGCTTCCAGCAGTCGTAGCAGAGATGAGAAACCTCTGAAAGAGGGTAGTATTTTAAATCAATTAAGGTCCTGCTTTCTGTCAGCCACTGGTATCTATACACCTTATTTAACTGATAAGTTACTGTTTGCCTGCATGCAAAATAGAACCTTACCCATTATAAATGAAGAACATTAAAGAACAGTATGGAAAAAAGAAATAAGTAAATAGGCAGCCTGTGGCAGAGAAAAATCAATAGCAAAGACATATGCTTTTTAACCCTGTATTTATGTACCCTATATATGGAATTCCAAAGAAATCATCAGGCCCAGGATGAGGTTGCAGGTGCCAGATCTCTCATCCACAAGGCCTTTGGCACTGGTTGGGATCAGACATTGCATTCAGGCTAGAGAGAATGAAAATCAGGAGGAGGAAGATTAAGCAACAGAAGATAAGCATCAGTATGACTGTAAAAACCACAGGCAGTTACTTCATATTAGCAGCACTCCACGTTCCCAATGGGGAAATGAGGCTTAAAAAAACCCCATTTAATTAGTTTGCGAAGACAAATCAAAAAAAAGAATTTCACATTCATGCAAGAGAGGTGAAAGCCTTTCAACTGCAAATCTTCGATGTTAAAGACTAAGATTTACCAAGGTTTGTTAGCTCTTTGATGAGCTTGAGCTTCACTTTACTGGCTCATTTCTGATCCTGGCTAAAAGCCACAGGCTAAAAGAAATTTTTGAGGAGGTTTCAGACTATTAAAAAGCTAAAAGAAAAGTGTGTCATGAAACACAAATGTTTGCTAAAGTGCAGCTGAAGAGGTACGAACTCACTAGAACCACCTCTTTTCTCTACAACTCCAGACTCGGTGCAATGACCGACACAACAAAAACTTCTTTGTTCTCAGTGATACTAAAAAACAGTGACAGGCTACATAAAAAAATAAAGGAAAACTCACTTATAATTCACTTATCTCAAAGCTAGACAACAAACAGAGCACTAACTCGCCTGAAGTCAACAAGGCTCTTCCCAATTTCATGGGGACGCAATTCAGACGGAAACTTTTCCGAGGAAAAACACTTCCCCCCCCCCCCCCCCCCCCCCCCCCCCCCCCCCAAAATGCAAAACCAAATGGTACCAAAATAAGACGTGCGTCTGTTCGCTTCTCCTCGGCAAGAGACGGAGAGAACATATGACAAGCGACAGATTTTGGACATATTCCTCAAAGCACTGGAAGGAGGAACGACGCTCCCAGCACCGCGCAGGAGAGCGACAAACAGGCGTGTTCCAAGTGATTTACCCCCCCACACACACCCTCTACTCGCAGACATCTTGATGTGCCTCATGGTAATAAACAGTAATGAGCCACATAATAACCCTGCTCCACAGCTTCGACTTTCTATTTATACCCACAGTATTGAAAACTAATAAAGTCCCTTGCTCTTTTTATTTTCTTTAAACAAAATAAAGGGAAGAGCTGCTTTATTCTTCCACATCGTGTATAGCACCCACAAACCTACATGATCTCCCAGCATAAAACATTGACTGAGATTGTCTGCAATATACAGTCCGATTTATTAACACCAGTGTCTATATTTTGAACCAAAATATTGGAAGGAAACCTTTCTAGCTGAGGAGCTAATCATTATCCTCTTGATTTCACTAGGCTATAATCCATTTGGAAGTGTATAGTGCTGTTGCATACTAATATATAGAATGTTTCTCCTTTGATTGTAGGTCTATTAGCAATCAGAAATCTTCTCCTTTCTTGTTCAGCATAAAATGCCATGGTCCAGCTATGAAAGTATTGGTGCTGTATGACTGAGAACTCATTTTCTACTTCTTCCAACTCTATCTTCCTAATGCTCTGTCCAGGATTTCCTTGCCTCTGCCTTAATACTTGTTTTCATCCTCTGATGAAATGTTTTTATCCATTTCTTTGCTGCTTTTTTTTTTACACCAGAAACCCATTGTTTTTTCTATTATACACACAAAACCTGACTTTTAATTTTCACATCTCTTTAAAACAAATATCTTGTTTAAAGCTAATCATCACAAAATAAAGCAGCTTTATCCCTATTACAGAGCATTTACATTTGAAGGAATACACTCAATAGGTATAAATTACACTAGTTTATGGTTAAATTCCACGAAAATTTGCTCTCTAAGCATCCACATCCTTCACTGTCCTGTCTCTTGTACAAGACCTTCTCCATTGCCTGCACCCTGCCAAGTTGTTTTCTGCAGCTCCATAATAAAAGGTCAGATGTTGCCTCAGTCCAAGAAGCACAGAAATAAATGATCTGAATGTGAAGTAATAAAGAATGTGTTTTACATTTGTAAGAGGATGGTTCATACGCCTCTTACAAGCCACAGTCAGCTGTTCCATATTCCTAAAACAGAGTAGTCAGGGTTTTAAAATCCGATTACGGCTTTGCCACTGGAAAAAAACCCCACAAACCACAACCAAAAACACATAAAAAAATGAACCCAACAAAAACAATTCTGTGAAATGATAAATAATTTCTGTCTGCTTTCCACATTCAATGTCACTCAAGGTTGCAAATATATTTTGCCTTTTGAATAGTGAGAAAAATGACAGAAAATTTCTGACATGTAACAAGTCTGCCACGTTAGGTCTGACAAAAGTTCAATGTTATCAAGCCTATCAATCCATCTGTAATGACACGCTGTAGGCACTTCAAAAAAAGAAATAAATGTGATGTTTGCTACTGCAATGTTTCACATTTATTTATAGAGCCAATATTGCAACACAAAAACATTATCCGTGGGACACGCTGGATGTGAGCCTTCAATCCTGCCATGCGAAGTCATAGGGAAAAATAATTGAAAACACCTTTCATCTATATTAACCTGATATTAATTTTATTAATGATCTGTCCACAAACTGTGGGGGAAAAGTCTACAATATATTTTAAATCCACTAGCATTTAAAATATGGATTGTTGACATGTCCATGTCCCACACTACCTGCACAAGTGCTATTATAGAGTGGCACTACATAAAAAGATGTCTTTTCTCCAAAGATCTCATAAAATACTTGATATGTAAGGTAATATGCCTTTTTTTTTTTTTTTTTTCATGAAATGGGCCATGTTTGCCCAATTAACCATGCTTAGGAGCTACATGCTAAATGGAGAAGGACTGATCCCAACTCCTATTCTTGTTTAATGCTCTTCACTCCCTGGCTAAAAATATCACACATCCTCAGCTCTGGGGAAGACAACCCTTCACTAAGTTTTTTATGAAAATCTGGATGATTTCAGATTTCCCACAAATAAATGAAAACTTTACATAAAAGGAGACACTGGACAAAGTGTTTTTCATTGGTAATTCCAATTTGAAATCTAGCAGCAGCGACCTGCACTGCCACTAGCTCTCAGATGTAGAAAGCAGATGGAGAAAAAAAAAATCAGTCTGAAAAGCAGAAATATATATTGGCATTGGAGCAGAAGTGTCCTCTACACTGAGCTAAAGGTGAGGGCTGCAGCTCTGCAGGGTCTCCACATGCAGCTGAATTCAGCATCTTTAAAAACCAGTGGGAGATTAAGCCTTCCAAGGAGTGAAACACCACCAAATTTTGGCAATGGTTTGTATGTTTAGACCTGTGGAACACACCAGTTAACCCACTGCCTAGAAGTTAAAGTGTTTTTATTTTACCCATACAACAACTTTATGCAATATGCATTAACATGAAGACTAATTTTTAAGACAACTAAAGGAATCTCATAGCTGCAGCCTGGTATTTCAAACCCATTTTCCAAAGTTTCTATATTTATCAGCTGCATATGAGCAACAACTTTATTTATTTAACAAAATCACAGGCAAACTTGCCATTTTGGTGCCCAGCTTTGGGGCTCTCCCACGCTCTGACCCATGAACTGCCAGCTCCAGAGCTCCCTGGACTTGTAATAAATCACTGAAGTGGAATAAAATCTGTAAAATCATTCACATTGTTATTGCAATCCTGCATGAATAAAGCCCACCAGCATGGAGAGGGAAGGTGATTTTGATTAGTTTAAAAGCATTAGGCTAAAACATCGAGCTTCAATTAGGGGTCAAAGTAACCAGAACTCATTATTCAGTGGGAAGACAGCATTTCACTAATAACAGCAATAGCACTTGGGACTTTCTTCTGTAGACTGTGATGAAGGTGGTCTGACTTCAGGAATCTAAATGTTAAATATCTTTAAGAAAGCAGTTTGATTACTCTCTCTAAGAGGCACTGGTAGCTTATATTGACTTTTATAGCAGTTTAGAGATGTAAATTCCTAACTCAGAAAACATAACTCAAATGCTGTCAGGTAAAAGAACCCTCATAATGGTTAGGATCCAAACCTAAATATAGTTTGTCATGTGCAACTTAATATATCTGAGTGCCTGGTACACAAAGATGTATATCTGCAACTATTTTACAATGTGCTTTTATAAGGAGGTGTTATAGGCAAGTGTCTGCAAATCACAATGCATATTTGACAATTTTTTATTCACAGATCTAAATAATTTGATTTGATTCTTTTAAAGTGCTAAAGATCCAGAGAATAGGTACCATCTTAAACTTAGGTTTTACACAGTGTGTTTTTTTTTCAAATTGCAGATTAGATGGTCTGCAACCAAAACCATATGTCTAAAAAAAATCCAGAAACCTGAAACAGTTGATTTGAACTTTAAAGGCTACTCACTGCTATGAGAAAAAGTGGTTCACACAAGCACATACACACATAGATCACAGCAGCATTATACATAAATATAATGTAATGAGCAAACAGACTGGACAGGCTGTCGGGCACAACACTCACACCCCAAAGACTGCATTTGTCTTTCCCTTGGTTTGCTGCAAAAGCTTTGCAGCAGTTGTCTTTGAGCAGTAATTGTCTCTAAAACATAAATTACATACATCACTTCCAGCACTAACCATAAATTACCCGCCTGAATAGCAAACAAAGCTGCTCATTCTGATAGTCAGCGCAGCCCTGCCCGGCTATTGATTAAGCACTCTCAATGCTTTATTAGGTTTTCTTCCTCCACAAAGTCAATAACAGGATGAATATTTCTTCTTGGGCTGTTATGAAGTATCGTAAATCTGAGCCGTTATTAACAAGCGCCTGATTAGTGCAGCAAACTTATCTGGGAGTTTGGCACAGGCTCCCAGAGCGTCACCTCCCAGAAAACACTCATCACTGCCACTGTCTCCATCAGCAGCTGTGGCACCTGTGCTCTCACAACTTATCACCTCCTCTTTTTCATTTTTTTTCCTTATTTTTTAATTAAAGAAATTACTGCCGCACTCATTCCTCTTTAGCCCCATGTCACATTCCTACATGCAGAGAACATCAGTCACGTAATGATTATGTGCATGGTCCATGCTCCCCAGGGATGTGGGCCTCTGCCATGGTTTGGTTTCTTTTCTGATTGGGGCACTAAAAACTTCCATTTAATGCAACTTAGATGCAAAACCAAAAGCAAATAAAGCTCCTTGTTAGACACACTTAGCTGGAATTCACTTTTCCTTATTAAAATCATCATCTGAAGAGAAAAAAAAAAAACAAACACATTAATCAATCATTTGCACTTGCTCACATTAAGAACAACTCCTTTGAAATCAGAATAAAATGCTGCGGGGGGAAAAACCAGGCTCAAAGTTTAAATAAGTGAAATAAAAAACTCTTAAAGCCCAAAGTGCTGGCACACACAGCTGTGTTAGACTGGACCTGTGGCTCATCTTGTGCCATGGCAGAAAACACTCAGTGCTCTGGGTACAGAGATGGCCCTCACCCTCCTGCTCTCTGCTAACTACAGACCAGATGCACTTCTGAAACCTAGCATTTAAAAGTCCTTTTAAAATCTCTATCCCTGGTTATGGCAGCTCTCCATAACCATACACATGGCTACTCTCCCTCTTTTTTGTTCTTCTTTTCATTCCTAATGTCCTGCACATCGATGACATTTCGAAACGACGACTTCCAAACCCAAACTTTGATGTGAAAAAACATCAGCTTTGATTTCTTTTAATCCCTCTTTAAGATTCTCTATCAAGCAGGAACAACTACTTCCTAAAAGTGAAATGCAAGACCTAAATCATGCCCAAAGTTTTCTTCTCTTCACCAACTAGAATAACTAAACCAAGAGTTGGAGAAAAAAGGTCTATCACAGTACAATGAAATCCTGTAACAGTGCTCATTTTTAAACTATGTTTTCCCAGACAAGGTATGAATAATGCAACTGAACACCCCAGAAGATCTGAATAAAGCAACACCAGCCTAACGGATGTTAATTGGCGGCAATTGGAGCTGATTGTGGAGTGCGGCTGGAGCTGTGATTACAAACAGAGCTGATGCAGCCAGCCCAAACCTCAAGTACTGCTGCTGCAATTAAAGATATTTTATCAAATTAGACAAGTGTTTGCCTTTGCCTGCTATGATGGTTATGAGCAAAACATAAAAGAAAGCATTGCTGGCTGTAGGGCACCTTCTCCACATCAGAGCTCTGCCGAGGTGGGTTTCTTTCTGCTTTGACTTTTGATGCCACAAAATGGAACCTTTTTAGAAAGAATCCAGGACTCTGCAGTGACATCCTTAAAAGCCCTTGCTTTTGTCTAGAAGTGTTTTTGCCCTAAAAATGCAGTCTTTTTGTGGTGTATCTAACTTCCAGCACAGACAAGTGCTGCTTATGCACACACAAACAAGAAAAAACTTTGAACTTTGAAAGTTTGATTCCACAATATCAGCCCTTACACATTTTTGCAGGTAGGTAAACATTCTTCAGACATCATTTCCACAGCAGTGATTATTAGTGAGACTTCAGCAACTGGATTTCTTTTATCTTTCGAGTGCTAAATCCCAAGAACAAGCCCAGGGGTTGAGTCCAGTTGAGCCAAGTCCTGGTGCCCAAAGGAGATCACAAAGTGCACCTTGAACCCCAGACATCCTCGTATCCTGCTGCCTTCTGCTTTCCTGACTGAGGAAGTCAGTAGAAGGCATCAGCCACGTGGTCATGAACTAAATCTGGCTCTTTCCTAGTATTTTCTATTATTCCCAACAAGATGTCCAACTTTCCTCTCTTGCTCCTGTATCTCAAGAACTTCTGTCTTTCCTTCAGGTTCTTGCAAAGGTCTATAAACCAGGCTATCAGAACTGAATTGAAAATGGATACAGAAAAAAATATTCTGGGTCATTTCTAAAAGCTTAGCATTTACAGTCATTAAGTTTTACAGAGCTTCGTAAGAACTAATTGCTCCCATATTTAAAAAAATAAAAATAAAAATCAAGACTATGCAAATTTATTGAAGTTTTCAGGCCAAGACAGCTGGAGAGTGACAGCCAGTGACATGTATAAGTGTAAATAACCTGAAGGTACCCACGGTAGTGCCAACGTCTTCAGGACCAAACACAAGACCAGATACCACAGCACTGGCATTAAAAGAGAATAGAAAGGAAGAAAAGGCAGCAGCTCATGTGTTCTGATCAACCTGTATTTTTCAGAGACTTAAGATGTCATGTCCTCTGAAGACCACTGCAATAGTCCAACACAAAAATAACAAAACCAGAGATAAAGACAGAGGTGTCCATTGCTGATGCCTTTCAGACTCCCCAGGACAGAAGGTGAATGAGCCATTTCAAACAGAAATAAATGCTTGTTCCAGGTAAAACCAGTAAGGATGGGTCAGATTCCACCAGTTCAGTGCTGGCATTCCATGTGCAACGTGGGATGCTCAAAAGCTCTGCTATATATGGCAGCAACTGGAGTTTGTGACAGCAGGAGTGTGAGGAGGACAAGCTCCAGCCAGCAGGGTGCAGGAACGGGGACCGAGCGCTACAAGAACGGCTTACCTGGAAATCAGCTCCCAAACTTTCATGTAAAGGGAACTCAAATCACAGCTATAGCAAAGAAAAGTCCTATTGTAAGTGTAGAATAAGGTAAGTGTTTATTCCAGCTTTTTCTCTTCCTGTCTTTGTACTCAGGAGCAGAACTGATCAGTCTGAGAAAGTGAATGGCTCTTTTTATCTATGCCTGTAAAATAAACGTCTCGAATCGAGGACTGTCCTTTCTTCCACTGCAACACTATGGAAAAGGGACACCTGAAGCACTCCACAGCCAATTCTGATAATTCAATTCACACCAGGGCAGGCTCTCACCTCGTACAAAACACTACCTGATGCCATGGTAGGATGTGGGTGCAAAGTGACAGGTGCTGTTGCAGGGCAGAGAGCACATCAAACCCTCTCCTGTCCACAGTCCCCATCACAGGACCAAAGCCCCAAGTCCAGAGGTTGCTGCTTAACCTAAAAACAGGGTGATTATTACAATAGTATGGTCTGAGCAAGCTGACAAATTGGGCAGCTTAAATTTCAATAGGCACTCCTATTGTAATAAGCCATTTCCTTACAAAATATTCTTTTTCATAATATAATTAACCCCAGGACTAAGCATGTGAGCAAATTAGTTCATTTTTCACATGAATAATGAACACCTTTTTTATTTTTTTCTTTTCCCAAACCATTATGAACAGAAATGAATGTAAAAAATTTCTCAGCAGAGAAAGGATGATGTGTGCCCAGCTTCCAGTTTAGAGCAGGAATTCATTATTGAGATTTAAATGGAAGCTCCTCTTTTCTTTTCTTATTTTTCTTAATAGTTGTCCTTGTTAGTCAATCAAAAACTTTACTCATCCTCAGATCTAGCCTGGAATCAAACAGCCTCTGCTACAAACTGAAACAGGTTAAATATTTCTTCCTTCCTATGTCCTCATGAATATTCTCTCCCATCTTTTTTTCCATTTCTAGAGGATCTTTCTAACAGTTCTGTGGGCAGAATTACTCACTGCCCTGACAAAAATCCTGCACTAACTATAGTTGCAAAGCCACCTCACTTTCTACTACAGAAAAAAACATTTCTTTAATCATTCCCTGTAATCATGCGTGGCTGAAACACAACCACACAACCAGGTCACTCTTTTACAAGAGACATAAATGAGAACTCCTTATTTGGTTTACACAGACAGATGTTTAAGACACAGTCATTGTGTGTTCTAGTAACTGATCTTGTGTGTCAAGGGCAAAACAACCCATGGGAAAAAAAAAAAGATTAAATCTTCATCAGTTTAATTTGTAAAGCAACCCAAGGGAAGTCATTATTCCCAGAGATTCCATTACCTAATTTGTTTTATGAATTCTTCTAACTTATCTGACACCAATGGGTGCTTGTTAACTATTGCTTAATGTCCCTGCTCTAAGGGAGTCCCTGGGTGCTTTGGAAAGGCAGAGATGTCATTTAGTGCTGAACAGGAGCTAAATATTTCAGAGAGGTCTGAATCCCCCTCATCAGACACGGCAGTAAGGTGAGCATCCTTTAACTGAAAGGGAATTCCCACTAAGCAGGACACGTAAACTTGGATACAGAGTTAGATGAAGCCTGAAAAAAGAGGGATGTACAAACCATTAACTTGCATGAAGACTTTACCAGTGACAAGCTCGAAGCAAAGAACTGAAGAAACAGGATTTTCTTTTTCCAGTTAAATTAACAATGAGTAGCAGAGCACAGCTGTGATTTCTCGGGGCCTTTCCTAGCAGAACAGAACAGAGGTCTCCTTTAAAACAAATAAATCAGGCTCAGCACAATGGGGTAAGGCAGACACTCTGAAGAAAGAACAACTTGGCAGCAAGTTCCCTCTGCCTGACACCAGCATTTGAATCCAGGACCTGCCCAGCTCCTGCACACACATGTGTTCCCCACGTGTAGCTCCTGGCCTGAGCAGAGGCAGCAGGCTCAGCTTTACAGCCTGGGAGTCCTGCTTATAAAAATATGTGATCTCAAGGTTTATAAACCAACCGATGTTAAAGGTGATTGCAGGCAGAAGTTAGAGGGCTGAAATTGTTAATCCTGCATTGCTAAAATTGATTTGTACCAGAGCCAGAAAGAGTTGGTTTTATGTAACCCAAACTTTACACTCTGGTTCCCAACACAAACGAAATTTGCCTTTCAAATCTCTCTGGATATCAGGCATCTGGTTTTGATGGAGAGCCATAACCAATTTTTTCAGGGGGTATAACCAAAGAGAAATTTGCATTTGTGTTTTCAGCAAGACATCACTGTCTTAGTGTAAATAATTTAAAACTTTCAAGTTACTGTATGAGTTGATCTTTTTATACATGATCATTTTACACCTTAAAACATGCGTTCCTCCACTTCTCTCCCTGCAAACAGATGAAATATTTTATGTTTCTCACCATTAACAAAGTGTGTACCACAGTAAAATCTTAAATAACACCACACTCCTGTAAGATTGTTGGGTTTAGGATGACCAACTCTATTTTTTGAGCAGCAGTAAGGTCCAAGCATTAAATTCAATACTGTTAAACAGAACGTGTATTAGAAATAAGCTCAAAGTTTTAAAGATCTACTGTAGATGTTCAAAAAATTAAAAACAGGCAGCAAAGAGCAAACACTATTGGGGTAGAAAAATCCAAGCAAGGCTACGAGATTGTGTGAAAATAAATATGCATCCAGCTGACACTTGTGTGCACATGAGCGCAGGCAAAGACAAGTATATTCCACAGACACGTGGATTGTTTGGAGTCTGAGTTCTGCTTTCAGAAGAGTGAGGAAATAAATCAATAAATATGTTTACCTTGATCTTTTACTCACTCTTATGGACCACTCAGAGCATCTCATTTGACCAAACCTCTTCAAACCACGTGCTGCTGGCTCTTCAGCTTTTGGAAAAACAGTTGTACAGCGTACGTCAGAAGGATCCAAGGCTGAACAGCCTGGCCTGAACACATCCCAGACTGGATTGAGCACCATTTAAAACCAAGATCTTTCTTCCTGTGTGCATAAACCCCCTCCTAAGCACGAGCATCCAGGTGGGATTGCCATGGCCCGTAGGTCTGTGCCAGTTCACAGCTCAGGTTTCCGCATTTGGAATTTCACCCTTTCAGTTCCAATCAAAAAATAAATCCCTCACATCCAGCCCAGGCTAATTGCTTTTTTGCATGGAAGAGACAGCCAGATTCGTTGTGACGCACAAAAGGGAAGTGTGATCTACGAGCGGAGTACATGTAGTGTAATGTTATGGATGGTTCTGGAAATCCAGCCAGAAACACACGTCGCTCCCAACATTGCCTCTGTTGCCAACAGCTACCACCTAATGTTGTCTGAGAGACTGCAGTGATTTCATGTTCAAAGGGAAAGGCAAAGCCTCTGGTATCTCAGATACCACGCTGCCGTTACTGATGGCAACGGGGAATTTTTAACAACTGGAGAATATTCCTGGAGAATATTCCTTCCCCACGATGGATGCAGTCACTGCAAACGTGTCCCTGTGTTACTCAAAAAACAACACACTACCCCAAAATCCTGAAAGTTGGCTGTGAACTTTTCTGCTGAAGGAACAAATGCAGCAAGGCCATAACTTGTTCTTCAATTACAGGATATTTTAGTTATTAATTTTACTTTTTCTGTCTGCACTTCACCATGTCTTTAGCCTACCTAGAAGCTTAAAAGGCTTAATTTTACAAGATACTTACACCTCTTAATTTAACTAGATGCTTATACCTTTTAATTTTACTAAATACTTATATCTCCCACACTATGACAATTAACAGTGAAAAGAACAGACAACATATAGATACTTCTCTACATTTATTCTTTTAAACACAGGACATGTGTGAACAGTGGCCAGTACAGGTAACACTAAAACCTGGTTATTACACCACTGGAGCAAAACACCAGTGGTTCAAAGATGGGAGAGCAGGAAGTTAGTATTTACCTTAACAGGCAAAGTTCTACAGAACATAAAGCTAAGAAGGATTATTTCTGAGTATTAGACAACTCAAAATCATTAATGAAAATTGTTTTAGCACCTGACAAGTTTTACCTAGAGCCAGCCTTGGTGCCACTATCGCCCACAGTTCACCTTCCAGCTGCATATTGCAGGAGTTTTAGTGATATTCTATGGTGACAACACCTGAAGTCTGGAAAGCTTCAACATTGACCTCTGCCAGGTCCATGCAGGCTACACACAGTTGTAGGGAGGTTGCAGCAAGGTGGGAGTTGGTCTCTTTTCCCAGACAATATGCAATAGGACAAGAGGAAATGCCCTCAAATTGTGCTGGGGAGGTTTCGGTGGATACTTTCTTCCCCAAAAGAGTTGTTGAGCACTGGTACAGCTGCCCAGGGCAGTGGGGAAGTCCCCATCCCTGGATAGATTTAAAAGGTGTGTGCACACAGTACTTGGGGCAATGTTAATGGTGGGCTTGGCAGTGCTGGGGGAAGAGTTGAATTTGAAGATCTTAGAGGTGTCTCCCAACCTCATCAATTCTATGATCATAGAATCACTCTCACTTGCTTTCCACAGCCGAGCCTGGCTCCCTGTGGAGCAGGTGTCTGATGGTGCAAACCAACGAGGGATGTTGTGCTCCATGTTAGATGACTGGACATCCAACTATGCCATACACCTCCAAAACACGTTTTAAAACATGGTTCTTTTTCCTCTACTTTTTTGTCTTTTTAGGGACCATTTTTTGAAATTCCTCTTGTGCACTGTCAGAGTTCCCTAATCCTGAGACCCATTCCCTTGTAACACAGACACCTCAGGTAGAAGTTCTTCTCAAGGTGAAAAATATTTTTAAGCATTTTATTCCCTAATTCTTTTTTTTCCCCCTTATTTCTTCCATTTCCCACACCTCAACCGCCACACACTTCTGATTAAATTAAAAACTGGTCAAGTGTAGTTTTGAGGGGTTTTCCCCTCCAATGCTAAAGTATAATTATAAGATGGGGGGAATAAAATTACAAATTCCACCAAGGTCATTAATGTACAAAATGTAAATTGTCTCCCATTTGTCAAAGACCCTGGGGAAGTCTAGAGATAATTGAAATGATAGATGAACAGAGGAGACTAACTGCTAATGGTCTGTATATCAATGAATCAATGTCACATTTATGAAGGGCTTTGGGAAATTATTCTAAATACTTCATCTACAACAGCTGAAGTTTAGCCTACTTTTTCTTTTTAATGCTGAAAAATTAATGATAAAGTTCAGTTTATAGTTACACAAGGGTAAACCTGTGGTAATTAAAGCTTAATAGCAAGATATTGAAGAACTAGTTATTTTTGTGCCAGAAATGACCAAAATTCTCAGTTACCAGGGATTGTGGTATAATTAAGAACAATATATATATCAGAGATAATCAAATATAGGACCAGCCCTCACCCTCAAAGCATTTAAACTTGTATAATTACCTGTGCAATTCACTTCCTCCAGAATTTAAATAAACTTGAAAGGAAGTACATTTACAACTGATTCCTGTGCTTATCTATTTTCCTGATATTTTCAATCACAAACTGAACTGCTTAGAGCAGGGGTTGTGTTCAGGTATATTTATGGGGCACTGACCAAACAGGAACAGGGAATGGAGAAAGGAAAACCAGAAACATTTCCTTGTCAAACGAAAAATAAAGCCAATTCTGTAAAGGTAATTTTGGCACAGTTGCACAGAAAATTGTATTTTCACTTCAAAAGAGGAAAAACTCCAAACCAGTAAGTCACTCTGCAGAGTCTTCTCCCAGCTGTGAAGGGGCCAGGGTACATTAGTAAGGGTCAGTGAGGACAAGGCATAAGTAAAAAGCAAGTTTCAAACATTAAGATGCCATTTTGGTTGAATCTGCAAACAGTTTGGGGAGGGGGGTTATTTTAGAGGTTTTCATTACTATTACTATCATTACTATCTGCATTTTTTTCTGTTTTTCTTCCCACACACTAGAAAGGCTTCAGATGAAGGGAAGCCAGAAGGACACCTGCAGGCTTGTTTTATGAAAAAAAGTTTTTTTCTAGCAAAAAGAACTGAACCATCACACCCCACTGAAGTGGCAGATAGCAGTGCACTGTAACAGGCAGCATCACTACAAAATCACCTGAATTAAACCCTTTTCAGTCCTGCCCTCACTGAACAAAATCACAAGGGGGGGGCAGGGAGAAGAGGTGAGTTTTATAAAGGGTTTGTAGGATCAAAAGACATTTGCTTCATCTGGAAATAGCACCGGGATCGCTCGGCTGGTGGAAACAACAAACCAATCCAGAAAGACATCTGGATTTCCCCAGAACCTGAATAGGCTGGTTCTATGGAAAACATACAGGATTTGGCACATGAAGCAAGAACAAGGTTCTCAGGAAAACATCACTGTCTGAGAGGAAACTTTGCTGCTGTCTGAGAAAAGGTAACACGTACACATTGCAGGTAAAACGATCACACCCAATTTTCTGGTCCTTAAAACCACAAATATTTATATAAAGAATCAAGAAGTCCCATCAATCCACTGAGAAAACGAGGAGGGATGTCCATGTGTTGGAACCAGCTTTCTCAATTATAAAGTATCACCGGGGATGGCCGAGATCAGGAGCAGCTTCCCTTAGGATAACAACAAACCTTGAAGGAAAACTGGTCAGAAATGCAAGATCCATGTGAAAAAGGACCCTCTCCCAAATCAGTCTGCTAAGTTCATACTGACATATACCACCACTGGTCATACTGACTGTCTTTTCTGATAAAGACCTGTGAACAAACAGTCAAAAAAATCTCCATATGAAGGGGACAGAATTATGGGGTAAAACAAAATTTGCAGTGCCTATTTTCAGGAAGGGAGGGAGGGAAGGAAAGCTAAGAGTACAAATAAAACAAGGTGTCTTACAAACTACAAGAGATTTTTGTGGAGAAAGTCTCTTCTGGATGTTTCAGTTGGTTGGTAAAGCCTGAAAACACACAAAATTAGTATTTGTTTGATGTTGGTTTGCTAATATTCCTGTCTTTTCTCCTCCCACCTCCCCTTCTCTGTCAGTCTTCCTTAGCATGAGCTAAAATCAACCATGCTGAAACCAGTAATGTCACACCTTGCTTTCACTAAATGAACATGTATTTGTCTCCTTTTATCTGTTATTATATGTTTACTAAATGCTGAACAGGGAGGGAAGCAAGGAGTGTTCCCTCTCCAAGGTTTCAGAGCTGCCCTTCTCTCCCACAGACTCCCCTGTCCTCCCCAAATTCTTCCCCTGAGAAAGAGGCACAGAGAGGAGAGAGAAAAAGGTCCTCATCAAAGAGTAAAAGTTCCACCAAAGAAATAAAGTTGAGCTTTACAGAAATCTTTAACCTGCCAGTGAGGGTGGATATCAAGGGGTTTCTCCGAGCATCTCAGTTTTGCTGCTTTCCATGTGTGCTGGACTGCCATGTGGGGCTTCCTGGAGACACAAAAGGAGCAGGACCCTGGCCTTTATGGATTTTCAGGGGAGTGTTAACTCTCCATCACTGTGGACTCTGGTGCTGTGAAATTCCAAAAGGGCTGTCAGTCAGGAATTTCACCTCACAGGTGTACCACAAGGCTCAGATGATGCCTCCCGGCCAAGTTCAGCCCCTCTCCGTTGTTGTCACAGCCTGCTAAGCAGCCAATTAATAAAACATTCAACTCCTCCATTTGCTGAAGCACATTTGTTCTGCTAAATTTTAATTTTTTTGAATGAGTGAAATACAAGTAAGATAATTTCCATGAGCTAATGATACAGAGGCAGTTAACTGATCGCTCATTCTGCACGAGGAGATGGCTTTTCGCAGGGAACAATTTACACGCAGCCTTTCAGGGCCATAATTACTTGCAATACCACAGTCTCAGCACACTCTTCCCTTCTCATTTTTTGCTATTTTACGGATGTGTCACTCTCAGAGTACTAAGTGAAAACAGATTACCTGCCACTGATTACCCAACACATCCGCAGAGGAAGGTGGGGGAAGCGTCTCTCCAAGTGACAAGTTTTGATTTGTGGATTAAATTCCCCTCTTAATTGAGCCATACTTCTTCTGCTAACAAAGCCTTGTGGAAACCCTGGGATAAATCTACCTCTTTGCAAAGTAAGTTTTCCTCACGTCATACCCTTCCCTTTCTTTCTTCCCATTTCATTAAGATTTTGAGTTATATATACAAACCCTTCATTTCAAACACTCATTATGGAAATACTGCAAACCCCGAAGATGTCACAGTCGTTTCTTTTACAGCTTTTCTTTTTCTAGGCGACAGTCATATTGCAGAATAATTTAGACAGTAATTTAATCACAGGGTTTAGAGGTCCAGCAAATGTTACATTTACATAATGTCAGTCTTTCAGTAGATAATTTGGTCCTTTGCATGTGTTAAAAGACGACATCGCTTGTTAAGTTCATGTTAGTGCGTTTAACCCAGCAGATGAATGGCTGCTTTGTTAATCTGCCACATATTTCTGATTATCCTTAAGGATTATTAGAAAATTCTATTTAGAGTAAATTCACGAGCACCTTCAGTCCACTGGAGAGACAAATCAAAAAGATCATTAAATCTCAGGGCATAGAAATCTCCATAAAATGGTCATAAGCCCTTGCAACACAGTAAATACCAAATTTTTCCACGTGTAAACACTTCATTAGTCAATATTTTGCTTCTGCCTGCTTTCAGTACATGTGATTGAAGTTATTAAAATGTGTCTCATAAGTTTTATAATTTCTCCTAAGGATGTATGGTATTTTATTGCTGGAAACAAAATATTCTTCTCTCTCTTGTCAAATGCTGCTAAAGGGAATGAAATAGGACATAAGAAATATGATTCAGTTTTGGCATGGTAATGCTACTACCCAGGACATCCAAAAGATAAAACAAAAGGTGGCAAATCATTATTGCTCAAAGAGAAATAGCATGTCTGTACAAGTGATTTTCGAAAATTACTACTGTGTATTTAAATTTAGAAGAATAATAACTTTGGTAAAAATCTCAGGAGTTTTAACACTGAATACTTACATTTAATACTGTATTTCTGCCTTTTTATTTTGAAGTTGCACATTTTATCCTCGTTGCTTACATTAAAATTGAAATCTCCCTTTTAATTTAAACTTGTACAATACCAGGATTTACAGTAGAAAAAAAAACCCTGTTGCATCATCAGGCCAGTCCATGCTGCTGTAGGATATTTCCTTATTTTCCATTCACTTGAGTGGTTTTAAACGTGCTGTAGCCAGCCACAGAACAAATCAATAAGCCAAAAATTACACCTGGAGCTGAGAGCACATTCTGATCATTTAGTTGTACCTTGGAACAATTTCAGCACCCTTTAAAATAGAAATGTGTTTACCTGGAGGACAAATTCATACAGTTTTCTATCAATGAAATAGGTAATAGACATCCAGGGCGAGGGTCTGGAAGCAGCTGGAGAGCAAGGCAGCAAAACAGTGTGACAGGAGACACTCATTATTCCCCTTAATCCACTCAACTGACAATTGTCACCAGTCTGACTTCTACAGCACTGAGAAACATTCACTCCCTCTCCTGGCACAAGATTTTGAAAGGGTCTCATTTCATTCCTAAAAAAAATTACTTCTTATCATCATGCACTTAAAAATCCCCTACTTTGCAATCTGCATCCTTCATGAATTATTTTTTATTATTAAAGGAGCTAAATGGGGGTTTCCATTCATTATTTGTTTTTAAAATTCAATCCAAACAGCCTTTTTGTTATGGTAAATTTGGGCTGAGGACTCTGGAAAAATGAGGAAACGCAACTTCTTCCTGATGTATCCTCTTAACAATGAAAAACTGAATTGGCTAATTTTCATTAATACGTACATGATAAAGCTTTAAAACAATCAGAATTAAATCAGATAGAGATTTAATTACCACCACATTTAAAAAAAAAAGGATTAGTTGCTATTGATGCCTAACACAGCAAGTTCCAAATTTAGTTAAGACATAGCATCGACTGGCAAGTCAGAGTGCACTGATAAGTTTGTCATCCAAGTGATAAATTCTAAGCTCAAGACACTTTCTTTGTTTATTCTTCAATATAGTTTGTATTATGGCACTAAAACTGGGTGACCCTTCACCAAATGTATTTCCTCACTCAGCTGTTAAATCCTTAGGCAGTTTAAGGAAATATCCAAGAGGCCGGATTTCCTGGAGACAGAAGGTCCCACCAGTTGACCCCTTAGTCAATTAGACTGGCACAGAAATAACAATTTGTGGATTTGCACTAGGAATCCATTGGAGAAAACATGCTTGATCTCAAACTACTCCAAAAATCAATGTGTATATTGATGTACAATGAGATCTTTAATGGCAAAATCCTTAGAAGTTCTTTACCTCAAACAAATAATTAAATTAAAAAGAACTAAATGTTTCCT
Organism: Corapipo altera; assembly: GCF_003945725.1. Lineage (NCBI taxonomy): Eukaryota > Metazoa > Chordata > Aves > Passeriformes > Pipridae > Corapipo > Corapipo altera. The sequence goes on from NW_020884895.1 coordinate 8,578,182, forward strand.
AATTAAACAGCATGAAGTGCCAAATACTGATCTATTTTCATCTCCAACATGTTTCTGTCATTTTTCTCCTTGCAGTCCCTGATGTTTCCCTGTTGAAAAAAAAATCTCATAAAAAAGCTGTCTTACAAATCCAAACAAAACCTCCAAGTCTCATACAAGAAAGCAGTGAAAAGTTATAGAAGTCACTCCAAAATGTTCTCATTAGCACTTCTTTAGGTAAGAATGAGAATGAAAAAACGAGTTCTGTGAGGGCTGAATGTCACAGCTATTTGTTGAAGCTTTTATAATCATATCAGTGGCTTATTGAATTTCATAGCTGCAGTTCTACATCCTTCACTGACAACTATCAGTGAGCTTAACTCAAAATAAAAGTCCAAATCAGGATGAAAGCATAGACACAATATGCTCACACACTGAAGAAAATAAAAATCTCAAAAGGTCAGATTTATGGTCAAATAGGGACACACATAATGCTCCATTTCCTATCTTAACCCCAATGAAGCCATAAAAGGGTAGGATACGAAGCTCAAATATATATGTATATTCCCTATTGTATAGGGACATTGCACAATACAACTTGACAGAGAACATTTCACTGTTCTCATTTTGCAAATGAACCTCATTCAGTGCCAGGAATGAGGCACTAATTCGATTTCTGGTTCTAAACTGTTACAAACCTTACTAGGAGTCAACTCCAGCCTCTGCCAGTGTCAAACCTGGGAAAGGGCAACAACAATCCACAAGTACCAGGCACAGGATGTGCTTCCCTGAGAACCCACAATTATGAGTAACCAGCAGCTGGCACAAAGTAAACTTTGTATAATCCTTGCTACAACAGCTAATCTTCCTTTTACTGTACGAATGAGTCATGCAGTGCAAAGTGAAGCAGTGCCTTTATGATATGTAGGTTTTTCTTACATGCAGGTTACACATTTAATTTGCTATTTACTGAAGCCTCGAAACTTGGCAGTAGAGGGAGACTGCATGATCGCCAAAATAATCGGAGAGAATTAAGACTAGACAGTGTAGTAATGACAAAAGCCTTGGGAGAGATCACACAGATGTTTCCTGATGCTAAGCAGAAGCTATCTGCAAACCCAACTAGTATACAATAAACTAACTAATGCAAGTCCCCATCCAATATAGAAGTGGAATATTCAGTGACTCCATGTGTAAAACATCTCTCACCTGCTCGCACTGTCCCACACGAGGCACGTAATCCTCGGGGTTGGTGTCATGGAAAGCCTGGAACATGTCAGTCTCCAACAGGCAAGGAGACAAACAAGATCTGTGATTTAATTAGGTCACAACTTTATTAACCTATTTCTTTAGGGAGCTCCCAGTGATCGCTCACACGGTGTAGACTATGATTCATTTTTTAATCATTTCTGTCTGGTAAAGAGCTGTGTCAGTGTTTCCCTCCCTCCTCCTCTTCATAGCCAAACTCCTCTGAGTAACCCCAAAGGGAAATAGGTGTGTGGAGGTGTCTACTGTTACCAGCTCCGTGCTGTACCCCTTTTCTTTCTAAGGACAACTTCAATCCCCCAGGGAAGTGCTTGCATGGGCCATATGAAGGTATTACACAGTCGTTCAGCTCCTTCTCCTTGACACCAGCTGAGTATGGAGACAATTAACAGTTTCCTCTACAGTATTTCCCATAGGGAAGGTAGACATTAATACCTTAAAAAAAACACCCTCATATAGAATACAATATCTTTGGAAGGCAATTGCACATTCATATCATTCCTGCTGCCTTCTGGCTTTGTCATCACCTGAAAGGCAGGTCTGACAAATCCCAAAAAGTCCCTCATGCACAGTCCCTGTGTCAAACCCCAAAGGAATCCTGTTTGCATGCAGAACAAACACTTCACAGGGCTCTTTCTGGGGGGGGAATTAGCCCATCTGGTCTTGTGTTGGACAATCAAGAATTGTTTTACCTTCGAGGTACTGCTCCAAATCTCCAGGGGAATTGCCTGTCCATTTGAATACCCAGTGCTGAGTAGAACCAAACATTAGCTCTCATTATTATAATTTTTTATAGCAAGGCTACAGCCCCAGGCATGCTCAGATGAAGACATGACAATCAACTTTTATGGCACTTGCAACTTTTGGGCCAAGTCCTCTGCAGGCAGAGCTCCAAAGACTTCAGAGTTACACCACCAGAGAATATGTTAATTGTCTGGCCAAGACCGTAAAAAAACCCTCCTTGTTATTGTTGTTAGAAACCAAATGACAAGCAATTCATTACTGCACTGTAATTCACTGCAATTTATTGGTTGATTTGCTGTGAGGGATTTTAGATACATACTAATACACATACTATAAAAAGAATGCAAATTCAGTAATGCAAGTCTAAATGAATAAGACATAACATTTTCTCACAGTTTGCAAGGAATTAACCTTTAACGTCTTTCCTATGCTTTGGGAACAGCACTTGGCCAAAAGCTCTTACAGTAATAAAGCAGTGACCCATAGCAAAGAATAAATGTCAGAGTGAAATGATAACAGCAAGCCTATTTGCCAGAAAGTGGTAATTTATAAGATTTTAATTTGAGATCATCATGGGGGGTCAGCCTTATCAAATAATTCAAAATGTAGGTCACAATTATAGCCCTTGAAGTGTGGTTCTGCTCTGAAATGTGACTGCAAAAATGGCATGTTTATTATTTCTAAATGATTTCTTTATCAGATGCATTGAGTTTACAAGGAAAATGCTAATGGGAGAGATTTGCTTTTTGCTTTCTCCAATTTTTACACTCATGTAGCTCACTGATTTCAGCAGTTATTTCTGATTTACATTCCTCTAAAAGGAAAATTAAACCCCTCAGTTTCTCACCTTCCTGCTTAAAGTTCCACAGAGCCAAATTACGTCCTTCTTGTTCCCTGTGCCACCAAAAGCTTTCAACAAATTTGCACATTTCTAGGCCAACTAGAATGCAAAGCCCTCTAATTCTCTCAATAATAAGGAAAAAAAAATACAATCCAGCTCTCACTTCAGGCAGATTCCTTGGGTGGTGTCAGGCACTGTGGCTCCATCAAAATCGATGGAGTTCTCCATCAAAAATCAATGGAGTTCACTCACGTACAGCTCTCTCTACAGCACTGTCCTTGGATTTGTTGGCTCTTCAAGTCTAACAGCAGAAGGAGAAAAGGCATTTAACAGGTTTTTAAATCACCCTGCCCAAATCAGTAACTGTGAAATGCTAACACCTGTCTGGAGCAGATCACTGGGGATGGCTGGAATCCAGCCTTTGCTTCAAAGAGAGCCATACATAGAAGATGGTCCAGGAAGAAGGAAAGAACCATCAAACACATTTCTTACCTTTTGTCGCAACATTTTCCAACCCTGTGATCTCCCAGTTCCAGGTGGATTTGGATATAATGCAGTATAATTGGTCATTACTCCCAGCCCTTCAGCCTATTTTCAGACATGCATTAGGGACAGATCTCAGCCCATTTCCAGAGAAACCAAATTGATTCCAGTGAAGCAACAGAATGAAACGAGCACAGTGAGTGAGGCCTGGCTAAAGATGAGTGTGTTAGCTCCACCACTGCCTGGATGGAGACAGGGATGTTGTTTATACGGAGGAGGGACCTTGCTGTCAACAGAACACACAGGCAGTCAATATTGCTGTTGTGTCTTGAGAACTCGTGTCTTTGTTTCTTTCTCCTTTAAACAACAATGAAAGTTATGAAGGTTGAAAAAACCTGAACTCCTCTCTTTGGCAAAACAAGCTGTAAACGTGGACAACAAAACCCATTCAGAACAATGGGCTGATTCTCCTTTGCATTACACAGCTTGGAGTCAATTAGAGTTTGAATAAATAGGGTTTAACACAATGTGAGAAGATGACATGAAACATAATCTTAATTCAAAATAGGGCCACACTCTAATTTTGTCACGTCTCCAATTTTATTTAATAATTTTATTCCATAATTACATTTCTGCAGTAATTCTGTCTTTTGACATCCTTTTTCTGTCACAACTTTCTGTAAGCCAGCATATGCATTAGACTCAATATTGACATGCAAATGGCTGATCAAACATCTTCATTTGCTGTCCTATAAATTTGTCATGGGCTAAAAAACAAACCCAACCATTAGAACACAGATTCCTTAGGATTGCTGGACTCACAATTTGAACAAGTAAAACTCTGCTGTTAATTCAAAATACTTTAAAATCCACCTCGCCTTTTTTAAGGCATATTCCCAAGAGAGGGAATAACTGGACACTTATATAGGCTGAAGAACTGGTGACAACTGAACCCAAGGACACATAACATTAAACATAACACCTTCCATTATAAAACAAGGTAGGAGAAATGCAACAAATTATTCCTTACAGGCAATTTGTTGCTTAATGGCCTGAAGCAACACCAAGGGCTGTTAGAGTTGATCAGACAATCCTTAACCACAGTAACAATCTATACACTGGGACTAATGGCATCATAAAGTTCAGCAATGGTTTATAACTCCAAATATTGGCAGAAGCAACCAATTTTCTGTCTCTTGGAAAGCAGAATGTCTTACATTAAGTAAATCATAATTCAAAAGCGAGGAGGGTGGAGGAAAAGAAAAAAACCCTGCCCGCCAAATGAATAGGTTTCACTTACTATATATATTGAAAATAAATAATTATGAGTCAGGAAATAGAACATGAAGTAATGCACTGAGAACACCTTTCTGCTCCTTTCTCCGGGTTGAGGCACCATTCAGGCAGCATTTTAAGGCTGACACACTTGGCTTAGCAGACACAGGAGAATAAGCTGCTTTCAGGAGGCAAATGCCTGGCAGGACATGTTCAATCACAAAATGACTGGAGATCTTCCAGAAGCAGCTGACAATTTGTCTGATAGTCTACCAACAAATATAGTCTGAAAAACACATCCTCTGTAATGGTACCTAAAAGCTTCAATGGACAGTCCAAAGCTCTTGAAAAGAAAGTATGAAAACCTGAAGAGTGACAGCAAGAGTCAAATCAAGTCCAAACTCAGTCCTAATAAATAGTATGTACAGTTCAAAGCTTTTAAGCTTTTAAGAATCTCAATTGAGGTGACAGATCCCGGCATATGAAGTTATCTCATGACATTTTTAACATTCAACTTCTGATCCAGACTGGAATAAACACTTAGTAATCATTTCTTTCCTCAAGTCATCTACCACATTTGAGTTTCCAGATGGGTCTGGAGCAGATGCAAGTTCAGGAACAGCAAGGGCTGGATTCCTATCAGAATTTTTCTTTTAAAGGATAAAAACCAGATTAATTGATATTAAAACTATCTTTTAAGTTCTCCCACACAGTAAGAACTCCAAAATGAAATCACAATATGTTTCAGTGGACACATCTGAGTATTTTGTATCTTTGGTTGCACTGGAGAACAGTGCAGAGGGAGTTGGCAGTGTGGCACCATTTGATTTATCCCTACTGCCTCCTTGGACAGTGCCTGCACTGGTGTCTGTACAGGACTGAGGCTTCTGTGTACTGCTGGGATACAAAAAACAAAAGCTAACTGAACAAAAAAACAACAAACAAACAACACCACCCCCCACCCCCCCCAGATTCTCCCCCCTTTTGCTACTGTAAGTTAAAAGAAACCCAGATAACAAACCCCACATTTTAAGCAGGGAGTTTTCAGAAAATGCACAGGTTTTTTGGCACTTCAACACCTTGTGTATCATCTTGCCACTTTCTTCCCTTTAAGTGGCTACATTATTCTTGCAAACTAGCAGAGAGTGTGGAAATATTTATTATCATCTATATTTTCTGTACAAATCATCAAAGAACAGTGAGAAGTGTCCGTGTGCAGAGAGGGTGAAAGAGAAACGCAATTACTCCTGCTTGATCTGTTTATTCCACAAGTTGGACACAAGTCATTGCCATGACATTTTCATTTTCCTGGATACACGACTGGTTCTAATCTCATTTGTGCTGGTGTAAGTGCAGGAGGATCAGTGAGTTTTCCCCCCCTTTTAGGTTTTGGGAAGTAACAGCAGGAATCAGGCCCGTAACCCTTGATCGTTAATTCTGGTTCACCTCTTGCATGTAACAGTAGCTGTCAAAAGGATTTTGGAAAACTGTCAATCTCTGGTAAGAGATAAAATCTTGATTAATAAAAATAATTTAAAGCTGAGTTTGTTCATTGGAAAGAGAGGTCATTGGCACTACAGTGTCAAGAAGCCAATATTTTTCAAACACATGGTATTCTTAGGGGAAATCAAAGCAAAGTCTGTACAGAGCCTCCTGCCAAGTGAGCTAACAACTCCATTTAACAAAACAAAATCATCCTGATGCTTAGAAGAACTCTTTCCTTAACAAACAAAAATCAAAGCAAAATGCAGACCAAAGTGAAATTACTTCCATGATCAAATCAAAACCTAAGGGCCAAGTTGTGCAGGTTGAGGGAAGGGGAGGGGGGATGGAGTTTGGCTTTTAACAAGCAAGAAGACTAATGGAAATGATCAGCGGTGAAAATTCAGTTATCTGAGCTTCTGTTCCGCTGGTCTGGAATTTATCAAGAAGTTGCTTAACAGATTTGAGTCCACAGCTCAAACTGAGAAAGCCAAGAGACAGACTCCATAGGAGTCGAGATGATCTTACTCAGCCAAAGATGTGGTGTAAGGGCTACAACAATCAGGTTACTTCACCTGCACGTGCAGATCTGCAAACCACTACTGGGCTTGGGCCACTTTCATTCCTTACACCTTTCAGAAACCAACCCAACCCACAGAGGGCTGGGCTTGCCCTGTACTAAAGGGATGTTAAATCTACTTTCCCAGCTCTGAGTACTCATGCTTTTATACCAGCACAGTGCACGGATAAGGTGGGGAAATATCCACCAGATAGCACATACATGGATGTACAACACTCCTTGTTAGTCTTTTTAACTTGTGATGAATTAAACAGAGACACAGAGACTTTTTCTCCAAATTTTAATTTGGAGGAACTACATCAGGGCTCCAGCAGCTGCAGAGCAGATCAGTGAGGGTCACCTCCAGCTAAGCTCAGAATGCATCTCTAGTACTCTGAATTCTCAGATCAAAACCCAAAATGCCTTTGCATCAAGTTTTCCCTACTGAAGTTACGGGAGGCTACGCCTGAGAAGGAAAAAAATAAAAGCCAGGCTTCATTCTGTGCTTCTCTGAACTGCGCTCCTACGGGTAGGAGGATGTGTCTATGTTGCAGATAACTAACTAGCTACATGACAATATGCATTGGAGATGAAACCAAAGCAAATGCCAGCATGATATATTGTGTCAGTAACATCAAAGGAGAAGGGGAGGGGAAGTGAGTGTGAAAATCAAACAGAGTACTTGGGAAAGAAAGCTAATTTTGAGTTTGATGTGCACGAGTGACACTCATTAAAAATTGACGAGTGCATGTGAGAGGATGCCACCTGGGATTATGCAACTGCTAATTAACATTTAACACCATTTTCTAACCTTATAAAATATTCTTAGCCTGCTGAAGGCTTGTTCATAACAAGCACAATGAAAAAAAAAACCTCCACCACCCAGCACCTAGCAACAGCAAATGGAACGAGGAAACTTTATGAACTTTTTAAAGCAACACAGGAGACACAAAGGGCTTAAAGGGACACAGCCAAGGGAGCACAGTCCATGGACAGATGAACACCTGTGTCTGTGCCCTGCTCCTTCTCACTTGCAGCACATGGATAAGCCCAGCAAAGGGACAAAGGAGCAAAGGGACACGGCACTGGTTACAGGCACTGGTGGGTGAACGTGTGTCCTGGTGCAGACAGACCCCAGTCCTGCTGCTTTCACAGCAGCACCGACCCTCCTGCCAACAGGATTCACTGGATTTTCGTAGGATCATATAATTGTTTAGGTCCGAAAAGACCTCTCAGATCACCAAGCCCCACTGTTAACCCAGCACTGCCAAGCCCACCACTAAACCATGTCCCTAAATGCCACAGCTACAGCTCTTTTAAATACTTTCAGCACATATTAATTTAAAATTAATATAAAATCCAACATATATTAAATATTTTTCAGCACAGCACCCAATTTCACCCTAAATGACACCCGCCTACTTAAAGTAAGCCACAACTGAGGGTATTATGTGAGGTCTCTCACCCCTGAGATTTAGCATGAGCCTTGCAATAGCTGCTAATTTTCCCTCCAAAACCCACTTCCTGGATTCATGCCACAATTCAGCAGGGAAATCCTGGTTTTTAGTCCTTTTTGTAAAGGCGGTCAGAAAAAATATGGACTCCAAAGCACCAGCATCTGTTCTTGCTGTAAGTTCACGAGGATTTAGAGTCCCAAAATAGTCATTTTTAGAAGCTGGGTAGGGAGTACTAGAGTAAAAATGAGAATAACTGAAAAGAACAGGAGAAAGTAAGGGAGACAGTAAGAGAAAGTGGAATGAAAGCAGGTAAGGTGATAACAAGACCCGAACCTGGTGGAATGGATCATCCCAAGAGGCACATTTGCTGATTCAGCACAAAGTTCAAGGAGCCTGAGCACTTCAGAGCTTTAAAAAAACCTAAACCAAAAGCAGCAAAATGTATAGATTACATTTGGGTTTGGCCATTTCTGCTGTGTGTTTACATTGTGCATTTCATAGTTTAAACAAAGAAAGCAGACCAGAGGGAAAAACCCAAACAGATCTTGCCTTTCCAGGGCTCAACACGAGGCATCCCAGCAGATCTCTCTGCTCTAATGGTAATATGGTTCTCTGCAGTTATGAGACATTTTTATAAACCCAGGAGCCTTCCAGAATTTTATATGTCCCAGAAAATATATCCCTTTTAAAAGATAAACACCTAATGATATATAAACTGTAACTTTATGATAAAAGATGGCCCCATAATATCTTTGATATGGCTGTAACTGCAGAATACTGACATATTTAGGTAGATTTTAATTAATATGTTGGTATTCATACAGCATGCCCAGGAGGATTTTTGTGTCTTTCTTCCCATGCTTCCAGATGAACTTGCTAATTGAACGGTTAAATGCTTTCCACAAAGGCGAGACAGAGATTCTCCCTCTTTTCACTGAGAAAACAGAATGGGATTGACTCCTACAAATAATTCTTCAGCATAATCAAAATCTTTCAAAACAGGGTAATACCTCCAGCACTTTTAGACGTGTCACAGTTTAACCACGTTCCTTAAACGTCATAGATACCAACAGCTACTGATGCAATGTAATTTATCTACACCCAAAAAGACGTGACATGGTGCCTTGCAGTTCTCTGTTATGATTAACAACTATTCTGGTCCTTCTGTCCTGGGCAATGGATAAGAAGGAATCACACATTCAGGGAAGACTGAGAACAAAGCAAACAATAAAGGAGAAGTGCAAAAGAGGGAGGGGAAAAAAGGGGTTCAATATATAAGCAGCAGAAATATTCCAGCTACAGCAGAACAAACATGAAAGCCCAAGACAAGGCAGTCGGGGGACCAGCAGCGTTAGATGCTGTCTCAGCAGACACGGTGCTGAAGCAAAGCAGGGAACTGGAAGAAGATTAATTTTTAAGTAAAAGGAGAGTTGTTCTCCCTTGCAGAATTTGAAGCAGTGCAATTCCAGATGTTCTGCTTGGGACTTCCACGCCTCCACCCACAGTTCCTGCCCTGTGGATTTTACAGGCAGTGCCAGGACTGGGGACAGCTCTGGAGTTACTGGAGCTATACCCAGAGTAGGACACTGCTGCACACCCAAAATTAGAGTTATAACATCTATAAACTGTTCAGAAGATTTATGTTCTAAATGGAAAATGAAAGGGATGTCAACATACAAAAGATGAATCAAACCTCTGTAAATAAGAATATTTTCATTTTTTATGGTCCCTCTTCACAATCAACATCCATATCGATTCTAAGTGTGCCTGTCCTCAAGTTTGGATTTACAAATCCCTAACATTCCACTGACTTTCTCCTTATGAATTGCAAAACCTGCACAGAGAAAAAGGAGAGAATGAAGTTTAGATTAGTTTTTTAAGGATTATTTTTATCATTAAAGATCATTGTTTCAAAAATTATAAAAGTAGGGCCTTTTCTGAAATGGTCCCTGTTAAAACGTAAAAATATCCTTTCACATAAGGAGATACTTATTTTGCAGAAAACTCAGGAAGATAAAGCTTACTGATTGCCATGAACTGTCATCTTCCCAGGAAAGAGAAAAAAGAAAGATCAAACACAGACTTTAAAATCTGCCCAAAGCTTCTAACCCTTAAGCTAATAAAAGAAAAACAGTAAATCAGCTTTAAAAATATACTACCCAAAACACTATATTCCTAGAAAAGCATGTATCTGAAAACTATTACACCTCAAATATGAGGTAAGAAAAAAAATAAAGACCCTATCTTACATGCCAGAAGGAAATAGAGTAATTAAAAAAGAAACAGGCTGCAAAAGCCTATTTAGAGGATGGGGGAGCAGGTTATTTTGATTGCCAGTACATAAATGAGGAAGGATGTGGATAAATGGCATGTAGAGATGTGATTTTATTTATTTAATAAAACTCTAGCTAGAGCATTGCAACACATGAACTTTGTGTTTCTATAGTAAAGTATCATAGTAGGGCTTTTCTTATTTCTTTATTTTCTAAACATTTGAGTTCAGAGAGTTCCCGATAGTGAATTTTGGAGCTTACTTAGAGCAGGTAACTTGTTTTGTTTAAGGTTATTGATCATATAACAAATGCTTGTATTTGTCCATACTTCTTTTATTTATATGTTTCTGTCTGTACCCAGAGGCAAAACCAAAACCCAAAGGCATGGAATGGATTTCTGTATTAAAGTGCTGATTCCTTGGTCCATCACATTGTCAGCTGCTCCAAGGGGCATCAATCCAAGAAATATTGGAATAACTAGTTCAGAAAGCTACACCTGTGCAGGCAAATATGAACAGTTACACAAACAGGAGACCAGAAAATTCACATTCATGGGGGAAAAAAAACCCTTTTCAATAATGCTGGACAGGCATCACAGCCTCATACTGCTTCCTGCCAGTTTTCCCTTTGCTTTTTTAGAAATTTCCATTTCATTTTGGTAAATGGGAATTTGAGTAAGTCACTAGCTGTGCTTAATGAAAGCTCATATGGACTTGTCCAGAAAAAAATATGACGTTTTAGTACTGCAAGACTAAAACAAAGGTACAGTCATTACCGAAGGACACTTCTTGATGGGTTTCTTGTATAAAAACAGTATTCTCTAAGGAAAACTAATTGAATTTTCTCTTCTTCAAGAACAAAATTTAGGGGAAAATAGGTACAGCATGAACAATGTGACACCCTTCTACCTCCTACAAATACAGTAGTACTAAAATCAAGATGTGATGAATTAATAAGTATTAGGTTATGTAAAACTTGGAAGGAAACAAGGTTTTTTCCTATTTTTACAAGGAAGCTCCAGCCAAATACAAACCATCTATGAGGCATCAGGGATAAATTTCATTTTGTTTCTGGTCACTGTGCCTCAAAATCTCCCTCAAATTTATGGATAAAAAGAAGGGTGAGATTTTAAACCCTCCCTTCTTTCCTTCTTCACCAACAAAAGCAAAGCTTGACATCTCCTAATGCAAAAGGCTCTTACTATGTACAGTTCATTCAGCTTTTCATTGTCACAAACTTTGCTGGAAGCAGGAGAAAAGCAGAGTTGTTGTCTACTTGCCACACATGCTGTATTTGGTGTGAGGAACCAGTCCTTAGGAAGTACATTGATCCCCAGAGGCGACGAGAACCACACAGCCCCTGAAACCAAGTATGGGTCGCCTTAGAGTTTGCTTACGAGGTCTTACCCACCCTTGATTTCTGGAGCCATGGGGGAACTTTGGGAACGTTGCTGCATCCCTGTGGACCCCAGCGTGGGGTGAGGATGGTGAGTGTGACGTCTGTCTGCTCCGAGCCCTCGTGGATTGATTATAAAACAAAAGGGGGTTTGGCCCAGAAACACATATGCCTGCTCTTATGACTTATATTTCCTGCACAACATTCCTCTTACATCATTTGTACTGTCTCTGTTGCACTTTACTGGGACTAATAAACATTCCACACTTACTCTGCAATGTATTTTCTCCCTGCAAGACAGCCTACTTGCTATTAGCATGTAAACTGCACACTTGCCAGTCAGGCTAACCTCATCAATCTTAGCCAAGGCAGAAGAGCTTGTACCCTCTTACAAGATTTCTGGGATTGCACTTTTAAGTTATTCATCCATTTATTGGAAAGAAAAAAAAAATCTTGAAGATTTCATCTCAAGGCTTCAAAAATAGGACATATTAATGGAAAGGAAAAAGGATCACTTGAGCTATTTTTAAACTCACATTTGAATTTTATTCCCCCCAGAGGAATCAATTTTTGCGTTTCCCAGAAGAATATAGTACAATTCCATCCCTGCTTTGAATTAAGAAGGCAGAATGAAGGAATTAAGATTTTTAAAATAATTATCAAAACCATGCCTTGGATTTCTGTGTTTGTGCTCTCGCTCAATAATGACTCGCCACTCACCCCCTGAGGAGCAGAATAAATTAAGCATGTACCATATTAACAAGTTTCTTATTCTGGAACTGACTTCAGTATCCCTGTGTGCCCCTGCACTGTGTGGAGAAGATGATCTCCTCCATGCCTCAAAGAACAGGGCTCTACCCTGGCCTGTAGGACAGGTAGGCTCTGCTGGGAAGGGCTTACAGTTGAAACCAGGTGAGGAAAGAGGGTCCTTGACATGTCCCTAAGGATCACAGCCTGACCTGGTTCAGCATCTGGTTGGTTGATGACTGGGAAATCAGCACATCAGGAGCAAAGGAAGAATCAGAAAATAGCCTGGGCTGAAAAGGACTTTAAAGACCAGCTCGTTCCATGACCCTGCCAAGGGCAGGAACACCTTCCACTATCCCAGGTTGCTCCAAGCCCTGTCCAACCTGGCCTTGGATAGGGATGGCCCATTCCAGGCATGGGGCATCCACAGCTTCTCTGGAGAACCTGTGCCAGGGCCTCACCACCCTCATAGGGAAGAATTTCTTCCCAATATCCCATCTAACCCTGCCACCTCTCAGTTTGAAGCCGTTCCCCCTTGTCCTGCCACTCCATTCCTTGTAAATAAAATCTCTCTCCATCTTGTCGGTTCCCTTCAGGCACTGGAAGGCCACAGTCAGGACACCCTGAAGCTTCTCTTTTCCAGGGTGAACAATCCCAATTCTCTCAGTCTTTCCTCATAGGAGAGGTGGTCCATTCCTCTAATCTCTGTTCACACTCTTTTGGGATTTCCCAAGACAAAAATTGCATCTGGGCCACAGAATCCAAGCACTACAGATAGGCACAAGATTTTTCTAGTTCTTCTCAACTCATTGTATTTTTTTGGGACTTCACATACTGTAAAACTGAGTTCCCTCATTTCATCTTGCTTGAAAAAGTAATTTACTTTCTTAAAAAAAGGCACATGGGTAGCTTTGTTTTGCAATAAGAAGAGAAAGGCAGAGAAAGATTATGAGCCTCACTCAAGACTGTACAGGATAACCACCAAAATAATAAAAAGACCTTTTTAAATTTCACCTCTGATATTTTAGAACCAATTCCTGAACTCCTCTGGAGGATTTGTGAATGAAGAATTTCAATATGTTCCCTCTGCCTGAATTAACATGAGACTTCATTAGACAGAAGTGAACCTGAAACCTTGAAAGATTAGACCTCAAAGTGCAAAAACATTTGCCATTTCAGAGGCTCTGTTCCTTAGCAGAGCTGCTTCCTTGCAAAGCTTTTCCAGATGAAACTCCACAAACAGAGCATTGCTCAGAATATGAACAAAAGCTTTCACTAGAAGGAAGGGGAGGGGAAGCATCCACATTATTTCATTCTGAAGAGTGGTGTTGTACAGCAATTACTTTGCATAAAATCTTTCATAATGAATTAAGAACCCCGAGTTAGTGCAGCAGCCAGGCTGACAGAGCAGGCAATCCATCACAGAAATGATTCATAAATTAAACCATCCCCAACTCAGGCCCTCACATATCACTGTGTAATAGCTCCTAAGGAGTCATTATGGGTATTCTGTCAATAATACATAAACTTCATGACCCTTTTAACTCCCACCACCCCTCAGATCCAAACAGTAATGGCCCCTCCCTCCTTTCCCAATTCCTGGGTGCTGTTTTCTCACCCCCCAGAAGTCAGTGAGAGTGCTGCCATTGACCTCCAGCAACACAAACTCTCCTTCCCCGCAACTTCGTTCTTACAAACAAACAAATTGAAACTCAGCAGTGTTGCCAAGGCTGGAGCTGAATGCAGAAGACATGGAAAAACAAAGGAAATTAGGGTTTAAATATCTATCTTGCTCATAGTGCCAGAGCTCTGAGCAAACCACCGCTGGTGTGATACACAACATGCATTGAGGTGGGCTGGTTCAGTCAGTTTAACTGCTACCCATTTTGTTAATCCTCCTCAACTTTATGCTTTCACATCACAGTTTCACTGATGAGAATCGAAAAACCCAGGAAAGAAAGTCCCATTCAACGTGGCCTATGAGACTTGGTGTTTTTTTCTTGAAATATCCCACCATAGCTCCACAATTACCAAAGTGAAACAATGAACCATCAGCTAAACATCAGGTGAAAACAGCTGGAAGGCACCTCCTCAGCCTAAAGAACACAGGAAGCACTTCAGCAGTGACCACCAGGTGCTTTTCAATTGAAGTGCTTTATATCAAGAAGTCAGCAAAAGCATAATTTTAAATCTGAAACATATTGGTTAGGGAATAAAATAAGTGACTGTGAAATTCTGAGTCTGATGTTTTACAGCCCTTGTTTGAAGAAAGTTGTTTTGCAGATGGTTCTTTTGGTAGAAGAAATACGATGGACAAACTCACAAATGAATGTGTTACTACTAAACCAAAGCATTACAGGTTACACCTTCATTAGTTCGAGAACAGTTTTGCAGAAGGAAACTGTTCTTCCTTTTAAAAAATTTGAATGAGTTAAGCTGCCTGTTTTGCTATATGCAAGAAACCATCCTGTAACTTGTTATGAAAACACCAAAGAAACGCTTGAAATACCACAGGGATTTTGCTTAGAAGGAAGATTTATGAAAAGAAAAAAAATACAAAAACCCTTTTAGCACAACATATGTACAAGAGAATTTGTACTTCCTATAAAATCTCCAGACTCAAACCCATCAGTTTGGGGGTCTATTTGAAAAAAGTGAAAACTAGAATTCTGGGTTTATATTAGGATGCCCTTACCACGCAGCACAGTTTTAGTCCCTGCAACCTGCAGCTGCGCACCCCTAGCAGAGCAAAGCACAGCCTGTCTCATTACTGCAGCTCCTGCAAGTCATTGCTATTCATCTTACACCTTGCAGGGTTCACTCATGGATCAGTCACATCAATTACTGCTTTACGCTACGAGGCTCTGATATCACCTCATGGAAAGCTCTGCACATCCAAATTCAAAGGCTGCCAAGGTGCAGTCGTGACTTAAACATTATCATTTACTTTTCGCACACAACTAGGAAACCTATCATTGTGAAAATGGGTAATCAGCCAAATGATCTTGCGTTCACTTCATTTAAAGATCTGCAGTTTGCAGTTCTAACAACACAGTGAAAGTGTTGGGGTGTTTTAGCCGTAAATATTATTCGTAGTTTACTGGAATTTTCCAGGGAAAAAAAAAAGAAAACAATGCGAATGAGATGATGAATACAAACTACAAGGAACCACACATCTTGGGTTTCTCTTCAGTATTACTCTTCAGGATGGTTCAGATATTTCTCTTTCAGGGATTTTATGCATGGTAAGCAGTAAAAGTAACCAGAAATATTTTCATTGCACCAACCTTCTGGATCCACCAGGATAAATCACTTCTTAGAACAGTTGCACCAAATACTTCATGTCAGTTTAAACCTCTGGATGCCTAAACCCATCCTTCACTTCACTAGTAATTACTTTTGTAGAAAAAAAGAAATATTACCTGCTTGACAATTTAAGCCAGCACTGACACATTAATCTTTCTCTTCAGGTAGTGTCTCAGACTGAGCACTGCTCCCAACAGCAAAGCCCTGGCTTGGGGAGACACAGGCGGGTGAGACATTCCCACACTGGGGAAGGTCACAGAAATTCCTACTTGCCTTGTTTTTAAGAGTTGTTAGATTTAGTACAGTTATTTTTATGTTCTTTTCCTAAAAAAAAAAAAATCAGATAGAAGTTTATTTTCATTTTTTTCTCTGTTGTTTCCATACCTGAACACCAGGAGCCCTGAACTCTCCCACAGCTGCTAATCATGTTTGTGCCGAGGCTGACCCTGAAGCTCAGTCTCTTCAGCACAAACACAAAACCATTTTTCTCAGGGTATCCAACATCCTGAAAACCATGATTTCCACTTGTAAGAATTCTGAGAATTGTGAATTTTTCAACTCCTTCCATTCCCACTAAAAACAAACCAGGATTTCTGTTGCCATTCAGGTGTCAAGCAGAAGCTGCTGTTGAACCAAAGAATGCACAAATGGGACAGTCAGGCTGACACAGTGTCAGCACTGGGTGCAACAGGGACACGTCCTCAACTGCTGTAAACAGCACTAAGTGAACCCTACACCAAATGCAGCCAGAAGCATTTACAGGAGCTGAGTTTCCTCCCCACATTACACAAGAATGTGACGGACAAGGACACGGCGCTGCCTTCTGCTCTGCTGCACCACAGTTTAGGTGAATTTGTGTGCTCCCTAAGACCCTGATTTTACATCTGACACACCTGCATAGGCACTGAAGTCTCTTGACTGCTGCTCTTACAGCACTAAGCTGGTGTCAGAATATGTCTATAACTTTAGTAGGATAATAAGTGGTAGGAGAAGCAGAGAAGCCAGGAAGGCACGCATGCTGCAAGGGGAGCAAGTCTTGGGGGGAGTTTTTGTTGTTCTCTGTGGGTTTTTTAATATACAACCACATGAACATGGAATCTCAATTGTATTTTATAGCCCCACAGCTCTATAATCCTGGCTGTTCTGTCACCTGGCACTCAGC
The DNA here is from genome assembly GCF_003945725.1 of Corapipo altera. Taxonomy (NCBI): domain Eukaryota; kingdom Metazoa; phylum Chordata; class Aves; order Passeriformes; family Pipridae; genus Corapipo; species Corapipo altera. Next base: position 8,595,151 of record NW_020884895.1, read on the forward strand.
AGGAACTGTTCAGGTTTTATGGTGGCACTGGTATCACGTGGTCTGATACAGCAAGGCTGAACATGAAAATTGTCCCTGTGCACTGGTTTGTGTGAGGAAAAACAGCTTCATACAGTCAATATAATTTCAAGTGTATTTGGTGAAAAATTACATCCACAATTCAGCTGCATATTGAACTGAGTTTGCAGGAAACTTAGATCAAAAGGTTGTCTATATCTGAAACACAACCAACTGCATTGGGCTGTAACCACTTGACACACGCACCCTACTTGGGCTCCTTAGAAGGAAAAAATAAGTCACCCAGAATAAGAATTTTCCTTTCCCCAAGTTTTCTTTTTGTACCCAGATGCACAACAAACCTTACTAGATCTCTGTGTAGCGTTTGCACTGTTTCTTATTCAGATGAGAACATAAATGCAATCCACTGGCTTCATGTCTTCGCTTCTCACGGATTGACTTTTTTATACCCTTACCTGGCCTAGTTCCATTTATTAGGAACATATAAAAAGTGATTGCCTCCTATAACTCTTCTTCAACAATGCCTCCAGCCTGAAGGCTTCATGAAGTTATAAGCAAAGATTTATATGTAATAAATTATTGAAAATGAAAAATATCGGTCTTTGACAAAAGTAGTATATCTCAGGCAACAGTGACTTTTCTAGTGAAGGGGAAGATAAAAGTGTATTTAACAGGTATTCTGATACCATAAACTAGAATACAATATTTGCATGCTCAAATATATTACAGAAAAATATGCTAATTCAAACCTGACATTAAGAAATGACTTCCTGCTGTAAATTGGAATTCCAAATGAAACAATAAGCTGCACTAGACTTATACAGCTACACAGTCCAGTTGGCAAAGAGAATCCACTTACAGATTTAATAAAAAACAAAACCCCAAAATATATGCAATTACTGTTAAAGGAACAAAAGAAATACTAGAATGAGATTTTTTGCCTTTGTAGCTCATACCTTCTCCCAAATATCCCCTCATAATTTTCCTCTAGGAGTTCTACATCCACATCCCACCACTCAGTTCAAATGTTCTCAGCTTTTGTACAGAGAAGCTACTGAGTGGATTAAAGTTTATTTTTCATGTGTAGCTTCACATTTTACTGTGTTTGGCCAAGTTTCTTCAGTGAAGACATTTGACTGAACTTGACCTAATTCATGCATGATTTTAAGATGATTTTATGTATACGAACACATTAATAGATAATAGAGATATCTTACTTAGATTCATTATACTAGAAAACAGCTCTTGAGACTCAAACTCCAAAAATGGTTCTAGAAGCAAGTATCGCACGTGTTTTTTATGTTTTTATTTCAAATGAGAATAAATTCACTTTCACTGTACTGGCAGCTGACTTTGTCTCCACAGTTTAGGATCAGACTCAACCAGTTTTAAATAGTTTAAACAATTTCTGTATCTTAAGTCGCAGAACCTACAATGTCCATAAAACCGTCCAAATGGAATTTATACCCCCATTACACAAATAACACATCAAGCATGGAAGCCAAAATGAGAATGGCCCTTTCCCAACAACAGAACTGAAATAATATTGAAATAATACAATATAAAACCCTCATGAGCAGTCCCTTCTAAATTGCAGACTTAAAAACCTGTGCAATGGTTTTACTATAAAATGCTTCAGTCTATTATAGTGATAGAAAAACTTTCTAAAAAGTTGTTTTTATTCTCAATTCATGGAAGGAAAATGACAGTGTAAGACAAAGGTTCTAAGATAGCTACAGCAGAATAATTCCAGTATTTAATTCCCTTAAAAACAATAAGTTAACAATCTTATTACTGCTAAAGAGAAAGTTTCCATTTCTGTACCTGTGACAAGTAGTTTTTCCCTACCACAAGGTGAGAGTGAACCATAAGGCTTGAGTCCCAAACAGTGCAGGGATGTGAAACTTGCTGTGAAAGCTGATTCTTTGCCCTCTTCCCTCTGAAAAGTTCTCAGAGAACCACAAAGAAACATTTTAAAAATGCAATGTAAATAACTAATCACTACTTTATGAACACCAGTAGGCACCAACCAGCAACTCACATTAAGTCCAAGCAGGGGCTGAGGGAAGGCTGCTCCTCAGGAGGGCAACAGCAGCCACGAGCCATGTCCATGCACCTGGAGCTGATTCCAGCCATCTGGGCTACATTACTGGAGTAATTTAAACAGGGAGATGGAAGTTTTGCATTGTCTGGGACATCAGCTTCATGATTCAGTCCGTTCCATGGCAAATGAGAAACACACTCATAGTTGGGAGGCTTCTTAGTAAGCTCCTGAAGACTAGAGAAGGGAACTGTGTGGTGACCAGGCAGGGAGACTCCGAGTGTGTCCTGTACCCCTGGTCACTCATTTATAGAACAGGAAAGGGAAGAGAATGAAATGAATAATATAGTGTTAGCCTGAAAACAAATATATGTGGCTTATGTGACATGGCTGGCCTACAGGAGCAGCAGATTTGATCTGGTTACCCAGACTGATCCAGTTGCCCTAAATTCCTCTGAAATGGGCAGTTCCAACATGGTCCTAAAAAATTCCATTCTGTCTTACCTCAGCACACTTGCACAGTTCTAGGAATACATCAAAAGAACCAGTTCTTAGTTCAAAGTATAGTTTAGTTTTGTAGAAGTTTAGTTCAAGTTTAGTTTTCCCTTTCTAGCCCTCTGTACTGCTGACCAGGCTCCACACAAAATTCCCTGCAAATCAGATTTGCAGTTTCCATTTGAAAAAGAGAAATTAAAACACAAAACCTGCCACATTTTTCCCTACAAATGTACATTTTTTCAGAAAAGATGTATACTTCCCTCCTGCCAGTATTTTTGTGAGTGCTGAAATGCTGCATCTCTTTATAAATACAGTGCTCTTAGGAGATGCCCAGGAGATTGCCCTATTCCCAGGAGAGCTTTAGGTTTATCTTGATCAGTTTATTGCCTTCCTCACATTGATTTTTGACAGCATAGCAATTTCATTTTGAATCTAAAAACCCTGACATTTTTTTTTTTCATGCTGAATTTATTACTGGCCATGAAGATGCTGCTATCAGAGCTCTCCCAAAAAGGATGGGTAGATTTGCTTAGCCCTGAGAAAAGCCCCATTTCCAGGAGATAGTCAACAAAGTGAGTATATTTTAGTTTCTTCCATCAGCAGGTTGGACCATAAATACATGCAGGAAGTAGATCTGCAAGTAAGGTGTCATCATTACATACTTATTCTGAAGCTAGTGCCTGGCTTTAGTATCTTCATAATCACAATTTACCATTTAGAAGTTGCCCCAAGCTATTGCCAATTTATAGCAGACACCCACACTGAGCAATAATGGCTTGTACTGTGATAAAACAGATTTATTCTCAATATAAATATACTTACCGAAGCAGCTTTTCTTAAATCTTTATTTATAAGACACATCAGATAGCCCAATAAGTGAAAAGAAATATTTCTATGTATTAGTTTTCACTTCATTTCTTAGAAAGATTACAGAACATCATGGACACAAGGATCACACCAAAAGCCTACATATTCTAATTTCAGAGAAAATAAAACACTAAGAAGAAAAGTATCTCTACAGAATCCATGCAAATATCAATCTATATGCCCAGGTTTGGCTCTAAAATGCACCTCAGACTTCAAAAGGAATGGAATTGAGTTGATGGACCCTATGAAGATATTTATCTGATCAAAGACTTTCAAATTACCCCCTCCTCCCTAAGATATTATTTTATAATGTACTTTAAAAAGCCCTGGCCCTTGGTATTCACCAAGCAGTACTGGATGGTGCTGAAATTAATAAATAATAGAGCCACTAGCAACACCCTATTGATTTTCTGCCGGATTTGTCTGTCTCCTCAGAATTTTAAGAACTGTTTAAACAGATATATCCATTATGTGTTGGAAGGAATTTTAAAACTCCCCAGTAGGGCTGTAGTTGATGACATATTGACAGTATCTCAGCCTGAAATAATTTTGGACACTCTGCTTGCATTGTCTGCAGATACAGAGCCAAAAACACCCAGTTGAAGGGCAAAGTGAAGGTCAAATGCCTAAAGCACTCAGGAAAGCAGCTATACTTGAACACTATTACTTCAACCCTTGGACATTAGTTTGTGAAGACAGAAGCAATTCCTGTTATCAACTGTACAAATAAAATTATTAAACCATCAGACTGTTTTTCCATCGAAAAGAGTGCCCTAAGGACTGAGATTTTAACTCTGCTGCTAAAGAGCTGAGGAGTTCTTATCTTCATTTGCTAATATAAACAGAATACCTTCACTAATTCCCCAAAGCAGCTCCCAGCTCCTTTGCAAGGTGTTCCTTAAGTTCCTTCCCCCTGTTCCACTTCTATTGTGGCACAATTTAAGAGACCATTTAATGCATTAAAACGTGAAGGCTTCAGATTCTCCATCTGAAATGTAGGACACCAGAACACTGTCACTTTGCTAATAGAATGGGATGATGTGGTTTCACAGCCTTTTACCAAACCCTTGGAAACTAAGGGAATTTTATTTTACATTTTAATGCACTAGTTTAATAGAAGAAGATATAAGAGTTTTGGTTCAACTTTGTCAGGAGACTAAACCAAGAACATGTTAATCAGCTGTGTAAATGCTCCTTCTTGCATTGATCCGACTTGCTGCTCCTTTGCTTGAGCAGGAATGTTTCCCTCATAATGGTCCTGATCAAGAAGTTTGATGTGCTGACCTTGAATATCAAATTAAGCTCCACGCTGCAAGCAAAGCATCCTATCTTCTCTAGTGGCTTATAAATTCATTAGACACTTTAGACAGAGTTTTAAAATTTGCTGACACTAAATTCATTCAATATGGAACAGAACTGTTAAGATTTATGAGGCAAATCTGCAGTTAAGTGAAACATGCAATCTCCAGGTGATTTCCACCAGGAATCCCTTCCACCTAGGCCTTGCCTTGTTTTTCAAACAATGCCCTATTAAATTTCAGGCTCTTAATTATCTTCTCATTTTCCAGTCAGATGATCAATACCAAAGGACAGACAGCAGTCTGACAGCTGCTGGGACGAGCCCGAGCCAGGAAGGCGACAGCTCCGAAGACGGTGCTCTCTCGGTGCCGTATGGCTCGAGACAGTCGTGGTGCACACCCCGCACGAGTTCAAAAGGAATAACTTCAGTGTAAAAGTTCACTTGCTGCTCTGTAGTGAAAATAATTTATTTCAGATGCCACGTTTTTTGAAGCTGCTGGATCAGAATTTTAAATCCTTTTGCCATCTATATTCCCCAAGGGCACGAGAAGTGAATCAAGGCTCTCTTTTCACTTTCATGAATTCTAGACTTTGACAAGAGTTCACAGAGGAAAAAAAAAGTAACTTCTGGACACCAGGCAAGCCCTGTGTGCCTGGTCTTCGCTTAACACGCTTTGTTTTCATTTTGGCAGGATATGTTTTGTTTGCATTTAAAAAGGGGCATTTGGTATCAAACACAAGTCATTACCTAAAAATCAGCTCCAACAACAACGCCAGCCTCATCTAACACATAGGATAAAAGTCACAAAAGAAAGTTAATTCAGTCATTTGTAAAGATACTTAAAGGGCATATCAGGATGTAAAGCCTGCTCAAAACAGGAAGGAGAGATGAGGAGAGGGAGACATAAGGTAAAATTTATTATTGGAGTAATACTCTCACAAGACTAATTTATCTGATATAAGGAAAAGTGTGTGTCGCAAACCTTCACACTGACAAGATTTAACTAAGCAGACACACTGCAGAGAAAGGGTCAATGTGAGGACACAGAGGCACCTAAAATACCCAGCAGCCTTCCCTAAATACTCAGCTGAAATTATTCTCTCTCATCTTCCACATGGTGTGCGACACAACAGTCTCCAGCCGTATGGCACCGAGGATGCTGATGTGCACTTCTGCTGCCATCCTGGCCAAGAACCCAGAGCAGCAGCAGCTGCCACAGGGATGTCTCTTCTTTCACATTGATCATTTTGCTAAATACTGAGGATCAGTGCAGCTGTACAACTCACAGCTCCAGGGTGGAAGCTGCATGGCTCATCCCAAGACTTTCTTGGAAGTCTGGTGTCAGTCTGCAAGTTAGTTTGGATAACAGGATCCAAGTGGCAGACAGGGTGCTTAACCAGCTGATTCAACCTGGAGCACAAAAATACTTTTCTGTGTGTGTGTGGAGTTTCATTTAGAGCCAATTCTGCCTCAAATAAATAAATCAAAATGGAATACAAATAGAAGTAAAAATTTGATACACTGATAGAAACCACTTACAAATAATTGGGACGGAAATGTTTATCTGGAAAGTGATTCAAACTGGCCTGAGGAAAGAGTGGCATCAACAGAACTTGATATTACTGTTCAGTTGACTTCCCTGTTCTTACAGCTGTTGGAGGGGAAGCAGATATATCTGATGTCGACAGTAACTGCTGGAGCTGCAATTCCAACCGGGATGGCAAGGTGGAAACAGGGATCATACCTTGACCTTGTAAGTAAAGAAAATAGAGAGTGTAATTACAGTCCACAAAAACCCAGCATGCAAACAGGGAAGGACAGCAAAAGGACTTTATCCCGCATTCCAGTTGACATTTCTAAGATTTATTACAGGAATGAAGGTTTGTAAGAAGTGTCTCACAGTTAATGACATCAGAGAGGAGTGTGACCTTCACTAACCCGAGTTAAAGTGAACCTAAATAAAACAGCCAGTTAAAAGATGAGGTGAGAAATGTGATGAGGCCACTAGCCATTTCTGCTTCTTCTTGAACCAGAAAGTGAAAAGAAGAGGAAAGAACTTCACTCCTCCGTGAATGGGGGAAAAAACCATAACCTAAGGTTTCTACCATAGCTAATCTTTCCCTGGGCAAATACAATTGGCTTTAACATTTTGCATTTTGGCCACTGCACATTTTATAGAGTACAAAGAGTGTTTCAATAATGCCACAAATCTGCTTTCTGAAGACTAGAAATCACTTATTGTGATTTAGTTACATGTAAAAAGACAGCAAAACACACCATGAAAAGTTGTACCTTGTATCCAAGCACGTTGTAAAAAATCAACCAAGACTTTTCTCTGTGCTTTTTCAAAATATTTTGCACTTAATCTACAGCAGCATGTCTAATATTTTTGAATGAAATGTCATAGCAACCAAAAATGCCATCTTCAAACATAATTTTATCCTTGTCCTCTACCATTTTTTCTTCCCTTCTGTTTAATGTTATTGTGCTCGCATTCGATATTCCTGTTAACAACCACCTGCTTTTGTTCTAAAATAACATCACAGCATTTTGCTTGATCTTGCCATGAAAGGCTGGAACAGATGATCCTTGAGACCCCCTTCCAACCTGTTATTCTATGATTCACCTCTCCCATTGCTCCCCTTCCCATATTTATTTATTAGACTTTACTCCCCAGTCACTGCCTAGTGCCACATACAAGCTGATCAGTCACCTGTAGGTGTCCTGCCATGGCTTCCATTAACATTAAGCCTCAATTAAGATTTTTAATTGAGATACACAATTTGTTTGTGGAGTGTGGTGTGTTTAAGAGATGCTCATCTGAGAACCTTTTCCTTCACCAAAAACATTCCTATTGGTACAAGGATGAACAAAATGGGCAGGGAAGGGAACTGGATTTTTCCCCCTCTTTTTTATTTTTTCATATTTTTTTTGAGTTCCTGAAAAAAAAAAAAAAAAAGAAAGCAGAGGCTTGACACAAGAAGTCCAAGATCTATAAATATCTGGTGCTCTGAAATGTATTTTAACTAAACACATACGAAAACACAAAGTTTCCATCACAACAGTGAAGGTTCAGTCTCAGTCTATGGTTCAAGCGAGCACTGCCTGCACAAGGGTCATAAAATAAAAGAATTAATAGTTTTTTATGCCCCTCAACTCTTCATTTATTTGGATTTATGTCTGGTACTAAACCAGGAGCCTAAAATCCAACTGGAAAAATTGAAGAAACCCTTAGAAAAACTAGAGATCTGCGTCCACTGCCAGATGGTTTAACAGCAACAGCAACAAAAAAATATTTAATGACAGTAAGATCTGAAAGAATGATACAAATACTAGAACATAAGGTTTTTAAAGCAATTGCTTAACAAGTTTATAGGGGGATTAATAAGACACATCTGCTCATGCTAGCTGGAAATCCTGTCAGTGGCCCAGGAGCTTTCTTCCAGTCCTAGGTCTATATTTTTTCATGAGAATCTTTTAGTATTTAATGCATTTACTATCAGTGCTGCCCTGTGCAGCTGGAAACACTAATCTTCCCATTTTACCAGGCAAACAGGGAGGTTGAGGGCCCTCTCTGGGCTCACGGGGGAAGGAGAGTTCTGCTGCCCCAGTGAGAATGTTCCACATTGTGATCTCAGTGCCTCCAGTTCAGACTCTCCCAGGCTGCTGAATGTTTCCCTGTTGACACTCTTCCTTTATTCTTTCACCTCCTCAAATTCCACACCTTCCCTTGCTGCTGTTAGACATCTGCATACTGTGTGCATTCAGAATTATCCATCCCCTTCCTAAGTGTCAGAAACTCCAAGAACAGTTGGAGTCCTTTCAAGTTGTCCCAGGCCCTACAACCTCATTTCTGTTACTATTTACTTTAGCAAGTACCAGCTGCTTGTTTTCCCTTTATCCAAGTTAGCACATTTTCAACCTCCTTCCAAGCTCTGAGAGGGATGTTGTGTTCCTATATAACATGATCCCATCAATGCTGCTCTCACCCCACCAACCATCTTCCCCCATGTTGTTTAATCTCCTCTGCAATGAAATAATTACCAATTCTCCCACCTTTTCCAAGATCAGTAAATCTCAGTCAGCCCTCATTAGTGTAACTCTCTTATCATAGCACACAATTCGACTACCACAATTATTTCCTGAATCCTTCATACTCTTATTAACAAGTCAGAAACAGCTTCTGAATGGAAGAGTTTCAAATACTGATATGTAATTCACAGTTTAGTGTTGCCAAATCAAATTCTTTCTCTATCCACCCAAGAATATAGATGTATATAAAATATATGGTATAAATTGGTTTTAAGTCTGTAAAGCTTTTAAGTCTGTAAAGCATAGGATGCTCTGTTTCTGGTTTATTGGGGTGCTAATCAATAAAGAATGTATTGCCATAAGAAAACAAAAACAAACAAACAAACAAACAAAAATAAAATAAAAGAAAACCAGTAAGGACTATCTTGAAATACCAAGCCTTTAAAAGAGATCATCTTTCTATATCAATATCTGGATCTCAGGAATAAATCCTTCCCTGAAGGTGGGGAGGCCCTGGCACAAGTTGCCCAGAGAAGCTGTGGCTGCTTCATCCCTGGGAGTGTCCAAGGCCAGGTTGGACAGGGCTTGGAGCAACCTGGTTTAGAGAAAGGTGTCCCTGGCCATGGAGGGGGTGAAACAAGATGAGCTTCGAAGTCCTTTCCAACTCAAACCATTCTGTGATTGTATGATCTTGTGTTCATCCATGGTCAAGTCTTATTTAGTTGCAATTTAAAGGCACAAGCACCACCAGCTGGGTTAAGGACTTACCACAGCATTGGCACACTTGGTCTTAAATAACTAACAATAACATTCTGAAGGGGTTTGGTTTTCAATTCACATTGTTCCAGTGCTGCTGTCCTCACCACCATGCCTTCTCCAAAGGTACTCTCATGAGAGGTTTAATTGGTGGAATCAGAATAATGCTAAATGTGGCAGAGATTCCATTTCCAAGCACAAACCTCAGAACAACTTATGTGAACATACAGACACCAGAACCTGTGGTCAAATCCACTTGCTTCGAAGGAAGACTATTTGATTAAAGACAGCAACAGAGTGGCATAAACTAAACTTTAATTCTAAGCTCTGAGTTAATCAATCAGTCACTAAAAGCCACAAAAAAATTAGCTGCAAAATTACCTAGTCCTCCAGCTGCTACGGATTCATAACCACTGTCCTGTTGTGCAGCCTGACTCCAGCAGTGAGCTTCACATCCCAGAAATTCATGTTCTGACAGTAAGGAATGTTAAAGTAAACCAGTCCCATTCCTTGTGCCCAGGACAGGCATCCCACAGCTCCCACCTCCAACGCCCCACAGCAGTGCTCTGACAGTGCACAAAGACAGGGGGGGTTTAAGAGCTGGCCCAATTTCACTGCCAGGCAGACCTGACTTTGCTAGAAAGGTTAAATTCCCCATTTAGTTTAGTACAAGTGCACTGGCTATTTTTATTTTCTTTATTAAAGAGGTCCAGTGAGGCAGCACCGTATTTCCATGATCTCCTGACTGCCCATGTCAGAGATCCTGCACAGGTTAATAAGAACCATGAATCCAACATTCCTGCATAGCACAGCCCCAGCTGCCTTCAACAGATTTGTCCAGCATAGCCAGAGCAGACCCCAAAAAGCCATAAAAATTTCCACTGCAAGTTCAGTTCTGATCAGAAATAAACTTCTGCTCATCCCTAATTCACTTTAATCCACAGACTAGATTTCAAGGCACCCAGGAACACTTTAGATGCAACAAATATGATGCTGGCTTTCTTTCTCCTGAAGGAAAGAAAAGTCTGATAAGGAGGGAAAAAAATCAATTTTTGTTATGAGGCAACTTTAAGTTAATTTAACAATATTTCAGGATGACTGCACAGGGATTATCAGGCTGTCAACCACACAAGTTACAATCCTTTACAGTCTCATGCTGCACCTTGGTATCTGGTCATTGTTTTTGTCTCCTAAAATTAGTTTGGAAGCCTTGCTTGCACATGATTATTTTTTCTCTGTTTGTCCTTATTTTACTTGAAAAATTATCCCATAAATGCTTCTAAGCAGGATCAGTGTTTCTCATAAAATCAGAAGGTGCTTTGTGGTATGGTGGTTATTTTAATTTTCTTTTATGACCTAAACTTCCATTTCTAGGAATTAATTAATTCAGCAACAGACTTTTATAGTTCTTCTGGAGGAAGGAAGGTTCCTGGAAGCTCTCTGTCCTGCAGAAGACAGAGGTGCCTACAGGCCCCCTTTGTGCTGCTTCACTGCATCTCCAGCTACTCTCACCTCCAGCTCAGGAGTGTGTTTTATTTAGAATGTTGAGTCATGCAAACCTCAGTCACCATATCTGCTTTTCTCTCGTGTATGGAGCCTTTAAGAGCTGATGTACTGCAAAGAAAATGAACTTGAAAGAAGATGGTCCCATCTATGCAATAAAAGAGTTTATGTTTGAGGATATTCATTTCTTCTTACATTAGTGACAAAAAGGATAGAAAGAAAAATCTGCCAGAAATCAGCAATGGAGAGCTGGGAGAAGTGTCTAATCTGAATCCTCAAGGGAAATTTAGCTAGACAAATTAAAGATCTCAGGTTAGATCTTAGCTGGTTAAAACAGCATGAAAGGGCAGCGAGAATCAAATTTTGGGTTTAAAGGTGCCCAAAGCCTGCTACTATCCTTTTATGTCCAAGGTTTGGCTTTTGTTCAACACAGGACCAGACACAACCTCTGCTCACCACGCTACATTTAAAAGCAATTTCTGCTTCATCCTGTGCTTGCTCATGTAACTGCTGATCAGATGTCATTAACTAAGCTTTAGAAACCAAGGCCACTGTTGGGTTATTTGTCCATACCAAGTCTTCAAGCTTATATGGTAAACTTTTGCTTTGCTTTGTTTCATTTTAGATGGTGAAATGACCACAGAATACCAGAATCATTTAGGTTGGAAAACACCTCTGAGATCACTGAGGCCAACCTTTGACCAAACACTACCTTGTCCCCCAGCCCAGATCACTGAGTCCAGTTGTTCCTTGGACATCTCCAGGGATGGGGACTCCATCACCTCCTCCCTGGGCAGCCCCTTCCAATGTTTAACTACCGTTTCCATGAAGAAATTCCTCCTGATGTCCAACCTGACCCTCCCTGGCACAGCTGGAGGCCGTTCCCTCTCCTCCTGTCCCTTGTTCCCTGGGAGCAGACCCCTCCCCCTCCTGTCAGGGAGTTGCAGAGCCAGAAGGTTCTCCCTGAGCCTCCTTTTCTCCAGGCTGAGACCCCCAGCTCCCTCAGATGCTCCTCACTGCACTTACTCTCCAGACCCTTCCCCAGCTCTGTTGCCTTTCTCTGGACTCGCTCCAATGTCCCTCTTGAATTGAAGGGCCCAAAACTGAACACTGGACATCACTGATGAGCAGGAAGACTTAAGACCTGGCAACAATCATGCAACAACAGGACAAGGGGAAAGCCATGCAACAGAAGTATCAAAAGTTATTCTGGTTAGAAGGGAATTTTTCCAGTCATCTTTAACTTCCTACTCCACAGCCCTGAGAACTTCCAAGCACTTAAGGAGTCTCTCAGAAGAGAGATTTCAGAAGGACCACTGGCATTGTACTTTATCAGGATAATACCTGTCGACAGCCCCCTGGCATACTACTTAAAGGCTAAGTTTTCTTTGGAATTTGCTCACGGATTGGTGCAAGAGGTGGCATTTGCTCGGGAGGTTTGTGGCCCATCCCCAGGAAACGTTACAGAAATTACTTCAGAACACACAAATGGATGTGAAACCAAGGAGAGAGTGCACACAAAAATGACAGTGTTTAATTTTGGGTCAGTAAAATATTAGGCTATATTTTAAAATGAAAGAATTCAGGTTTTAAAACCTCCTATCTTTATGAAAGAAGGGGTTTCCATCTAAGTAACTCTGGAGCAAGACGCGAGTTGTTTTACATATCAATGCCATTTGAAGCCTATTTATCATGAAATCCTCAATTTTCAGGGAGCAGGTGTAAGTGCTGTTGTCCCCAAACTTTTACAGATTTTTATATCCTATAGCATTGGTTCAGTTCACTGGTATAACACCATCAAGGGCCTGAGGAAATTGCCAGGAGCCATTGCAGAGAAGTGCCCAGGAGCCAGAAGCTGGGCAGAAGGGTTAGCCACAGCCAATTGAGCTAATTGAGCATGTTTCACTTATCCTGGTACTTAAGAGCCAGAGATTCCAAGTGTGCTGGTGGAATAAAAGAACATCTGCCTGATAACATCCATTTCGTGTGAGTTACAAGTTTTAGAGAGCAATTACACAGCATTTTTGTTTCAAATCCAAATCAGATGTTTAAACCATTCTGTGATTGCACAATTATCTTGTTTTATGAGGCAACCCAAACATCATTTAACAAGATTCGAGTACCACTGTGTATTTTCAATTTATTAACAAAAATACAGAAGCCAAGACCCCAAACATGGCAGGGAGAAGCAATGGAAAAGGATAACAAGGCAGTGGTGGAAAAACCTTGTTGGGAAAACACCACTCCCTCACCTTAATGGGAGCAGAGATGCTCCCAGATGTCCTGCTTTGTTATTGCAAGATTATTAAACATGCAGGAGCTGCTGATGAAGTAGAGGCACAAAGGGAAGCCAAGGCAGCTCATTCCTACCAGCTTTCCCCTAACTCTCACCTGGTGAGGACACGGGGAGGGGCAGAAGAGCCCGTTCCCACAGCATAACACAAATCCAAGCACCAGGAGAAGCTGCTGCACTAAAAGCTCCCCTTGATTTTTGGTCCTGTCAGGGCCTGTCATCTGCAAGTCTGGTCAAGCTATTATGAATGCATAAGGTTGGACTCTTGTGATTTTGGATATCTTTTCCAATCTGAATGATTCTGCGACTCTGTGAATTCTTTCTCACAGAAAGTCAGAGAATTACAGACACAAACACATCATCCCCTTATCTGGGTACTCAGAGACTTCCCATGACCTGTTACAGCACTGAGGGGAGAGTTAGGAAAGGATTTCAGCAGGACTGGGTTCCCTGAGTTACTTGGGGAACTGCAGCACAGCCTGGAGTTTTCTCACTCGGACTTTATCCAAATGTAAAATTGGGAAGGAGAATAAGCCAGATGCTTCCTTGGAGAGGATAGAGGCGGAGTAGACATAAACATAATTCTGTTACTCAGGAATTAATTCTCACCAAAACATATTTCTGCCACACTGAAATTGCAATGTTCAGCTTCCAAACCCACAAAACCCGTTCCAAGAGTACTCAGTACAATTATACCCCTAAAAAAAAAAAGCTTTGATTTATCACGTCTCATTTATAAAACCTCCTTCTACAGTCAAAAGCTAATTCAGTGTTTTCTAACAGAACATTTCCAATATTACTGTACTGAATTAAGCAACAACACTGACAAGTCAAGGCCAGCTCTCAATCCTAAAGCAGTGTTGTTGAGCAGGGCCAACGAACAAGACTTTAAATGCTCACAGTTTTAAATGCTTCCAGTTTTCACTCCAGGAGCACAAACACGCTCCATGCAGGAACAACCAGTCATGACCTTCACCTGGAGAAGGAGAGGGGTTCCAGATTTCCATTTTTAAGGTGAATCTCATCATATCTCTTTAGGATTTGGCAAGATCTTTTAAGATTAGGCTTTTCCTTAGGAGGTCATGAAATACATAATCTTTGCTGTGTAACTTGCACCCTCAGCAACCAGTTGCTCAGGGCAGGTTTAAGTCCTCCATCCCTGCTTGGACCTGTCTTTCCTTCTCATGATTCCCAACAACTGGCAAACCAAAACTCTGAAAAACTCCACCAAACTAGGCTCTCTTGCAGTGACAGAGCAGGAGAAGCCAGAAGCAGGGGGTAGGAGGTCCAACTGAACACTGCACTGCAAAAACCTCGGCAATGTAGAAGGATCACCACGAAATCTGGCCACAGTCTGCCTAATTCCTTGAGGGCACATGGTGGGAGCCAAGCAGGGCTGCAGCCTGAAAAATGTGGCAGAAATTGAGGACTGCAGACATAAGTCATTTAGAAAACAATGACAACCTCAAACCTCATACATAATTATAACCAAAAATAGCTGCTTACTAATTTTTCTGCCACTAATACTTTTAGTAAAGAGCCATTACTCTATTCAGTTTTATGGAGGAAAGGAAATGTTTATGGAAGCGAAATAATTTAATCATTCATCCGCATTCAAGAGATTCGAAGTCCAAGGAACACAGAAAACAGTGAAATATGCACTGCTTTTATTTTTGTTTCACCACTGAGTAATTTTCATGAGCAGAATACTCAAGCCTCATCTCCTTTCTGCAAGATTTAAAAGATGTATAGCACTGAAAATAATCCAGCATCAACACAGGGACAGACTAGAGGACTGAAAGGTCTCCCCAGAGCTTAACTTCTAACACTGATTTTCTGGATTTTCAGTAGAGGTTACATAAGTCTACATAATTTGCAAACTCATTTCCTCCTGAGTCATCTTTTATTTACCTTTTTTCTCCTCGCTGACTTACAGAACTAGCTTTGTGACTAAACAATTTTGGTAAGCCTAGCAATCAACAGGATTAAACAGTGTGTGTTGGGTGAACTACAGACAGAATTCATTTGTCAGATCCCCAGTGCCCTGACTTTAATCAGGGGTAATAAAGCCAGCAGTATTGCTAATCCAATCAGCAAGTCCAATGAAAAAATGAATTTGTTACTGCAGTTCAAAAACTGCCCTTTCACTGTGCAAAGCAAAAGTGGAATGAAAATCTCTCCCTTTTTCTCTCTCACCCAAAGGTCCCTAATGAACAGAAAAGGGAGGAGGCAGAGGAGTTGCATATCAAAGCCCAGTTGTCCCTTGAAATCCAACTTTAATTATTAATACATGTGATGTGCTGAGCAAAGGCAACACATTTGAGGTCTTGCAAGCTTACACTGCAAAATGGGATGTTGCAAAGCTGCATCACTCAAAACCAAGGAGACTGCCTTTTCAACGAATTTCTCCTAAAGAATTGTTGACCCGAATACGGTATTTTTTTTCCTGCTCTGCTCCGAAAAAAAATTATTTCAAAACTTAAGCTATTTCCTTTTCCCAGGAAATTGTTCTCTGTGAACAGCTGCTGCTTTAATTCCGTTTGCAGAGGGACAAGGTGCAGCTCAGAGCACCGGGAATCACGGAAGGGTTGCAAGGACTGAGCAGGTCACGGTGATTAATGGGCTCGTGCTGACTCTGCTGGCTCGGGCCGACTCCAGGAGCTTCTCCAGCTCACCTTCAGCAGACACGGATGGCAGCACTTCTCTGAAGCGAAGCAAAAGCTGAGGAGTGTGTATGTTACAACTCCAGCTCCCCTACACTGCTCCAGGGATTGCCATGGAATCACAGAATGGTTTGGGTTGGAAGGGACCTTAAAGCTCATCTCGTTCCAACCACCTGCCACTGGAAGGGACAGGTTGCTTCCACTAGACCAGGTTGCTGGTTGTCACTGTTTTTGGAAGAGCCATGATAAATATTTCAGTTGCTAATGGTATCTTTGTTCCAATTACTTATTACAAGGGAATTAGCAGTTTGAGGACTAAAGTCCCCTCCTGGTGGGAACAGGCACTCAGATTTTATAAGATTCTGAGCTTTTCACAAGCACTGAAAAATCCCTTGTCCTCTCTTTGTCTCCATCAATTTTTAAAATTATAGACTCCAAGAATGTGGCTGAGAATGGACAATTCTTTAAAAATTCATTATTTAAGCCTTAATAAAATTTCCCTTCAAAGAACAAGTATTTAATTTTTTTTAAAGTCATTTTAAAAATGTCAAAAGTAACACGGGTAAGGAGCAAACCCCCATCTCACTACAGCATCAGATTGAGATTGCCCTAAGATCCATCTTGTGGACCAGATTCTGAAAAGGTGCAGTAATTGTTCAAAATCACTAATGAGTGCAGAGCAATGGTAAGATGAGTTTGCATTAATGACAAGATGGCAATGCCTTCTTGAGGGTTTTTTATTAGAAGCTACAATCTCACCTATATCATTGTTACTTTGGCTGGATAGGTTGTTCCAGACAACAAAGCAGCTGTTGTAAAATAACCAGTGCTAATACTTTAATTATAGCCACATCATCATTAACTTGTGCTCTCTCAATCTGTTGCCTCCACCTGTTATTGTTAAGTTTATATTTATCTTATTATAATACCTGGGAAATAAATTATCTTCCTGTTATGTAGCTTTATATTGCTCAGCAAAACAGGGCCCCAAGAATGATCAGGACTTTCCTACACTACCAAAAGAGGAGAATAAAATTTTTAACATTCTCTTTCAGTTTTCCCTAATGCTACTGGCATGTGATGTAATGACTGAGGAACTCCAGCCTGGATGTTAATGCACTTTCATAAGGAGAAAAGCAGAAAAGTTCATAAACACTTCATAAAGCCCACAGGCACTGATGAAAAGCAGAATATACATCAAATATAAAACAATATTCAGGGTGGTAACCTCTTAGCAGGTAGGCACTGCCTATTTGAACAGACATTTTTTGTTCTGATGTTAGGTTAATGAACTAACTTTTTCTAGCTGTTCAAAGAAAAATCACTGTCTCTACATTCCCTCTTATTATCAGAGCCTGTTGATCACTGAAGTGGAAGCTCTTTTGGTCCTCTGAGTCACAGCAGGAAGCCAACACACAGCCATGAGCTGATTGAAAGTCTGAGATAGTGACTTGGGATCAGCTCCCAAACAAAGGTATAGTTTTAGAAACAGTGACACACTGTCTAGAGCTGAAAAAAAAAGGTTGTCACACATGACAACCCCAACACAAGTCCCTGACACCTCACCTATGAGCTTACTCAGAAAATCGAGGAACATCAACAAAAGTTTCTGAAATTCTCTCCAGACAACAAAATTACTTCATATTTTCCCCAGACAACAAAAAGACTTCAATTAATCTTTACTCTGATAGACTGTTTCAGGGCACATTTGTAAATGGCCTAGGGAACCATAATTAAGCAGTTAACTTGATGAACAGCTGCACTTTTTTGAAAGCAGTCATTAAAAGTAAGGACAGAGTTACCTGCCTCATTGTTTAACAAGATCTATTAGAATAAAAACATGAAATAGCAACCCTGGAGGAGAAGTCATTCTTCAGAAAATATTAGATGGTTACATTTGGTTTCCCCACAGAGTTTCTTTCTAGTCTCCAAATTTCTTTGGGAGAAAGGCAGCATCTCATTACTGCTCTTGCTCTTTTTAAAAAGAACAATGCTTGTGATTTAGCTAAAGAGAAGACATTTCAAGGAAGTGAGTGACCTCTAAATACTTTTTGGATATAAAAATTCAGAAAAGATACCATATGGGTCGCAGCTTCCTGGAATTCTCAATTAAAACAGTATTACCTAAAGTATTAAGATGTCACACAGTCACAATAGAGGTGTATTATTCACAAAACATTCTATCTTTAGTGTTTTTCTAATGCTAATTTATAATGAGTCAGAATTTTATTCACTTATAAAAACTATACATGCATAAACACAAAACCTTTCATGCTGTCAGGGTTCCACAACAACAACAAAAAAAACCAACCTAGGATGCTTCAATTTTGAAAAGAGTTGGCTGCAATACACAAAGATATGTTTAGTGTCTTTAAAGCCAATTGTTTTATCAAGCTCCTATAGAATAAAGAAAAGTATCTGAAGGTATAGCTTATCTTATTAAGTATCATGAAAAATTCTATTTATTTTTGTATGAACTTCGTTAGGAGTTAATGGGAAGACTCTACTGCCGTCCACTCATGATGGTGCCAGGATGTTCCTATAGGGCACATCAAAAGGAAATGCAAGAGAAGCATCATCATTATTTTTTTTAAATCTCAGTTCCCTTTCTATGACAGAGTCAACTTCAGTGGCATCTGAAGTCTCTTTTCTGATACAAAAAGAAATTAATTCAGTAAAAGAAAAATAATCAGACAATCACACAAGAGGTCAGCTTTCTCACTAAAGGGACAATTAGTGCCTGATCTATTCCCAAAGTAGCAGTGGAGAGACTTGAGAGTCTTTGGATCAAACTGAAAACAGAAGGAGTAAAGAAATCCTGACCTGGACTCACATTGCAGATTTGTTTCAATATATGGGGCCAACAACCTGAAGGAGAAGGAACTGTATTTTGCCTTTGGACAGGGCTGGTTTAAGGGGTCTCATTTATGCCCCACTGAACTTTACTCAAACCAAAGCACTTGGATTAAATCCTCGAGTGTTTAACAGTGTCATACACCAGTAAAAGAAATTTTTTCTGGAACTGAGAAAAACAGTTTGCCCAGAGAAGTTGTGGAGTCTCGCTCACTGGAGATATTCCAGAACAATTTGGATGCAATCTTGTGCCTTGTGCTCTGGGATGACCCTGCTGGACCAGGGAGGTTGGACCTGATGACCCACTGTGGTCCCTTCCCATCCTGTGATTCTGTGACTCAGCTTTGGAAGATTGTGACCAACATTTTACAACCCAAAAGTCTTTTCTCAGTTGTCAAGCTCACATACCCTCTATTTCTCAGACTGTTTAGGTAACCAGTATTTCTGAAAATCCAAGATCTAGGAGCAACCCGTCCTTCAGGAAGGTGAGCAAGTTACCAGCAAAACAGATACCCCTTGATGGAAAGAGTTAAACCCCACATAAACTGGCACATAGGAGTCACAAAAATAAGATAGGGAAATTTGGCTTAATTATTGCTATTTTTACCAAGTCATACATCCACAAACATTGAACAATGTGCCTCAGTTTCCCCTCACGCATCACAAGGTTGATGTGATGGAACTCCCACGTGCTCAGAGATGAGGTGATAAGGGTGTCATTTAAAAAAACATGAGTGTATTGATGCCTTTAACTCAGCCCTGAGAAACAAGAGGCAGACAAAGCCAATTTGGCACTTGGCCCTGCAATTTCGGTGCCTCTGCGGCACTTTGGATTAACTGAGGAGCTGCAGCAGATGAAGCTGCATTCTGTACTTTCCTCACACTGCAGCTTTTAGTGGGAACAGCAAAAAATATCCTCTAAGCTCTAACCTTGTATGAGCACGAAAGGTTAAACAGGCAAAAAATCGGGCCACATAATGAGAGACTGAACGAAGGGAAGAGAAACCTTCCTGGCCAGAGTGCTTTCTGCTTCTGGAGCAGATAACCAGGCAAAGATCACACAATCTGCCCCCAGAAGATAAAGTTTCTGGTGCCTGTTCAATGCAAAGGCTTCTGCTTGTTCAGCACAGTATTTTTTTTTTTTGTATTTGTTTCCCTTAGACCTTGGTGATCTTTCCTGCATTCAATTGCTCGGCTCTATTTCTCATCATGCTGTGTGTAACAAAAGCAACTATTCAGGACTTGGAGGTGCAGAAAGTCCTTATCTTGAATTTTAAGGACAGATTACGGTAACCTCACTCACAGTGGAGAGCATTTTATACAAAGTGTTTGCACCACCAAAGTCCCTGAGAACACCAATGCTACAGAATACAGCACAACAGGAGCAGAGATATCACAAAGAGTCAAAATGTTTTCTTGGCACTTCACGCTGGCCGATAAACACACCAACACAGTACAAAATTTAATTGGTACTGGAAGTCTTTGATATTTATTACTTAAGAAAATTTACATAATAAAATCCATACCTGCACCAGAAGAGTAGGGCAAGCTGCATTTGTAAAATTCTGCTTGAATTAACTATTTTTACAATATTTCTTTCTGCCTGGATTGAAAGCTCTTGCAATATTCTCACTAATCTCAAAGGGGAGGGTAGACTTTTCTTGCTTTGGAACACATTCAGATGCCAAACCACATTCAGATGCCAAACCACAGGGATTGCTTTGGCTCTAGAGAACCAAGTCTTCTAAATTTCCGTTCCTGGCAGGAATTACGAAAAGTAAATCAACCTCTAAGGGGGAAAAGTAAATACAGTGTCATTTCCAAGAAAACAAAATTGTGGGAAATCATCTGTCATACATCAGAAAAGTGAAGATGAGCAGAGTTGAGCATCCATGGGCACGGGGAGGCTCACAAACCTGTCCATCTCACAGATGGGGCTGAGCTGGAGACTGCCAGCCCCGACAAGGTCAGGCTGGCAGCAGTCCCTGTGACAACGGGACCACGGTCCAGCCAAGCGTGCCATGAACAGGCTGCCAAACAAAACTCACACTCTGACCTACAAATTGTGCCCATCAGTGTTTTGCAGGTGAAAAACAGAATCACAGAAATTCTGCACTGACTTTCACTTGTTCAGGCTTTATTCAAGTTTGTCTACAGATTGTCTCTTCATCACTCTGCACTGAATCACAGGCTACCACAGCTTATTACGCTTAAGACGAATTTCTAAAGACTGTGCATGTGCAGTGCACCTCACCTGCCCCTTAAATCCCACCAGATGTTCCTCTGAATGCCAACAGCAACCAGGGCCCTCACCAACCCCACCCGGCAAACCAAACAAAGACTCCAGATAAGCACAGAGAGCCAAGAGAGCCCCAGGATTCCTGGCACCCACAACAGTGACAGAAAAGCTCTGTAGGCTACCTTTTAACTAAAAACATCTATGAAGCTTGTATTTTTTTTTCCACAGTATTTCTTTTCATTCCATTGGTTTTGGTTTCCAACTTCAAAAATCATCTTAAGTAAAATTACTGCATGCATGTGATCCAAGAACTTTTTTTTATTCCATATCACTGAATCTCACAGAGATAGCATTGAATATACTTATATCTCCAGAGATCAACTTTTTTGTTCAATCCTTATTAAGGAGGTTAACGTCAGCATTCCTCAAAATAACCTGAAAAAATTTATTTTATTCAAACATTGTGCTGGGATTCTGGGATTAGCTCTATCATTTACACTTCTCCGTATACTGTAAGTAGGATCGTATGTAACTGCACAATCACAAATGTTTTATTTCTCCAGAAGTATCATTTGTTCAATAGCACATCTCATGCCTTCACACACGCCATTAATTTGAATCACTTTTTACTTCTTTGTATGACATAAGTAATACTGAGAAGCAAGTAAAATTAGAGGACCAAAGGGCAGTACAAAAAGACACAACCTGACTGTCAGCCTGTCTGAAATCAGCACAAATATGGGATCATTCAGAGGTCTCAGCTGCAAGAACCTGTACAAAATCAAGCAAGCTGCCAACATGGCACAGCAAATTACCACTTCCATCGCTTTGTGTCCTGTTAGCTCAGCTCCCAAATGCAGTGTGGCTAAATTAGCTAAAAAAGAGCAACAGTTGTGTGGGGGAAATTCCAAGGTAACCCAGCTGAGAGCACACAGCAGTGCGAAACTGTCTCCATTCTGAATTAGTTCAAACGAACCAGAAAGAAGTGGTAGGAGGTGAAAAACAACAACACAGCAAAGCAGAAAGAACCCACACAAAGCAATCCCACAGTCACACCAACACGGGCCGAGCCTCCTCGGCTCCCCCAGCTCGCCCTCCGTATCATCCCATAACATATGGTGAAATTCTGCAAGATTGCCAATGAGTTACAAAAATTACGATGCTTGAAGTGAATGTATTTCTGCACTTTGCAAAGGGGACTCTGTGCAAGCACCCTCTGTTGAACAGCACAAGGGATGGTAACACCCTCCACAGCTCCCCACTGCCACGGCAGTCGCTCCGCAGGTGTCACAGTAGGATGGAAAAGTGCTCTCCCAAATGCCTGCTCTCTTCCTCTTTCCAAAGCATGAGAGGTTTTGGCTTGTGGGATTATCCAGCCCTCTTCCAACTGCTTGGATCCATCAGACAGTAAACCCCTCCCAGACCTGCCCCTCTCTGCCTCCTGACTGCTGGTGTCTGGGAGCTTCAACCCTTTTCTGAGGGGTCTGCCCATGAGATAAAAGGTTATTCTGTTTCCACTGCAAATATTATTCACTACCTGTCACCAAAGGCCAACTAGCTGGTGCCGTGTAAACATAAAGATACTTTGCTGTACAGAGAATGTAGACTCACTGGCTCTTTATGAATAAATAGATTTACTGAATACAGATGCTACCCTACAGTTATCAGGCATTAATATAGTGAAATAAGGGCAAAACAATACCAAGCAATGACCTATACAGTTTTTACCTATCATAAACAAGAAATGAAAGCCTTTGATATACAAGAAACACTCTTGTAGACTTGAATCCATTTTAAATGGATTTTGTTTAGAGTCACTTTCAACTTCTACTGCTTTCTTACAAACCTCAGGACTTCATTTTTAAACAAGGAACCCTTTGTATTCTGTCACACATCCACAGTAGTAAAAGCCAGATGTGAACTGCAGAGCCTCATTAAAAGCATCATTGCAAAGAGGTGATGGAAGCTTAGAGGACTTATGACCAAGCAGGGAGGTCTGAGATTCCAGTAACAGTACAAGAACACATTTTCAGGGAATAAAGCTGTTTAATGTGAAACAGCCTTTGAACTTTCAAATATGTATAGTGCTGAAAGTACCACTGTTTGTAACGTAGTGGTAAGAAATAAAGATAACCACCATTTGTTAGGTTTACTTCATTCTAAAAATGCTGAAAATAACTATGGCTCCTATTCAAATAAATCCTGTGCTCCCAATACTAGTTCCAAAGTCAAATGGCTTTAACCCAGATTACAGCTAATACCTCCCCACGCTGCAAATAACCCCAATTTTCACAAACTGCCTGACTGGAAGCCTGAAGTGGGAACAAAGGCACTCTCTGCTTGAAGGGGAGGGTTTCCACCAGGGACAGCATGATTGAGGCACACTGGTGATCCAGTAACTTGGAAGGCAGTGTCTCTACTCCCACTATGGGACAGATGGAAGGATCCAGAGCTGATGTTTCACATGGTTCTGTTTCTCTTTTCACAAAAATCATGCTTAAAAGGAATATTAAATAAAATGCAGGCTGAGTGGAGTTAGGGCTTTAAATATATTTGGGATTGGTACTGTGACCATTGTGCATATTGCTGATAGGGCACTTTTGTTGGTAATTAGAGGGATGGAGTCTTAACAAGGGTAGTAAGATCCTTCTGGGTACTTTCCTGGCTCAAATGCTTAAAAAAACCTCAAGCCAACACTCAGAACATACACAGACAAAATTAACATTGTACATTTGGTATCAGACTAGGTAAGACTTCAAATTTTGCACCTTTTAACAGTCAAGGTATTTCAGCAAAATCATCTTCTCTGCTCCTACAGGACACATGAAAACTCCAATACTTCTCTTTTCCTAAATATTCATTTTGTTTTAAATAAAGTCACATCTCCACTTTCCCTTTATCAGAAGCATAAAGACATTGCACCAGAGAGTAATTGGGCAGATTTAGGAATTCAAACTTATCTCCTCTTTTAGGAATGATATAAGTGAATTTAATCCAGAAAAACTGTATCATTAATATGTGCTTACAGGCATTTCCTTGAGCTTTCAAGTTTGTAGAACAGTATGAGTTATCATATCAAAACCTTAAGCATTAGACAGAGAAAATGTAAGTTGCAAGGTCTGTGATGAAACATTAAGGTAAGGGGAGAAAAAAAGTTTCATTTTCGCATATGTAATTTCATTTTTCTCTAAAAAATAAGTGCTAACTTTTCCAACCTTCTCGGCACCACTGTGTGACTCTCCTTGTATTAATTCTGCTACCCATGGCCAAAGAGATGAAGTCCAATTCTGGTTTTTGTGACAAACAGAAAAAGTTATCAGCGATGAAATATTTCCATCTGGTAAACAAAGTGCCAGAGAAATATCAGAACCGCTGTCAGCAGTGGCAGCAAGGCAGAGATCTCCATTCAACCTCTAGCTTTGCTCTTGCTATCTGAAGTACTTAATATTTTCCTTCACTTCACAGTAGGCTGCTTGAAAGGGAAAATAATTCAGCATTGTCTACGCAGAGAAACAACAAAACTGTATCTTAATACAGCAAAGAATTTGTCATTAAAATGACTGTTTCCTAAGTTTCATATACAAAAACTGCCCTGTAAGTAGCACTATTAGAACTGACACAGAAAAAAAAAAAATTATAGGGATTTAACTAGTGATTCACATCCAAGCAAGATAGAATATACATAAATATTTAAATGAAAATCCTTGCCCTTAGTTTTTGTGAGATGTTATCTAGATCACCTTTTTTTAAACAAAAACTCCATTTTACTGGCAGCTGTGTATCAGACACTGCATAGTTATTGTTGTGTGTTATCTGCAGCTTGCACAGGTAAAGTATATTAATAAACATCCCCCTTGTCTACAGCATGCTACATCTTCCAGTTTGCAAGTCTTTGCATAATACTGCAATAGTTGGATTGAAAATCCTGCACAGGGATGAGATTCCTGACCCAAATGGCTGGACCAATTCCTCCTCTGAGACTTCCCCCACAACACCGACTAATTCTCCGAAAACAGAGACACATCCTTGGGTATGCAGAGCAAGGGAACGCTGCTGACAGAGACAAATTTCCTGCAGATAGCACATGAAAGGGAAAGCTCCCGGTGCAGGGGCGATGATCACAGGGCAGAATAACAAAACACTGAGCTCATTTCACCTGAGCCAGAGAAAAGGCACATTTGCTCCTGAATAGACGCAGTGTTAGACATGCAATCAATGCTTCTAATTAGCTGCTAATTATAGTAGCTAGGAACTAGTCATGGCATAGTCACTCAACAACTGAGATCATAATTTTAAACAAAAGTTCCTGTAGAAAAAAAACTATTTCTGAAAAAAAAAAAAAAAAGGAATATTGGCACTTTTTAGTGTCAAACAACAGCAATTAAAAGCAATTACAAACAAAGGATTTGCTTTCCTATATAATCATATTCCCTCAAATCTCTCTGCTGGCAGCGTGAGGGGAGGGTCAGGCAGGAGACAAACACACAGAGAGCTGCACAGGTCAACTCAATTTATTTGCAAGTCTCAGTGGACTTCCAAAATAAAGAATCCTTATGAAAGGGGAATGTGTCAGCCACACAGGTCTGATGCTAAATATGTTTCGGCTTTAGAAAAGAAGATACAAAACATATTCAATGATGAAGCACAAAAGATTAATAGTTCTGGTCATGGTCAGGCATTTGATGAATTTTCTCAAACTGAGAAGGTGGGAAAAGTGAAGATCAAAACAATTGATAGCAACAATAAAATATCAAAAGGAGAAATAAAATGTGAGGACAGACCCTGCTGCAGGTGACAAAGGGGAGCAAACACTTGTCAGTAAGGAAAACTCTAGATTAAGATCCATCCAGTCTCTGGGGTAGCTTTTCCAAAATGAATTGCTTGAGATTTGGTTTATCAGCTTCATCTGCCTTTTTTCTAATTCTCATTTGGTTCTGCTCAAATCAGGAGCTATCTTACTGTTTGCTCTTCCCTGGATTTAAGATTATAATCCTGTTTTCCCACAGAAATTCCAGGTATTCCAATTATTTACTTGGACTCTTATATATATACTTTTGAATGGACAATTAATTAACAATTTGGTTAGATGTTTTAAAGGGATCTCCAATGCCTTTGAGGACTAATTGCAGTGGGGAGAACGGGGTTGTTCTGTCTGGGTATTATTTGGAGTAAAAAAACCTCCTGTATCTTTTGCCTACCAGGTACATCACCATTCTGTGAGGTTATCTGCTAACCTGCACATCATTTTTTTAATTTTACTGTGAGTCCAAGTGTTGCAACTTCCCTTGTTCACATCCATACAGACCTGTGAAACCCCAGTCTTGGGTAAGTGGTATTTGCAGCCAGATCTTGGTGCTCTTCCTTCTACTGGCTCCTTCCTCTTTGAGACATCAAGCATATATTTTCCTGCCTTACCACACTTCCAAGGTCCCCAACAGCTCTGTCCCATCAATCAAGATGTCAGACTTCATTACCCATATGATAAAAATAAAAGCAAACCTCTCTCCTTGCGTATTGTCTTACATTGTCTCTCACCTTGCGGGACCAGGCAGGGACATAACTCTCCCTGAACAAAACTAAATCACTGCCCACCTTCAAAAACCTCTGTAGCAACTTTGTTACTGAGAAACTCAACAATTATGTCACGGGCATGACAAAAACACAGCCTAAACCAATAAATAGTTTAAATTCTCATTGGTTTTCTACCTTCCTTTTACATTTAAGGTGTAATTCTGAGCAGTGATAAGCAAAATCCCTTTGTATTTTCACCACTCTGAAAACCTCATCCATAACTGAACTCCACAGTAATGGTGTTTACGTGAAATACCATAAAAATTATTACATGCTTTCTTAAACAAGAAATAAATCTACTACTTTGCATCTTTCAATAGAGATTGATAACCTTTGTATTTTTTGTCCCACTTTTCCCCCCAAATCATCAGGAACATGCTGCTTTTCTTTCTCCTTCTGGCCTCCACCCAACCTTTGTGATTTGGCAGGTCTGTATGTTGATATATCAAGTATTTTCCAGTGAACCATCTCAACCCCCTTCAATATCACACTGAGGGACAATGCACTTGCTTATGCTAAAAGGGTTTTATTACACTTACCAGTATTTTCTAGTCTTCTAATGTTACTAACTGTGGAGAACAGAGTATGCTGGGCAGGCAGAGTGCATTAATCTCACTGCCAGAAAGAGTAAGAGTGTTGCACTGGAAGCATCTGGTAAAAGCACACTAGAGACCTTGAAATCATGACTGGTGTTCTTACTATTTGCAGAAAAAAATGAGTAAAAATACACACTAATTTGATTTCCCAGACCCTGTTTGCCCAATAGGAACCATCTGCTTCTATTCATTGACTCCTATCCACCCTGATCCAAAGTTCATGAATCCAGCAGTAACCATCCACTCTTTGTCTGCAATGCCTTTGCATTAATCCAAAGCCGAACGTGAAATAAAGAATGTTAAAATGAGCTTTAACAATCTACAAAATCCTTCCATTATGCAGTTTATGGCAAACGATTATCACTGCACTTTGGATTCCCATAATTAGTTACTTTCTTAATAACCTCCTGAGGGCATCATAGAACAGAGTCAATGGCTGAAAATTATAAGGCAAACAAGAGACAGCTCCATGTTGGTGTTTTATATTCAACAGCAACAGACATGCAATGGAGTGACTTGGGCTCTGCATCCCAAGATGATCTCAGTAACTTGAGTGAACATAAGAGAAGGATTAGCAGAGCTCCTCTCAACTTCACTCAGCAATGCCTGTGTATTTTTGTCCTCTGAAAGGATATATTTGAGACATTGAAATAACAGCAGACAGAGCTGATGCAGAGCAACAGATTTTCACAAAGAGGAGGAGCTGTAAAAATCCTGTGTTCTGGACAGCACCCCATTACTCATCACGGACAGCCATAATGGAAACAGGGACTGTGTGAATCATCTGAGCTGCTCTCTAGGAACACACTGGACTGTTCTACATAGGCCATAATAATAACATTTCTTATTCTACAATGGACTTTTAGATTAACTGTCTTATCTGGTTTTATGATGCCGCGCTCGGTTCATTTCAACACAGCAGTGCTACAGGAGGTAAATCACTTCACCAGCTCTCCACCCAGAAAGCCATAGTATATCTTGAGAGGAAATAAATATTGATCAAATCTCTGGCATAATTACAGACTCTTCAGAACACTCCGTTTGCACCAAGGAAATTTTGCCATTACTGGGGAAGACCGTGTGTACCTGCAATGAGATCTACTACCTCTAAAATTAAATTGGAAGAATAATTTCAACTGAAAGTCAGGTTAGTATGAGCACTGAACAATATTAATTACAGCCCTAAATCACATCCTTCTGCAAATGATGCAGCATTACCAAGTCAAAGCACAAACAGGAAGATGCTGCAATATCCATAAATGCTTTGAGCATGCACCTTAATTATATTTATTTTTCCTAAAGTTTTGGGGAACTTACAGATGAGACAAATAAAATCTAGAAAACAGTTTTCTGCATGTTGCCTTTTTGTCCTTTTTTTTTTTTTTTAAAGGATGGCAGTCACAAAGGTAAAACCTTTGAAAAACCACAATATCATTATATATGCAAAAGGTTACAAGAGTTTCTAAAACTCTTTTGTGACTACCCTTCCTCATTCTCGTTAGCTATGTAACAGTTGCCAAACACCTCATTACAAGATAAGCTCAGTTTTATTTCAGAAACTGAGGAACAGACAAATTATCTGACAACCCCAAGAACAAATTGGTAGTAAAAATGGGATCAGAAGCTGCTTTTTATAATCCCATGGAATACATATCTCAAAAAAGCATCATTAATGAATTTTCTCTGAAGCAACCTTTGAAAATTCATCCTAAGAGGTGAGCAATACAAAAAAACTAAAAATAAAAATAAGTGGGCATAAAAACCTGCAAGATCTTCAGTTATTTTTGAATCTCCAGATACAAGAGAAGAGGAAAAATAAGATAGGACGAGAAAACATTGCAAAAACAGCTCAACAGATAAATGTTTTTATATCTTAAGGAGTTAATAATTTACAGAATGTTAGAGATAATTACTTGTTTAAGCAAGCTACCCACTGGACAAATTTTAAAGCCATCAGGGGTTTTTTTATTACAGTGTATCAGCTCAATTCTGATTCAGAAAGAAATGTATTTTACTCAGAAAATAAATTGTAGACATGATGTTCTCTTTGAAATCCAGTACGAGCCCCCATTCTGCTGCAAGAAACGCTTAGGGGGAGAAGCTGTGTTTCAAATTTATTAATGATTCCTCAAGTTGTTATAGAAACGCAATTGCAGCGAGGCAATGTCTAGAGACACGAGCCCCTTTCATGTTCACTTTCAGAGGAGCTGGTTGCTGAGGTTACCTAACAATGGAGGAACTTGTACATCCAATTCCCTCTTTACAAAGGCACCACAAACCCAGGGCTTTCCACACAGCAATGCTGGCTGAAGCAACCACTGGGCTTTATTTACAGTGGACAAATTTAGAAAACACTGCTATCTGCTTTCTTCAAATACCTGTTGGCCATTGTATCCAGAATCAGTTTTTCTAAGAAGACATCAAAAAGTTTTCGCTGGGGAAGCAGAACACTATAGTTGTAAACCAGGCTTCAACTCTACCAACTGCTTCTGAGCTTACAGCATGTCCTAATTCATTTTTACTTGCAGCAGGACAATTGAGTGCTCAGTGAGACATTTAGGCTGAGATCTTAGAGACTTACATACACTCTAATACCTTCAGTCAGGACTGTAGATCCCTACAGCAACAACTCCAGGGATGAACAGATAACCTAAGTGTGTTTTTTTAGACTTGTCAAGCATGTTCTACTTGCTGTCAGGATCAAAAACTGTTGGGCTATTTCTCATCTTCAAAAGGCAACAAAATTTGTGAGGAAATTTGAATATGTAGGGCTATGAAGATGGTGAAGGTCCCTGAGGGGAAGTCAAATGAGGAGCAGCTGAGGGCACTTGCCCTTTTCAGCCTGGAGAAGACTGAGGGGAAACCCCACAGCAGCCTAAAACTTCCTCATGAGGGGAAGAGGAAAGGCAGGTACTGATCCCTTCTCTTTGGTGATCAGTGACAGGACTCCAGGGAATGGCTGGAGCTGTGCCAGGGGAGGATTAGGCTGGATACTGGGAAAAAGTTCTTCCTCCAGAGGGTAGTGGGGCACTGAACAGGCTCCCCAGGACAGTGATCATGGCCCCAAGGCTGCCAGAGCTCAAGGAGCATTTGGATAACGCTCTCAGGGACAGGGTGGGATTGTTGGGAATGGTCCTGTGCAGGGCCAGGAGTTGGACTCAACAATCCTCGTGAGTCCCTTAAGTTGGTCATGCAAAAGAAATAAAAGTTTGTTGTTGTTACTACAAATTGCATTTGAATATGATGCAAGTGAGCAGGGCTGAAAAGTCAAGCAAGGATGGAGGAGAAGGCAAATAGAAAAAAATAAAAAAGGAAAGGTTTGTTTTCGTAATTATAAACAGATTTCAAAAGGAAAACTCAGTTTCATTACAGTCAAGGAGTGCTTTTCCATCAATTCTAAGGAGCCATGACTTCACTCCCAGACTGTTATGAAGTGCAACCAGCTACTACATCTTTCTTTTTTCTTTCTTTTTTTTTAACAAAGAGAGAAATACTAAAACGAAAAACCTTTGAGTCTGGCAAATCCCAGAACAGCAGTTGAATACAAATGAGGAGATAAATGATGAAGTATGTTAAAGCAATTCTTCAATGGCTTGGAACAAAATAAAAGTTTGCAATCTCACTCCACTTCCCCAACATGATTTTTGTGAAACTGGAACTAGGAAATCATGGCTGGGTATCAGGAGGTGTCTCACCAGGTGACTAAACAGCCTCCATGGATTTGATAAGCAACTCCTACAACATGTCTGTGAGGTGTACACAACCACATTTGCTAAAAAGAGACAATATTTAAAAAAAAAAAAATTGTTTCAAAACATTCGGAATTTATCATTTTTTAAGTTCTTGCAATAAGATCTCTAACTGACATTCTTATAAAAAAAAAAAAAGCTGCAACTGCACTCTGTGCTTTTCTTCTTTGGCCTCTTCACAATTTAAGTCTCGATTACCTGTGTTCTATATGGGATAGTTCCAGAGACGGGATCTGTGCCAGCCTTTAACAAGACTACAAAGTGTTTCTGCACCTTCCTGGCCTTTATATTAGGCAAGCACAGACAGCAGGGCTGCACTGCCACAGTCACTTTGCATCCAACACTCTTTCAGACACATCCAGAAAGACTTCCTTGCTGGTACAGCTTGCACTGGGTCCCAGCCCAACATTTATACTGGTCCCAGTATAAAAGCACTGGAAGAACCCTGTGTACCTCTGCAGTTAAAGGAACTGGTCTTATTTACAATTCATTTATCCCGAGTGCTGAATTCTGTACAGAATGAAAGAGGTGACTGAATTTTAAAATTAAGAAAAATATGCTCAATAGAAGGTGTTCTTGGTAGATTTGGTTTAACAAAGAAAATGACTCTTTTCTTTGTCAGCCTTTTCTCTACAGACTTTTTGCTCAGCATTTATCCAGTCCTCAACACAAGCCTTCTGCTACATGTCACAGTGCCTAAAAACTCCAATTCAACACTGAGGAATGCAATTCTCTATTCAGAGCTCTAAAAGATTATAAGAAAAGGCTATTTTTCACAGAAGCGGCATAAAGAACACTAAATAATTCCAAATACATGAGTTGTGTTTGGTTTCTGTGTATGTATCATTTATATGATTAAAAGAGTAATGGCACACATGTCTAGAACTGTCAAGCTTCACTTAATGAACATGTTAAAAAATTAAATGCCTTATTTTTATTATGCTGTTCAGAGGGTGTTGTTGCCTCTTCTCCTGGCCAAACACAGTCTGAAATCTAGATTCATTTAATAAATAACTTCCTCTTGTAAACATAAACACCTGAACCACGGACTAGAAAAGAAACTTCTCACAAGTCCTTCCCACCTGGTCTGGTATTCTCCACCTCTCCAGTGAAAAGATCTCAGGCTCCAAGAACAGCCTTTTAGTTCCTTAATGGTTACAGTTCAGTAAAGCTGATATAACCCAGAATTGCTTTAAAAGAAGATATCCCCCGGATAAGATCCATGGATATTTCAGCTTTGTCCAATAAGAAAAAACTGTTTCAGCCTTACACAACAAAATTGATGATGAACCTGTCTTGAAAACAATTCCTTACCAGAGCTGGACAGTGCGCCTGCAACAATTACAGTCTCATCCACACAGATGACTGATGATCTGAGAGTCCAGTGTGTCTTACTGAACTTTATTTAAACTCATCACAGCTACATAATTGCTCTGGAGATCTCACAATTTCTCTCGTTCCATGTCCAGATGTTTATCAATAGCTTTGAACCAGCACCGAGGCTTTCAGTGCCTTTTGCTGCTTTATGCTCCAGAAAGTGAGGATTTTGGGAATGTAGGCCTGCCAGAGTATTAGGCAAAATGGTGCTGGACCTGTTCAACCAGAAAGCTGAGTCAGTGGGACATATCACATCTACAGGAGATACTGAGGTATAAATTAACTGCAGACCCATCCTTGTTCCACAACATACAGGCTGCCTACTTGACATAGCACTGTCACAGGAGGACTAAAAGCTCCTTCTCTTAAGGCAACTCCTGCCACAAAACCTTTTGCAAACTAGTTTTGAAACTCTCCAGTTTCAATTACATAAAGTAATTTCAGACTGGGGCCAGTAAAGCTGCTCCTGATTTACAATGATGGAAAGAGAGGAAAATTTTGCAGGAGAGTTCACAGAAAGTTAATTGGCTGAACTTACAGGCAGAGAGACTTTCTCCATTAGACCATTGCAGAAAACATAGAATTAAGAACAAAATGATCCTCTGAACTTTTAAGCACAATTTAGTCTACAAGACAACAGAAGGGGAGAAAACAGCAAGTGTTCAGCTCCAGCACTGGCTGAGTCAATTCCCACAATGTTCATCCCCCAAACTAAATGCAAAGCTGACTGCCAGAGGACAGAGATTAATGTATATTTTATAGATGCTCCCCTGCTGCATTCTCCCTCCATCCTTCCAACATTTTGTCTTCCTTTACAATCACCACTGGCAGGTCCTTAACGTTTCCACAACTGCTGGTGAGCCTGGGGAGGAGAAGAGGGTCTGCAGGGTAGAGGGGTGGGTGGCTCTAATATGGAACTACATTATGGAGGAAAGAAAGCCACCAACCAGACAAGGAGCTCCAGATATCATAGAAAACTCCTGTTCTTTGTATTATGATGCAGTATTCATGATGAAGTGGCAGCAGTGGGGCAGAAGGACAACTGAGGCAGAACCTTTCAGCATTAACTTGTCTTGTACCTCTTCTTGTAATCCACAGCAGCCTAAAACTCACACCCATCCTGCTGCCATTTTCAGTGCTGGGCCCTGGAAAACTGGATAAAATTATAGTCTAAAAATTTCACACAGCATATTGAAGATAAGTGTTTGAAATTCCCACTAAAGGGAAACAGATGTTGGAATGCAGCAGTGGAACTAAGAGTTGCATCACGGTACAGAAATTATTTTGAAGAATTATTTAAAAGTGTTTGGAAGACACCACAATTCTAGAATTAGGCCAACTTATAATAAGATGAACATTTTAACATTAATATAGAACAGAGCTGAAGCCTCAACTCTCATTTCTATCGACTGCAACACACATTTCTCCTGAAAATGGGTGATGAGAGAAGATGTGTTTTCTTTTAGTGCCAGACATGCACATGGATCTGACACTGAGGAAAGTGTTCCACAATATTCCCCAGTGGCTGCAGCTATAATCCAAAACCGATCCTTTAAGAGCATTTAATCATAACACTGGTACTTTGCAAATAAATCAAATCAAAGTGGCCACAGCATTAGATAAGACATTGGATAATTTTGCTTAGGACTGTATTTACTAGCACTGGGAAGAGCCTACTCCACTCTATGATTTCTTTGACTTTTAGTAGGACTGGAGTTTAGAGGGAGGGTGGCTTTTTCTATCCTTTTTTTTCTTCTTCTTTTTAAAAAGTAATGCTGTAATTCAAATCCTGGTAACCTTGGAAACAGCCTCTCTCCTCAAATATGTTGGTGTCAATTAAAGTAATTGGGACACTCCAGCTAATGGTGCCTAGATTTCAATATCCAGGCTAGTGCTGAAGCATTAGTCCTAAAGGACTCTCAGCTGAGAAAAAGATCCTCTGAAAAAAGCTTGTCTTGGAAAGGTCTTGCTCTCTCTGTAAGCATCTGTCAGGAGGTCAGCTGGGAAAAACTACCTTTAAAGAATTTCTTTGTATATATTCAGAATGCATAGGGAATATTTAGCAATAGTGAACTTGGACTTGGAGTTACTCTGTAAACAAGCAGAGCAGAGAAACACCATTTACTTACCTTTAAGATTCACTAAAAAACTCTGCAGATTTACAGAATTAACCTTTTTTCTTACCTTTTGATAATGTTTGTGTACATACACATGGCACACACACCCCTCCACATTACATATTCATTAAGAGACAATCTCTGTGCACAGCAGAGTCATGAACAAACAATAGGGACTTTACTAAGTGCCCTAGGCAACCCTAAAAATTGGAATAAAACAGAATTCCCACCTTGTAACACGAGTGGCTGGGAAAAAGAAAATAAAGAAACTGTTAGGAATTTCTCACAGCATCTAAAACCAGCTCGTTCTTTCTTTATTGAAACCAGAAAGACTTATTTAAAAAAAAAAAAAAAAACTAACTTGTTTTGAAAGTCACACAGACACCAATCAATCACTCAGTTCAGTGACACCCATCACAACTGCTCTGCAGATATATGTATGTACTCTCTCAAAAAAAGGCTTTTGCTAAAGTATATCTTCAGATCTACTCCCCCACACCCCAAAAGAAGGCATTAAAATAATAGTTCTTCCACAGGGGATGTTCACTGCAAGAATACTGGCAGATAGCATTGCTAATTAAAAGGTATGGACATTTTAAATATATTTGTTCATTTTTTCATATTATGTTATTTTAAGAGAGAAAACGATTTTTAGTGGATGCTTTTGGTTGTTATGCAAATGGTGAAGTGACTAAACCACATTTAACATCTGTCCCTTCCATCCCTATCAACAGCAGGGAAACAGAGAAGGAATGAAGTAGCATTTGAGAAAAACAACCTAAATAGCACTGGTTTGAAACTACTATTACTGGATTTTTCAGTTGTCACCCATAGCACCAGCAATGGGAATAAAATAAAGTCCAAGCTCTAAGGAATCTTTTCCTATATTAAGGATTTACTTTAAGGTTTTTCTAAAGCTTAGATGATCCAGACCTTCCAGGCTGGAAGACCAAAACTGACCAGCAAATGGGGTGTGCAGACCTAGGCTGAGGCAACTAAGTGATCCTTTGATATTAATAATGGAAAAGAAGGGGGGGGGGAAAAAGCAGGCAGAAGAGTGCAGTAGCTGAGTCAAGACCCATACACACATCACTGCCAGCAAAGGCATAAAAGATCAGAAAAGTCACGGTGCAGAACTGTTGTTTCAGTCCCCGGGAGATTTAAAGTTATTTATATAAGAAATCTGTAATGCAATATGGAATAACTCGGTCGGCAGGATTTAAAGTGAGACGCACACAAGTCTGCAGAGGAACAGCTGCCAAACTGGACTTGGACAGCTCCACTCTAGAAGGCCATTTTTCAGTTTAAAGGCTACAATGAGCAAAATCCTGAAATATTATGCCTGTAAAACAGTTTGGAAATATGCTGTAATAGCCAGTAAAACCAGCAAAGATAATGCAAGTTTCAACTTGTTACTCGTTACAGTTTGAATGTGGAAAACACATTCTAGACACTGAAAACCCAGACAGGAAGGTTTTCTGGAGCAATTTATTCTTATAAAGAAAAAAACTTGCAGTTTCACTCTTCAGATGGGTCCAATTCTCCTTCCACTAAAGGAAGCTGGGTTTGACATTCACATCAGCAGCAGCAGAAATGGGTTATAAAGCTACAACTGCACATAAACAGCTGTCAGACAAGCACGTTGCAGAATAAACATAAACCCAAAATTAATTCAGAGTAATTATTTATACAGGCTTAAGTGAGATCAGCATTGTGGATTTTTTAATTTGGTGAAGATAAAGACTATCTTTGTTTTATTACCTTATTTTATGTGAATAGATGCTGAATACTGTATCTTGCTTTAAAATATTTCATATTTTAGCTTAAATATTTGTATTGAATTTCATTCTGAGGCAAAGTAGTTAAACTTAGTGTGTTATTTTCTAGTTTTACATTAAAATCAAAGTAGTTACATTCTCAGCAGAGGAGATTTTAATGCTGTACTAAACCCATTCTGTTGACTATCTATGAGAAGAGGCCCACTACAGTGGATGATGCCAATCAGATCTTCCAGAAACACCAGCAGAATTAAATATACAATAAAGGCTATTGAGAACTTTCCAAGAAAAACAAGATTGTTTAGATTTTAGATCATTCAATAAAATAAGTATCTTACAGAAAACACATGAGCTGAAATCCAGTTCTGATGAGACAAGGAGGAGGTACATGCTCGTGCAGAGCAAAGCTGCTCAGCAGCTCGTGCAGGTGGCTACTGGAGATTCCTGATCTGCAACAACCCTAAGAGCCCATCTGGAAGGGTTATGGTCCACAAAACCACAGGGTTTTCCTTCAGTAACAGAATGGGATGTTCTTGGGAACAGCCAAGCTGCAAGGCTTGCACAGAACCAGGGACATGTCCCGTTGCACGACTGAACATCTCCTCATTTCATTGATGAGTCTAATAGAAGTCACAATGATGATTTCAGGTTCATTCAGCACCTGCAAGATCAGGTGTCTTCTAAAGTTATAGGTGTTCTCTATCTGAAGTAAAATAAGGGAGATCTTCAGGGCCATAAACACTTGAATTTTGCTGCTCTGTTCTAAATCAGAGCAAGATCAAGACAAAATATCTCTCTCATGTTGAAAATAATCTCAGAACAAATCTTGTTGCCCAGCCAGCCCTACACTATTGCACACCTTCTCTCATGCTATTTACAAAGGCACTGCAGCCTCAGCCTCCTCTGTCTCTAATATTCGGTATTTTGTTCACTTCCAACTAAGTGCAGGATGATGAAAACTCATGAAACACGATGGTGCCAAAAGAAAATCTGCACCACCATTAATTGCTACATGAGTACATCAGATCTGTCACGAACAGTGACATGCCAGGCATAACAAGCATCTCTGAAGTCAAACTCCCTGTTTCTCTCTGCCATGGAATAAAGGATGCTGATGACAGATGGGCAGAGTTAAACAAGCCGACCGGCCAAAATCCTGGAGCTGCATTTCACTGCCAAGACCAGAACCTCAGTTTGTAGCAGAAACCATGAACTTTCTGGCGTCAGTCAGGAAGAAAAAAAAAAAATCTATAAAAATTAATGTTATAAATAATAAGAATAAAAATGAAACAATCATCCACTCTCCTGGCTCCTATTCCTAATTTTCTGCTCTGGCTCCAGGACTATTCCCTCTGCCCCCATAGTCCCAGATCCCATAATTGCAGAACTGCCACTCCACATCACTTCACACTGTTATCCGCTGAAGTCAAAACTCTTCTTCTCCCTTCTGACTATTTTTTATCCTCTCCACCTGAACTAGCAGGGACTTCTATTCTGCCATGCTCTCTGGGCATTGGACAGAAAAATTCAGTCGTGCCTCATGTGTGTGAAGTCTCCCAGCACTTGTAGTAGAAGGTGATCATTTCTCATTTACTCCACAGGGACAGCCCATCACTTGCCAAAACGATATTGAAGCTTCCAAACATGCTAAGGGTGTGTGCAGTCAGGAGGGACCCTGCCAGAGACAGCCACCATATACAACATGGTATTTTACTGCTTTGCTCCTGCTCTCCCAGATTCTGCTGCCACAGTTTGCTTCAGGTTCACACATTTTAACCTGAAATCACATTGTTTCATTTAAACTCACCAGTGATTTCAGTAGGAGCTGCAAGTATATAAGAATCAAGAAGGTCCTCTATTTCAGGGAGGTTAATGGTGCATCAAGTCTTCTGCTGCCTCATATCCCACCCTCAAAGTCAACAGGGCTGAAAAGAGCCTAAGTCAGGATAATTTCAGCCAAAGTCCCTTCCAGTTTTTGCAACATTCACATTTTCCTACCTTTGAATTGTAACTGCAAGTCACAAAGTACTGCCATTTATATAAACTTGTGCTTTCAGCTTAAATCTATTTTTAAGAAAATTAAGATGTTTACTTAAACATGACAAAGAATGAGAACATTACAAGTACACTACAGTCAAAAATGGCAAGAAAGTTTTCAAGCATTTCTTGATATTGGCAACTTGTAAAGACTTACTTCACTAGTCATTAATATCTGATCAAAGTGAAAACAATCAATAATACATTTCTAGCAAAAGAAAAGCCTAACATAGCACAATATCATATTGTGTGCATTAAATCAATAGCCCTCCTCAGTTTTAATGTAGTTGCTGCAATACTTGGAGGATTTTGATATGCGTGGTTTTTTTAAACCACAGAATCTTACTTCTTTCATTGTGAACAGAACAGATTTTTAATGAGTGTTTCTCCATACAGATGAAATTCTTTATAAGGGCTTCCAAAAAGCTTTAAAATTATTAAGGAAAAAAACCAAACCCACACTTACATGTATTTCATAGATGGGTAAAAGGAGGAAAAGTCTGAGGGCTGCTTGTCCCAGACACGGAACGAGCCAAGGACAGACCCAAGAAAGTAAAGTTAAATGTTCATTTTCTCTAGCAAAGTAAAATAAACCTGATGTAGAGTTTAAACATGGTAAAACACCCACCACACCAAAAAGGGTGTGAGAGGCCAGAAGCAATAGAAACAGCTCCTGCTGAACTGGGCAAGAGCAGGGATGGGGATGGTGCTCCTGAGGAATATCTGTTGTTATGTTGGTGGGTACACCCAAAAGCCATCACTTCCTTCACAAGGCCTGGGGATTCTTTAAGGTCTGGAAACTCATAGCAAGGCCTATATAGTA
Source organism: Corapipo altera (assembly GCF_003945725.1). Taxonomy (NCBI): domain Eukaryota; kingdom Metazoa; phylum Chordata; class Aves; order Passeriformes; family Pipridae; genus Corapipo; species Corapipo altera. The sequence goes on from NW_020884895.1 coordinate 8,634,262, forward strand.
CTCAGTCCTTCCAGGGAAACACATATGTATTAAGCCCAAAGAGCTGAGTGGCAGGAATAGGACAACCCTTTACAGTGGAGGAAAGACTCATGGAGGAACAGGTCAGAGGACACTGTGCCATTTAACATTTCCTTTGGGGATTATTGTTGCTGGAACAGCAACAACTTCTTCCTGGCTTGGGAAAGAGAGTAGGTGCTTCACAAATGCTGTCCAGAATTCCTGTACAGCCTTCACTTGTACTCCAGTGCACTAAAACACAAGATGTGTTCTGCAGGAGATTTCAATGTGCTCTCGCCCATGTCTGAGGGACTACCAAATAAAGCCACCTAGCACTGAGCCTCACAGCTTATGCTGACATTGTGCAAGACTGAACACAGAAGGAAAGCAAGGAAAGACACTGAAAGATGACCCTGAATCACATTGGCAAAGGGACTTCAGAAAGGTGCTGGATTCTTTCTGCCAAAAGTGCTGGATAAAGGAGGGATACCCAGTCCCTCAGTTGGGATGATGACACAGCAACACTGGAGAGCAACCTCCAGTCACTCTGTTCTCATACAAGAGGCCATATCTATTTTCTTTTCCCCAAGCTGGTGTACAATATAAGACATGAACCATGTTGATGTGGTTTCTGACTGAAGATAACCACCCATCCTTTGTCCTGGTGCTTCAGTGCAGCAAAGCTGGTAAGTCATCAACTAATTTAGCCCACAGACATGAGAGTATCATCAGGAAGAGGCTGGCACATTTGTCATGTTGTATGTTATGTGGGCAAGAGTTCTTCACCATCACTAGTTAAAAATCTCACAGGTTTCCTGTTAGCACTGAACAAGCTTAATAATGACCACACACAGAAAACCTTTGAAATGGTGACAGAAATATGGGCCTCCCAACAGAGCAAGAAATATGACCTGTTTAAAACAATCAAGTCAGGAAATTTGATATTGGAAGGGAACAAGCCCAATAAAATAAATCAGGGGATAGTTACTAAGTACCTGTGTCAAGATAAAGGGCAAACAAAACTCAAGGCATTATATCCAGTGAATTGTATAGAGAATGAACTGCACTGCAGGTCAGTCAGAGGTGTTCGTGCAAGGTAACCAGGCTATAACTTACATTATGATGAACTATACTTCAAGCATATTCAACTTCTGAATCCCAATATACTTGGAGTATACTTTCATATTTATAAATTAGAACGTGCTGTTGCTATACAGGCTTTCCACTTGATACATTGATATGTCTATTAAAAATAAAGATACTGGCCTTGAATTTGCATTTTTGAAAGCTTATGTAAATGAACATTTATAAAGAGGCCTCAAGAGTAATATATCTATTAATAAGGAAAACTTGCACTGATAGAATATCCCTGTTTCAAGAAATTCTGGTTAACCAAGACCAAGTCAGAGCAGATTTAACCTCACTCAGTTCTTTTCCCATGAGTTCTCAGAAAAGCAAGATGTAGTGAGAGAATGTTTAGGTACATCTGAAAATTCACAAATATGGGGGTCTGGATATTTTGTGGTAGTTCGAGCTTTCTTCTTTGGATAGTCTTCCTTATTTATTTGTAAGAATGTGGAAAGAAGCATTCCTGGGATGGAGTAACTGGACTCTGAAGTGCTGGAACTCACCAAGTGCCCAGTTAGAGTTTTAAAGGAAAAAAAATTCTTGTAACACGTCACCTTTTTTATTTTTAATAAGGACAGCAACAAATGCTTATCCCAAAATACACAAGGATTTTGAGAAAATGAAAGAAGAGTCAGGTGCTGACCAAACCCCACTTGGAACTGTTCTGGATGGATAACTATAATTTTCTCTGAGACTTTAATAAGTTTTGTTACCCTTCATCCACTTGTCTAAATTTCTGGTTAGCTTTATCCTTCACCTCCAATAAGCTGGCCATAATCCATGATAGAGAAGTGATGGTAGTTCAGGTTTTAGGGGATTCCTTTATTTGCCATCCCATTTTCATACAAAATTAGGTGAAACCAAAAGAAAATGTTTTTAGTGAAATTGAATTAGTTGCACAACCCGAAGATCCTGGACTATTTATTCACAGATGCAGTAGTTCATCAGCTCTAAAACTCTCAGCTTTATTATGTGCTTGTCAGAATGAATGATAATGCCAAGTGCTGGCAGGATAATGAACAACTGCCAGGAGAAATGGATCGTCACACAAAGCTCTCTGAAACACAAAGATGATGACGAGAGCAACACTCAAAGCTACACCTACAGTTTTTCCCTTTTTCCAATTTTTCCCCATGTATTGTGCAATTTTCTTATGTCTCGAGTTTACTTGGCTGGAACAAAGGTGGAACACAAAACAAATTGTGGCTAAATTCTTGAGAGACATGAAGTACAACTCTGCTGCAATCAATGTATAATTGCATAGTCATGCCACAGATGGATTTGCTCTTCATGCAAAGAATTCAGCAAGCATTGTAATACATTCACTTATTTCACAGTTATTAGATTTGCCCTCTGATGAATGTCTATCTTATCTACTCTGTTAGCACATTCTCCCTCCTGTTGCTTCCCACACCATATAAAACTAAAGGAAGATTATTACAAGTGGAGATTGGAATTATTTTTGCACACCATATAAACAAATTCAGTTCTCAGATCTATTCATATAGTACCACCTGCCAGAGGATGAAAGCAGATTTTAACCACAAAGTAAAGGAAACAGGGAAGAGAGGATTTAACTGAACCCTCAACTTCTTTGACTGTACAAAGATCCAGAAGGGACAGACTGCAAACTCCAGCTTGAAAAACATCACTCACATAAACATCCCCTTAATTGTAGCAGTAGCACAACAAGCAGACAGGGCTATTCAGTTAAACAAGTACTACACACACTTTCAAAACTATGTTCCATAGGGTACAAAGATCCAAGATGAGAAAGACGTTCAGGAGGTTTAACATCACTTTGATTTTGACTTTTTTCCACCACCCCAAATAAGTTCCATTTACAGTTTTTACATTATTTACAGCATAAATGCAGCATAGGGATCCAGAGGCCACAGCAGGAGTTGCAAAGGGTCAGGGGGAAGAAAAAGTCACACTGCAGATACATTTTAGATTGGAGTAGATGTAGGAAGATGAGATGGATGGAAAAGTGGAAATTCTAGCCCTAGATATGGACTATTTCCCCCCTCATTTAGCCTTTATGTTATGCAGTAACAGGATTTCTAGTATTCACATATGAAGGAAGCGATGTAAGACACCCAACAGATCACACTGCCTCCCCTAACTCCTGTCAGCTTTCTCAGCTCCAAAACAGGATGAGATTACAGGGAGAGAAAACAGATTCAGGTCAGCAACCCTGAACACAAAAGCTGTCCTTGCAGTGTGGGTAAGAGTGAGAAAAGCAATTGCCCGTGAATTCTTGGCGAAGCAAAAGCAATTAGATTTTACAAAAAAGGGAAACAGCTAGAAATAAGTTTTCTTTAAAAGGATAGCACAGACACCACTTCCCTCACTTCAGTACCACCATCAGAATCTCTCCAATATCTCAAAAGCAGGAACAGCCACTTTTATTCCAGATGGCCACAAAATAGATTTGGCCTTTTCAACTTTTGGTGTACTTAGAAAAGGTTATTACAAAGCACCCAAAGAAGAAGAAAACAATTTTGAAATAATTGGATCTAGAGTTTAAGTCACAACTCCAGGTTTGGAAAGTAGTGAGGACAGGGAAAAAAAATAAAGAGGGAAAAGAAGGAAGACTGATGAAGACACTCAATAAAAACAAAATAATTTCAAAGACTGACAGGGCCAGCACCTCCAGGGACCACCTCATCCACAGCTGCCTCTTCCTCCACAGGGGATGTGACAAAGCAGAAATGAGATATCTGCCTAGACAAATAAAAGCTGCATTTCCTTTAAGCAGTGTAATTCAATGCTTCATTATAATTGGGGGAAAAGGAACAGGCCTAAGGAAGGCCAGTGCAAGGCTGAGCTTTGAAACAGTCAAGTCCAGAATTTGCCCAACTTTCACGGGTTTTTAAGTGCCCACCAAAACTCACCTTAAACAGGGCCTATTTTCAGAGAACAGCAAGTCTCATGGCAGGGAAAACAGAAAAGGGTTTCCAGGATTCCAAATCATTACTCACCTCAAAATTTAAGAGTATGTGAATTCATTTTAGGAGGTGACTGTGACCAACGATGCTGGAAAATGACAGCAGGAAATGTTGGACTGAATAGAGATGAAAACCTGCTCCATATTTCCAGAGTAATTGTTGGGGTTTGCACTGTAGTTACTGTCATTGCAGAGATGCTGGAAAGCCTTTCTGAGCAGAGAAAATTAAGCAAGGGTAATTAAACTTGTTAGGACAAATCCTTGTGTTGCACATGACACCACAGGGTCTGTATCCACACATGAAATAGTGCAGATTTATCTTCCTGGAGAAAGCAGTCAGAGCAGCAAACACTTTTTCAGGTGTATCAGGATGTCATACTGAATGGCACCACTACAGCCAAGTTTGAAACTAGGCCTATAATCTGCATCATTTAGACCAAGCTCTTGCTCCATTCTGAATTGGAGAATATTTGAATTTGCCTGTGAAGGCTGTAGCTTCTAGTTTAAGTTTTATGAAACTCAAATTCACTTTAGAATTTTAAATTTTCCATTCTAGAAAAACTGAAATACATCAACCATGAAGATGAAAATATAATTTCTATAGCCACAGAGTATGTCAGTTGTGATGGCCTATTACTGATATATCATTGTATAAAATAACAAAGTGAAACTTTAAGGTGCCTTTAGCACATGTTTAAGCCTCCTCTCATCCTTCCCCCTGTTCCAGGCAGGGACAGTACTTATTTAAGACTGCTACAGAAATACAAAATAATCCAGTAAGTATTATTTCCTTTCTAACTTGTTTAGGTTAATCACACAACCAATGCTTGGATTAGATACTCTAAGACTTTTATTCGTGAATACTCTCATATTTTTGGGTGAAAATAGAATAAAACACCACATGCCTGACATATCTGAGCAAGATCCAGAGAGACAAAAAACAAACCTCATCCTGCAACCTCCCTGGGGAAATCTTTATTCATTTTAATACTTGTTCAGTCAGCTGTCTCTGTGAATGACAAGGTTTTATCTCTAATGTGAATGGCTTCGAAGGCTACTTGCATTATCCATTCTTCAGCAGCTGCTGCTGAAACCACAGGGTTGCAAACTTATAATTAAATCCAGCTGCCACCACTGTGAGCTCAGTTATATCGAAGTGAGCAGCAATGCCTTGTGGTTGCTGGCAAGATTCTGTCTCTCTTTCTAGACAATGTAATTAACTCTTTTGCCCCTTTTAGATGAAATAAACATCGGCACTGAAAATGTTGTTAAACGACTGTAAAATCATGTTTACATAGAAGAATTCTGTTGCAGTCCTTACAGCTGAGAAAACAAATTTCTAGGGGGGATGATGGCTGTTTCTTTAAAAGCACTGAGAGGACACCCAAGGAGACACAAGGCACAGGATGAAAGGAGTTTCCTGTAGAAAGAGAGTAGGAAAGGATACACATTTAAAGATCTACAGTTAAGCCTCTGGCATAAAGCACATATCAAGATCCAGCCTGAACAAAATGCAGGCAAGGACAGGAAAGGAACCAAGACAGGCACCACAGGCCTTCCTTTGATGCTAAAATAATTTCTTAAAGACCACTGTCCATGTCTTGAATCAGACTTAGAGATACCAGACCAGAGAAGCTGTGGCTGCCCCATCCCTGGAAGTGTCCAAGGCCAGGTTGGATGGCGCTTGGAGCAACCTGGTGTAGTGGAAGGTGTAGTACAAGATGATCTTTAAGGTCCATTAAGACCCAAACCATTCTATGATTCTGTATTCAATCCTGACTGAACAGCTGTACACACACATTTCTAGAGGTATCCTTTTTTCTTTTACAGATAAAAATCTGTTCACCCTCATATGTCAAAGTGTTTTGGTCAGCAAAAATAATTAGCTACCTAAATTTGACTTTGTCAGTCACAATTCTTGAGGTGCTGCTCAAGGCAACTCCACTTCCTACCTTTTAGTAGAAACATTGCAATGACAATCCCCAAGAACACTTCATGGCAGTAACAGCAATCAGCAATGACATACAAGACTAATGCACTGAAGTAGAAAGCCACAGTCAACTCAGCTTTGTTTGTGTTCTCTTGCTTGTACCTCTTTGGAAACCTACATCAGTCCAAACATTTTTGAGATGGGTGAGAAAGCACAGCAGAAGGCAGAAGTGCTTGACCTCTCACTCCAAACACAGGGAGGTTAAAAAAGAGAGAGCTATTTGTTGAGAGGAGAATGAGATGCATAGTGACCATCTCCAACTTCACTCTGAAAAACTCCCAAAATACACTGGCAAAATGATTTTTAAAAACATAATGATCTGCTTGATATTCTGCCAAATCAGTCAAAACCCCACATTATCTAGATGCTTTTGTAATATAGGGGTTGCATTCAGAGCTACATCACTTCATGAACTGGGTGTTGTCAAAGCCCAGCCACGGTTCCACAGGCTAAACTCCTCCACATTACCTGATTGTGATCCAGCTCAAATCCCTCTGCACTGCACTGAAGCAAACTGCAAACCCAAATAAATTTGCCCACGGTCACAGAGACCAGCAGGAGTCATGAAATAGAACCCAGATGTTCCTAGAGACTCAAGGTCTGCTCACTCACCTTTTGGTTGTGTGTGTGTGTGGGAAGAATGAATCTGCAACATCTCTGCACACAACATTCAGCACATTTCCTGAACCAACCACAAATAAATGCCAGCAGCTAGAAAGCAACTTTTCCCCTATTGTTTTTTTACTTTGTGCTTGCTGCCAAAGGTAAACAGCTTTTTGTAGCAAAGACAATAAGGGTGAATTTGCTCTTGGGTGGTTATTCTGAGGTTCATTTACTTTTGACATCTTTGTTTGCTGTTTCCCCACTGCCTCTCTACCTGTCCCTCCATCCTAGTGGCTGTGAAGCCCAGGCACTCAAGAGCCTTTCAGCAAGATGGGCTGATTATTATATCCTGTCATATCCAGGAGAGAGTCAGTCACGATTTTTCAATCAGTGTTTTACCATTCTCATTTTAGAATGGCTAGGCTTTTATTCCTCCTGGCTTTTTAGTGGCTACTTTAAAGGGCTTTTTATCTGGAGAGGTTCATATCTTACCAGCACTGAAAGGTGTTTCTATAGACAGCACTGGCAAAGAGCAGGTGGGTGTGAAGAGGGAAGCAAAGGCAGGGGGAAGGTGAAGAAAAAAGAATGGAAAAGTTGGAGGAAGCCATGCTTTCAGGTTTTTTGAATCCTTCCTAGGGTCTTGCTCATAACTGGAATTAACCTCTGAATCAACTGTTATCTATCACTTAGATAACATCATTTTATCTTAATCATAACTTTTTTTTTCTTGAGACATTGCAGATAGCCTGAACCTTCTGCAGTGTTCTGAGCACTACATTTGTCTCTGCACCAAAGAACATCCAACTCATCTTTCTCATGGGTTTCTAATCAGCTCCAGGCCTGTGACACCTTTATATTTAGGTCCAATGATCTCTAGTCACAAATAAATATGAATATATGATGTCTAAAATTTAATATTCAAATCACAGTATGTTTGAAGTTTCAGGACACCTATCAGTTGCCATCAAAGTGCAGAGTACAGGAGACAGACCAGAGAAAGGTGTGTCACCATGAGACCAAACCCTGACAGCAGGTGACTGTTTTGACAGATCCACACTTAGGGGGTGACACTGTAGATTAGAAAGATTTTTAAGTACTTAAAATAGTTTCTTTTTCAAAACATTTTCAAATCCAATGAAAAATTTACAGGCTTCATTAAGATTTAGGGCTAAAAAACCCCAAACATAATTATAAAAAAAAAATTAACCAGTGCATTTTTTGTTTTTCAGCTTTTTGAGGTAATTAGGTCACTGAAGTGCTAAAGGTTTCCAGCTACCTAAAAGGTTATATCAGGAGACTTTACTCTGGCTAAAATATCATTGAAGTTAGTAAACTAATTATGCACTCAAAGAGAATGACATCAGGGTTTTTTTCTATTTTCCCTTTGCTCCTGGAAAGGCCAAACCTGGATTTGTAGACCTTGTGATGCTTCACAGCCCCACCCAAGGCAGCTTCCAAGGTCACCAAGAGGCAGATTGCATGAGGAACATCCAAATGAAGGAGCATCCAAAGGCAGGACACCAATTCAGCCCTGACAAGTCCAAGCTGACAGAGGCTGATGATACCCTGAGGATTACACTGAGGCACAAAGCTGCTTTTGGTGGGAACTCACCTGATGCCAGTGTGCTACAGACAACACCAAGGAAGGTGAAGAGGTGCAGACTAAGAGGACTAACACAGTAAAAACAGTAGTATCTTAGTATGAGATAAGATACTGACAATGAGAGGAAATTTGAAAAAGTCACCCTTACTTTAGACTGCATTTAGCAAGGGCAGAATTTTCAAGCCAACTGAAGTAGGAATTTAAATCCAAAGTCACCAAAAGTAAGTTAAATAAGGGGTATTTTTCAAATGCATGTTGAGCAGTAGAACACTTAACACTGAATAAAAATCACCTGAAACAGCCTTTGAAGTAGTTTTTAAGTGTCTGTAATCTCTTCAGCATAGGAAAGAATCACAGCAAAGAGATAAATATTTACTGGATTCTCAGATCAATTCATCTAAATCAAGGGCTTCTGCTTTTGCAATATGACAAATTTATATTAAGGTTTAAAACCAAGACTGCCTGTTCTTTCATTGAATTAAAACCATTTGCTTTAGAACTGGCTGAGATGAGAGTGTCTGCTTCTTTAACACCACATCAAGCATTACTTGCTGGCCACAACCAACCTGCCACATGCAAAGTAAAGGTACTTAAGCACCATCCTCCCTGCTGCTCGTGCCCCGTGTGCTTCACACATGACAAAGAGAAAGGAGGTGCCACGTTCTGCTCTTAACTTCTGATGAGATGAAACACATCAACACACCTTGTTAGCTGTGTTTGCTGCTTTAAACACACATGTTTTCAAGTTTTACTGCTTGGAAGGGTTTTGGACACTCTAGCACACAGCACTGCTATTGCTCTGACAAGTGCTAAGGAAGTGCTCATTAGCACAGTCCCTAATGCAGGCACAAGTGATGGCACAGCTCTCGAGTGCTGCAGCACATACCCAGCCCACAGGATGCTCTCAAAGCTGTCAAGAGCTCTCTGGGGCTCCTTCACTGCCACAGGAAGGACTAAAAGCACCTACACCTTCATATTTGCTGTCTGCCAGCACTTCTCAATCACCAGAAGAGTATGGTAGCCAAAAATTAGGTACAAGACTGATGGATCAGTTTTCCTGAGAGTTGAAAAGGAGCAGAGGAAGAACAGAAGAGCAGGTCCCACTAGGAGTAGAGGATGATCACAAAGTTTCTTCCTATCAGAGGACAGGTACTTTGCAACCCTGAGCAGCCTAATCAGTCATCTCTGCTTCCCTTGCCATGAGAGGCTCGCTGGAATTTCGCTAATGAGACTGAGTCATTTGGAGCAGAATGACTGTGCTAGAACAGAAAAAAACCTGATATCTTCAAGATATTACATGCACTAAAGTAGAGCAATCTGAGCATAAATTATCTTTGCACCTTCCTCTCCGCCTTCCCTGTGGGCTAATGGAGAATTTTCATGTTAAAAGTGTTACCTTTGGTAAAACTGCACAGTACTCATAACCAAAATACAGGGGGAAAAAAGGCCAGAACCCCTGGAACAGTGAAGGTTCTGCCATCAGCAGCCCTGCATAAGCACTTTAAGAACTAATCTACCCACACAAATACTCAAATTATGTCTTTTCACTGGGAAAGAGAGATCCATGAAAACAGAAGACATATCCATGGGCAATAGATCCATGGGAGCTCTCACTTTCCCATTTGCTATTTTAAAGGACCTTCAGAGAAGGAAAATTCATAGCACTGGCTCTTGGATGTACACTGCCCTTTAAGGTTGGTGTAGGTCTTCAGTCTCTAAGAAGAAAATCTGCATCTCTACAAGACACCAGGATGGCAGACAGTGCATTAATCAGAAGTTGTATCAAATAATTAATTGCAGGAAGAAGTATTTCCTAGAAGAAAACGGAAGAATGAGCTCATTCATGGTGAATGAGCAAATATTTTTATTCGCAAGAAGGAACATCAAAATTCTTGCCATTTTAATCAATGGTTTCAAAAAAAAAAAGCAAAAAAACAAACACAGCCACTTTTGTTTTAAGTAGCTCTGTAGTGTAAAAACTCTGAACTACCTGGGCTAGGAGGTGCTGACATTTTTCTTTACTAGAATCTTTATATAGTTCAATATCTTAATAGCGTGTGACCAGAGCTAGGGAAGAGATTGACAGCCAGTCAATGAACTGATGAATATCTATCTCATAAGCATTTCATTTAGCTACCCATGCAGTGTGCATTTTGCCTTTATACACACATTCCAATGCCATTATCTGACACATAATTACCTGGGTCTCAAAGCGCTTTACAAAGGAACACGCTGTCATTATCAACACTTCATGGACAAAGAAATCGAGGCATAGTGGGATAATTTGCTAAAAGTTACTGCACTAATATCCAAGGTCAGTAGCAGGTGAAAAAGAAAGCTCTTATCAGGCAAGCACTGCACTCAGCAGACCACACTGCCCTCGAGATGTGGGCTTGGGAAGCTTTTCCTACAATCCCCAGTAATCTACATCAGGCACTGTAAAAGCATTTAAAATTCCACCTGTGTTACAGCAAACATTACAGTGTAAAATTTAAATCTATTGACACTTGATCTGTTAAACACTGGAATATTTTGTTCAGCTTTCTTCAAATGATTAAGCTAAGATGACAAACATCATGTCACCGTAAGATGACTCTCCTGACAAGTCTGCCCCGGACATTCCTCACCTATTTTTAAACATCTTCTGATAACATCCATCATGTCAGAGAGTTGTAGTTATTCTTTCCTAATTATGGGAGCCTCATGCAAAACCTTTGTTGCAGTCATGAAATTACAAACCCTGTAGTTTTTTCAGTTCTCACTCTGTCTTTTACTCTAAGTATTAAAACCATCAGGAGACACTTGGTAAAACCAGCAACAACTTGAGGTTTTGATGACAAAACGTTTAAAGAGCCAAAACTAACCCCTCATTTTTCACTAAGCAATTTTATGTACGCAAAGAGTAAATAAATAATACTGGTTTGTAGAATTTGGGATGTTTTCACTAGCTGCATGTCCAAGTGCAAGTCCCAGGGTTGAATTAAACAAGCTAAATGAAATTAATTTACTTCCATGTCCAGCTCAGGTGGCCAGCAGGCCTTGAACAAGATTACCAGGACAACTAGTGAATAACAATGACACCAGCACTGCAGCAGACTTTATTCTCCATGCTGGGTTTTACCTTCTCATTTTGTTACAAGTCTTCTCTCCCTTTCTCTGGGAGAAGTGGGGATCACAACTTCCAAACAAGTTAAAAAAAAAAAATAGAAAGAAATCCAGCTTGCAAGTTCACATTGTAATTGATATAAGTCTATTATTACAAGATGAATTGCAGCAGACAATGCCAGAGACAGCTCAATCTGTTACCGAATCCCTGTAATGGCTGGATGAAGAACTCGACCATTTCACTCATAAATCTTTCTTCTGAGTTTTTATTTGCTGCCTGTGTGTGTGAAATAATAAAACTGTGGAGTGACGTGTACAAGAGATGCAGTAACATATTTCTAAACACAATTACAGTAAGTTTGTTACAGGAACCCTGACCCTTTCAGCATCTAATCAGGAATGTGTCGTGTTCCAGGCTGCAAAAAACACCACAGGATATCTTTGAAAAGTCATTAGCTGAGATCATGCCTATTGTGAATAATCATCTCTGCTCAGATTGAAGTGAGGCACTGGGCTGTCATAAGTCATTCTGGATGATCCATCACAAACTTTCTGTAGGACAGCCCAGAACAAATCTTCATTTCCAGGACACTGATCTACTTCCTAACTTAATGGCAAGCAAATTTTGCCAGCAGGAAAAGCAAGATTAGAAGGTTCTTGAGATGTATGTTCCCATTTACTTTTTAGAGTAACTGAATTTAATATTATTTTTATAATAATTCCTTGTCTATTGTCTGCAGATCATAGCACCCAGCAAGGAGATCATGAGAGTTACTGCAAAAGCAGAACTTTAAAATTAACTGTCACCACTGATGACAGAAACAGAAAGAAGATAAGCAAAAGGGTTGTAGAGGGGGAGATATAAATGGGATACATGCAGCAATTTTGCTCCAGTGAGTGCAGGTGCAGCTATGAAATGCCCATGATTCCTCCTCTGTCAGGAGATTGACAGGAGGCCACAAAACCAAAAGTGACAGAAACCAAGATTACAACCAAGAACGTCCAAGGGGCAGATTTCTGCCGGCAGTTTATGGTCTCATATCCAGTTAGAGCCTCCCTTCCCCTGTGTAAAAGCCCTTGAAACAGCTTCCTGAGCACTCCTGCCAAAGAGGCAGCTGAGGGACAGAGTCTCGAGGTACAAGGTCAGGGGCCTCTGCACCAAGAGTCCCCACTGACAGCCTCACATCTCATAGTACCAGCTTTTCCACTACTGTTTTATAGCACATGCTCCAAAAAACAATCTGTGGTTTTCCTGGAACTCATCTGTTCCACAGAATCCTCAAAGTAAAAGATGCTGGTAGGAGAGATCCCTTTTCCTTTAGTTCAAGTGCTGGAAGGAAAACAGTCAATTTTACAGTAAGGCTGCACAGGCAAGTAGGCAAGGCAGGGTCTAGACTTAATGATCATTTAAACCCACAGTGCATTATCATTAAGTAATGCAGATGCATTAAATCCAAGCTACTTTCACAGCAATATTCCAACATCAGCCAGAAAAACTAGAGGCTGTAGCTGCTAGTCCCACAGTACATTTCTTATCCAGTTTTGCTTGCACAAACATGATACAAACCTCACAAGCATCTGACTGGAGATGCCTGCAATGGTTAAGAGGCCTTACACTCTAAATTACCTTGCTTTTGTTAGGCAGGTGAATGGTCCATAACATTCTTCCTGAAAGGAGGTTTTTTTTCCTTCAGAATTTAATTTATAAACTTACTCCTGCCAGGCTGCGATAGCAGCTGCTGTACAAACCTGAAAATGATGACGACTGGAATTCCATTCAGACCTCAGGAATCAATAGAGAGCAGACAAAACGACCAAGATAAAAAGTTCCACCCAACTGCAAAGAGCAAGAACTGCAGGATACCTCTCATTGTTTTACAGTGTCTGAAGTCACCAACCTGTGAAATAGAGACTGAACAATCTCAGTTCAGTCTGAAAACCTGACCTGTGCTGTCCACAGGCTGCACCCACATAATCTGCCCATTGGGAATGCCTTAGTGCTGTAGGTATTTCCAAGCAAAACAAGACTCAAAGGACAAGCAAGGACATTCACATTTTGCTAAAACTTATATTGCATCTGGTAAAAGCTTCTCAGAGAGCCTGATCTTTCTTACCTCGAAACAGCAGCTCTTCTGTAAGCTAAGAACAAAGCAACCTGCATTGGTGTCACTCTGATTCATATCAACTTATCCATATAAACTGGTGGTTTCTCTGGGCAGTAAAGAGATACACAATCACAGCTTAACTGAACTAACTCTGTCTGAAGGCAGCTGCTGGCAGTGTGGTCTCATGTCAGCAGAACATTCATTGTAAGCAGCTCTGCATTTTATTTATTGTTACATTCCTTCTCACTTATATTTCATGACAGACAAGCCAGGTGAGGACAGGAACATATTAGAATTTAAAAGGGAAGACCCAAAGTACTTAAAAATCTGCCTTTCTTTGAACAAAACAAAATGTGCTTCAGTTGAAAAGGAAATTATCATTTGCCTGATACAAAAGAAATCCTTTGTCCCAATCACAGCCTACTCTAAAAGACTTACTTTCTTCCTTCCCTTAAGAAGCCAAATGGATGCAGTTCTGTAATTTTGGAGAGCTTTACACAGTATGTTAAATTACAAGACAAGCATTGTGGGTTTGTAGATTGTGAGCCAGTGTATGAGACATAAAGGATTCTCACTGAGAGTGGGTGATAGTCTAAGTCATATAGAATTTAGTCCATCATATGCTAGAACAGTTAGTGAAATGAAAGATCGGTGAATAAATTACTCCAAGAATACTAGGAAATATTTGGTAGCGACCTGTAAAACCAGCCTTCCTACTTTCAGATGCACCAAAAGAAATCCCATGAGCAAGTACATTTGGTTCACTTGCTACATTCTTTACCCACTGCCCACCTCTTCTTACTCAGAATTTACTTTCACAAGTGTAAAAACAATGCTGAGAAATTTAGTAAGAGCACCACAAGGATGTGGAAGTTGAGAAACCGCTGAAAGATATTCCACTGGACCCCACTGCTGATATTCAATGATATAATCCTTTACAGACACTCGCTCATCTGATATCAATCAAATTAAATTTTCATTGTGCTTTGTTATAAATCAGTACCAAAAAAAAAAAAAGACAAGAAGAGAATGACCAAATAAACGCTCAGAAGTGCAGCAAAGGCATCTTTAATTTTAAGTCAACATTAAAAAAATATTCATGTTATAGCAATTGTTGTTGAATGTGCTTTTTCCCCAAACACCAGATGCATTTGAGACAATTTACATTTGACTCACCATACTGGCAGCGAGGACCCTGAAATCCTGCAGGACACTGGCACACCTGGGATCCTTCTTCAGAACATTTGCCTCCATTGAAACAAGTGCCAGCTGTGCAGAGCACTGGTGCACACAAACAGAATGAAACAGGGGATTTTAGTGGATTTTGTGCCAAGGATCCTCCAGAATTGCCATTGTCATAGTCCTGTTGAAACAACACCTTCCAAATAAGGAGAAACCCAGCTTTTTATCTAAGTGGAAAGGTTAGACTTCAGTAGAACTTGTTGTCATGGGTATAACTACCATGTTGATATGAAGAAGTTTAGTAAAAATAAGACTAAGATAATGCAGTTTAACTTGAAGATGCTTCAGAGGCAGTTTCTAAGGTCTCAAAGTACTGCCTGAATCAGAAATGAAAGAGCAGAGGAACTGCTCCACAACAAAGCAGCAATGGTTAAGACCCACTGGTGTACTAAAAAATATTCTACATGTTAAAGGGAATGACAATTCTTCCCTTCCTCCAACACAGAACAGTTTTTATTTACAATAACTTGAATTCCACAGACTTGAGCCAAAGTTGCAAAGAGTAGCAAATATAAAAGAGTAATTCAACCACTTCGGTGCCTTAAAGAATTCAAAACAAGTCTGCACTGCTCTTCCAGGAAGAAAATAATTTCATATTGCCACTGGTGCTCACGTACATTAAATTCCTTTACACCAGAGATTAACATACAGATTGTAAACATATCTTTGACTTCTTACAACTAAACAGGTGCACACTAAATATGTAGATTCAGGCTAAAACTAACAGGAACACCTCTCAGGCTTGTTTTAGTTTTTTAACTACAAAGACAATCATAAAAGCAAGATGTCTGAATGCAGCCCTCAAGTTGGTTTGAAGATTAAAAAAAATACATAAGAACAGATGCTAACTTTCATACAGAAAAAACAATTACTGACAAAACAGTAACAAAACTAAACACTGAGTAGGTTGCCATCTTCTACTGATGTCTTGTTAACAGTGGCTGAAGCGCTTCCTTATCATTTAAATTAAATTCAATCTTTTAGGAAAACATCCAATCATGCTTAGATAGAAAGAGGTTCTCATCAGATGGAGAACCACAGGGCAAAAACACAATTGCTCCAATGGCAACAACAGCAATGAAAAAGCCAAACCCAGGCAGGCTCTACAGTGAGTGCTACGTCCAAGAAACAAGTGCCTTACAGCAGATTTCTTTGCATAATTTGGGTAACAGCAATAAATTTGGCTGGCCTGTCAAAGCCAGACTGGCACAAAAATGCTACAACAACTATAATCAGAGTTTAGACTGTTAATCTAAACAGTCAGATTAAAATTAGAGCTATCTGGTACTTTTACATGACTGCTTTTGTATTTTAAAGGATGTTCCTTTCCCCATCACTAGATCACCTCTTTAGAACTGGAAATCCCAGTTATAGACAGCAAGAAAAAAAAAAGATCCATCTTTCCAGAAGCAGGCATCAATAGGAAGGCAAGGGCTAAGGGATGTCATCTCCCTTGGTTTGTCACAGTTTTGCCATCAACTTACAGTGCAAACAGCCCGGCTCGTTGTCACGCTGGACCCACCCAGGGCAGCACTTGTAGACAGTCTGGTGCTCCATCCTGTACACCTGCTTGTAAACTGTGTAGTACCCAGACCTTTGAGGAGAGGAAGTTTCAGAGAACAATCACAACTCCTATTCAACTTATTCACATCTCATCAGTAACTAACTCTACTCATCTGTCATATTTACTAGATATTTTTTTTTCAGCCTCTATCAGAAGCTCTTGTTAAAAATGAAGCAAATACAGCAAACTGCATCCTGATATCATCCAATAGCTCTTATATGTTATTATGTCCACGTATTTTTTTTGAAGAATTTGTATTCAGGGTAGTCAAAGGTAAGTAATTTTGTTTTGCAATCAATTTTGGGTTTAGCTGTTGGGGGAGTCAGATCTCCCATCAGTTCCAAGCATATGACAGAAACAGAAAGAAGTTTAATTTTTCAAAGTCAATGACTTGACAGCTGGACTTCACCTGAACAAGAATGAGACAGGAGCATTTTCTGATAACGTAAAATTGTGATCTAAAGCCAGCCAAGAAGTTCATGACCAATCCAAAACACATTAAAAAAGTCACATTTTCTACTCACTAATAACAGATTTTAAGTAAAGTCTCAGCAGGGCAGTATGTCCATAACCAAGTCACACATATTTCAGATGAAGTTTACAACTTTCTCACAAAGCAAAGGAACTTGCACAAAGGTTAGCAATGAAATCCATTTATAAGGATAGATAATATATTACCTTCTCTCATAGCTCACACACCATCTCCTCTTTGTACACCCTTGTTTCCACATCTTGACCATCCGACTAAAGGCTTGAACACAGGGCTCTTGGTGTCCCACCAGTGCCAACTCAAACACTGGGCACACATTTGGCCTTGAGGGAAAGAAAAGCACATACTTTATTATTTCCAGCATAAAATTCAGACATTTAGAGAAATAGACATAAAATTATTCTATTCATAACAGTTAATAACAGTTTGAAACAGAATTTATACAGCTGTTTAAAACTATTGCAGCTCTACACCTTAGGAAGCAGCACGTAAACATACACTGAAATTCAGGCTCCACACAAGTCACTGAAAGATTTACCACAGATTCAAGGGCAGATAAGATTTATCTAAACTATTGCTGGGGAAATTGTGTATTCTGTAAGAGCCCTCCCTTGCTATCAGTCCCCTCAGGGAAGCACATGAAATTCATAAGGGGAAGTATCCTTGTTCTCTGCTGATTATTCCTAAAATAACAAGACCAAAATAAAAGCGCTGCTTTGGAGGATGATATGTAATCTTCATCCTGCTACCTAGCCAGAGTTCAAAAATAGCAGGATTGCAGGAGCTATGGAGGGTCAAAAAAAAGGTTACATGTCGATGGTTTTGCAGAGATTGTCAGCCTTATCCCAATTCCTTTGTCCTGGTGTAAATGAGGAAATTCTCTATGACAGAAAACAACAGCAAACTTGCAGAGTCTAACTAAAACCACAGAAACTGAGGGGGTTTGTCATCTTTTGAGGCAGGAGCTTGCTGCAACAAAATGAAATTAATTTTTTTTGAGTAGTTTAGAGATTGTTAACACAATAATTTAATTACCCATTCCCCAAGACAGCCTGATGAGGTTTTTCAAACTTAAGCCTCAATAACTAAAACACAGAGGGGAACAGGCACCTTGTTTACCCACTCTGACAACAACAACATTCAGCAGACAAGTCTTTCCCCAAATTTCAGTCTGAGACCTCTCTTCAAGCTAAAGAGTGATCAAGTAACACACACACTGTCACACTTATTTCCTCTGTCAGTCGACACAGGTACAAACACGAGCCTGTGCTACAAAACCAGGGGGGGTTGCTCTAATAAGAGACAACAGTTCCAGCCCAACAGCTGCCTGGCAGTTAGTTCTCATCAGCTACACTGGATATTGTTAATATCTCATTCAAGATTTATGGTGCTTTTTATCTCGGAGGCTCCCTATTATGTCTGAACACCACACAAAGTAGCCTTGCTAATAATAGAGCACATCTTTCATCCACAGGTCTTCAAGTAGTTTACAAATATCATTAAATTAAGCCTGTGCAGAACAGGAAAATACTATAACCATGATCAATTTTACTGCTGAGCTGAATACATGGAAGAAACCCTGCTTAGATCAAATCCACTCCACAATATTCCCTGTACTCTACAGAGACCAGTGGTCCTGCCAAGCCCAGAGAATGGGAAATCCAGCCAGGTCTCCCAAAGGTACCACAGCTCCCAGGGAAATGCCTGGGATCTTACCTCGGGGGAAAGAAGTCCTTTGCCCAACAAGGACACTTCAGTAGAGAAACAAATGAGATTTAAAAACAGATTTTGAAGCCAACCACCCCCTCAGGAATTCAGGTAGCCAATGTAAAGGATGTCAGAAAAAAGTCCACAACTGTGTGTTCCAGTTGTCCCATCACACCATGGAAGGAGAGTAAAGAGTCCATTCGTACCAGAAAATCTGGTCTGACAGAAGTTAGTTTCCTGAACTAGAATGTTTCTTGCTCCCAAGCTTTAGAGAAACTGCTCATCTCCATCATATTGAACCACACTGCCAGTGGACATCCCCCCATGTTCTTCCTTCTCCAAAGCAGAGTCTAATTGCTATATTGCTCTGTATTTCCCATTCTTTGGGTCTGCCCTGCCTGCAGCTGCCAACACCCTGAAGGAGAATAGAAGACACTCACAGCACAGTTTCAGATTGCTGTAAGTTCCTCCAGAAACCAGCCTTCCTCCACATTCCCATGCCACTTCCATCACTAAGCAATCCTTCCCATGTGTTCCAGCCACCCCTTCCCTTTGGAATGACCTCCCCATTTAACAGATTCAGCTGAAGTTCAGAGCCATTGCTCCCAAGCCATTCTTAGCCCAAAGTCTGCCATTTGTTTCCCATCTGAAGAAGATCTTTGCGTACCCAAAATCTTGCCTGCCTTTTTTTTTTTGTTCCATTACGTCAGTTGGTCTAATAAAACCCTCTCCTTACTTAGCAACCATGTCTCACTTAGCAGGCTTTTTAAAATGACTCTCCCTCCAGTGAATAGAACATCATGTTCTGATAATTCATGCATATCTCCTTTTATTAGAATTGCCTAAAATTTCCCAGATAAAGGTACATTCATATGCATCACTTTTCCATAAATAAAAGGGAGAAGCTGACAATTGTTGTAATGACATATTGAGCCCATCCCATAAGTTCCTGCTCATGTGATATTGCCATGTTTCCAGGAATAGCTGTATTGACTTCTAGGATATGGTTAATAGGAACAAATGGCGCTCACAGAGCAAAACAGGCCAGCAGCAGAGTCATATATTTATTAAGATTTATTCAAAGTAAGCCATTCCTCCTAGATGCCCTTGGGATAATTTAAAGGCAGATATCAAAACCACTGAAACACTATAATTAAATTGCAGCAATTGCATAACATGTAATCCTCTGCTGGCAAAGCTGGGAATCAAACATGCCCTCTCCAACAATTCACCATCTTCACAGCTCCCCCCACAGAGCCAACACAACAGTTTTTAAGCCATCTGACTTATTTGATACCTTACCTATTAACTTAAGGACAGTGACTTGAACAAGGCCACAGCTATTGAAAGCTATTGAAAGCTTTTGTACTATGGGATTCTGCTAATAGAGGCCATCCAAGGCTAACCTGAAGCCTCAAGTGGATGTAATGGTGTATTTAGAGGAGAACAGCTCCATTTTTACTCCTGTGCCCTTTGCATTCAGAAAATACTTCTTAATGGGAGTTTAAGTGTTAAAACAAGCAAAACACTCAAATGCATATCATGGCCTATGATTTGATTGATACACCAGTCCCTTAAAACCTTTTTATCCTGATGCTCTCCGTTAGCCAAGGCTAACACGAAGGCTATTATTAGCTTGTCAGTCTGACTCAGGCGAGGCAGAAAGCTCTCTTAATATTTGCATTAGGAGACTGCCCTTTAAACAAAAGACACCCTACACACTTCCAGCTGAAGACTTGAGATTCTAATGAACAGATAATTAGACCAACATGAAGCAAGAGCAGCCTGGGCTAATCGTGTGGCTGTGGTGCCTGTGAACCACTGCACAACAGGAAAGTTCAGGGACAATTAAAAGCTTCTCCAGGCAGGATGTAAGTCATTCCTGTGTTTAGAATTTTAAAAAGAAAGGGAATAGCTCTACCATAGAACCACAGAAGGATTTGAGTTGGAAGGGACCTTAAAGATCACCTAGTTCCAGCTCCCCTGCCATGGGCAGGGACACCTTCCACTACACCAGGCTGCTCCAAACCCTGTCCAACCTGGTCTTGGACACTTCCTTTTCTTGTTTCTCGGTTACGAACATACATCATATCTCTGTGACAGGGATATTTTCATTTTCTGCCTAACATGAGCCTGACACCTGGCTCTTGGAATGACAATTAAATTAAATCTCTCATTCTACCAGCCTACTTTCTTCCAGCTCAATACAAGAAGCTAAAGTTAGGCAGATTTAACCGTAGTGAGAGAGCAAACACACATCAACATATCCCTAAAGGCTTCTTTCTACAGTGCAAACTTTAAATCAAAACCTTAATGAATAAGAAGCAAAGACTGATTTGTCTGTCTGATTTTAGGTCTTTCCATAGAGACTAAGTGAATGACACTACCTTCTACACTAAGTCAGATGGCTGTTAACATCTTCTTAAAAATGAGCTGTTGTAGCCTGTACTGCCTCAGCTGACAAATTTGCAGCCTGAACACTATTGATCTTCCCATAAAACAGTCAATAGATGAAACCTGTCATAAGAAGCAACTTGCTGGAATCCTGTATTTTCAAAACACTAATTGGTCAGTGCTTTTATGCCTTTATGCCGTTATTAAAAGTTTAGAAAAGCATAGTCTGCCTTTCCAGATTCAGTTTGACAACATCAAATAAGAACTCTCCTTAAGGAAACCAAGATTATAGTCAGGGCTAAATTCTCCACTGCTGTGATGACAAGTGTTTTTGCTCTAGAGACACACCGATGTTGATCAGAAAATAGTTGTACATTGCTACTATGGCTTTGGTTACAAACTTCTCAGGCCAGAAAATGGTCTGAATGCCCTCACAACTCCAACCACATGAGCAAAACATCCCCAGATCTCTAGAAAGGCGAGGTGACCCCGTGCAGACGTGTGGCACCATAGAGGGGAAACAGCCAGCAACATGATGTATGCAAACAAGATGTCAGTTGAAAGTTTTCTATATATATAATCTCAATTGGAAAGGAGAAAAAAGCAAATTTTATTTCAACACAAAAAGGAAAGTCAAATTCGGAAATAGACCACAGAAACAAAAGGTCCAAAGAACAAGTTACATATATTTATTTATATAGATAAATTTTGTCTCTAGATGTACATAGCAATATTAATTCAGAAAGCCTGGAATGACAGAAAAGGCTTTTCTTTTTTATACTGCCAAACTCCCCTTTCTACCCTTAATCTATTTTAAGGCTCATTTTCCCACATTTCCCTGATAAAATTCATCAGCACTACCAGAGACAATTAGGACATCCCTCTCTCTTGACCACTAATCAATCCCTGCTCTCTCCTGATCCTGTATCAATATTTGTGATGTTTATATGCCCTCTGGGATGGGGATTGTAAGCACCAAGCTCATTTAGATTAGGTCTCATTATCACTGCTGTTCTCTGGCTCTTTGGATGAAGGTGCACCACAGAAGACTCTCCCCAGCCCACAGGTGACTAATGCACTGCTGTGTCTTACTCACATCCCCCTTGATTAGAGGGAGCAGCTAAAGAACAGGAGAGTCCCTCAGCCTTTGTGCACTGCATCCAGATGAAGAGCAGATCAATAGGAGATGATTAATTACACACTCAGCTATTATAACAACAATAAGATTTTTAGTTCTTACTGCTATCAAAGTGCAGCTCCTGTCGTTCAGCTCCTATTTAACCATCCTCCTCCCTCCCCCAAGACAGAATAATCTATTTTGGTTAGCAGGAAAAGCAGGAGATAAACATGCACATCCAGATCATTTTACTATGATTTGCCAAGTCATTTTTTTCCCTTTTTTTTTTTTTGCATTTAAAAAAAAAAATCACTGCCTGGTTTTAATAGTGTCATGTAGTCTCAGCCCCCTGCAACATCCATTTTTACAGTTTATTCTCCTTCATCCAGGAGAGGGTCAGCATCACTGCCAGTGATCAGGTCTGCAAAGCCTCAAGCAGCACCAACACACAGCTTTACAGACAATTTAAGGACCCTTGTCCCAAGGATCCATCTCTAATGTAATTAGAAAACCATCAAGGACATCACATATAATGCTAAGAAATAGCTTGCATGTTCTCATTGTTAACACAAGGCAAACAAATGTCCAAAGTATAGACAAAACTAAGCATTTCAACATTATAGAGGAAAGCATTGAATAGCAACATCCATCTCTAGCTGAAATTTCTCATTCACTACACCCATGTCCCTTATCATTCCACTGCAGAAGGGTGTGTAACACAAGTTACCCCAGTAAATCTGTCAGGTACACACACCTGAGCTTCTTTTGGCAACAAGGCACAAAGGGACCTGATACTAAAACATTAAAATAAATAATAATACTAAAAAAAAAAATCATTAAGTGTCACACCACTTTGTCATCTTTGTCATAGGGAGAGAAAACTCATTTTGGTTCACAGCAAGTGCCCTGTTGTTTGACAATTAAATTAGCTAGAAGGTAGTGAAATCCTCCATTTCATTTGGGCAACCAATATCTAAGAACTGTTCACTGCTTTTCTGGTGGTTGCTGGATTTTGACAGTTTTAAGCCAAAACCTCTATGTTGAAAGCTTACTTTTGAATTAACATCTAATATATGTCAGAAAAATCCCTACATGCCAAGGTTTTACATGTTAAAATATTCCTCGTCTTTTACTCCTCTATAAACCTTGATACCACTGATGCAAATACCCATTTGATGGGGTTTTTTGTTTGGTTTGGGTTTTGTTTGTTTGCTTGTTGTTTCTTAAACATTAAGCAATTTCAGTAAAGCTCAATATTTTATGAAGTTAAGCCACATAAACATGGCAACTAACAAGTGTGCATTACTGGATTACTGTTCAAGGGTGGTAAATGGGGGAAGGGGGGAGAAACCTCAAACATTTTGATCTTTTGGATTAGAAACTTACATTGAAGTTCTAATTAACCCACAGATTCCTGATATTATTCTACAGACAAAGAGAAGGACAGGACTTGCCTCATGAACAATACAATTATAAGAGATAACTTTATACAATGGTATTTTTCACCATTGATGATGCACCAGTCAGGCAGGGAGAGCCCCAGCAATGACAAACACAAGGGTAACCACTGAAGAGTCTTCTAAGGGATAAAATGTATGAAAACTCATTTCCTATATGAGAATATTCTAACCTGAAAAGACCAAAGTGTTTCATATTTTGAGTGGATTTTTTTGTTATAAAACAATACAAAGCACCTTATAACTCCTCTCCAGGCACAGTCCAAGATATTGTGATATATTTTCAATATTGAAGCAATTTGTGGACATAAAAACACGATCTGGGCATGGCATTCCCTACTCAACAACATTTTGTGCCACGTTCTGCTCTGACTTTAGGGGAAAGCAAGGTGTTCCTACTAAAGAACACAAAATAAGAACATCAGCAGTGATTTAAAATAACATTCCCCTTTTCAAACTGAAGAGATCAAATATTCATCCACAGGTCAAAGGCACTGAAATACAGCTCAGTGTGGGCTCAGTTTGTGTACACATTAAAGCACACATCATCCTACACCAAAGGCAGAAATCTCAAGTTCACCTCAGGAACAATTAATGATTAGTTTTAAACCAAGACCAGCCTAGAATCCAAAGCATAGACCCAAGACTACATATGTTCAGTCCGTAATTTTAAAATGCTTTGATTTTGCAGTAATGAAAGGAAATTTCTTTCTCCTCGGAAATAAATTGAAAGCAATAGATTTGAGAGAGAACATAAGCAATAACAGGCTCGAATTTCAGAGGAAGGAAATCTATTAACTGTGTTCAAAGAGAAGGTATTTAATTGGTGAATAACACAAGTCTGCAACATGGGCTGTTAACTCTCTGGGAGCCAAAGCATCGCTTCCATCACAGGAGGTTCTACTGACAAGTCATCCAAAGATGAAGTTTTGAATTACAGATGATCTCACCCCTCCTCACCAGGAGCTTTCTTCAAATTTTTAAAAATATTCCATGCTCTCTGTCATATCTAGATCATGGCATGCCTAGAACTAGGATAGATAAACAGCTCCAGACAAAAAACAATGCAGAAGAAAGAAGTCAAAGCAAAGAACAGGTAATTTTCCTAGAAATCGGCAATACTGCAAACACACGGTATATGAACATTAAACTGTTGCATAAATAACTAAACTATATCAACATTTCATAATGCAGAACAATTAAACCTAAAGAAACCTGATAAGTTCTCCCCTCTCTTAGTGGACATTTTCCAAGGGTAACTTGAGAAGCCAAATCCCATTAAAACTGAAAAGCAGCAGGTTCTTACCTACTTTAAATGTGCAGATTTAAGAATCATACAGTGTATATATAAGCTACTGTGATTATGGGTAGCAAATTTCTGAGCCTCTTAGAAGTACAGTTCGTGATGTCTCTGACATAGAAACAAATATTTATAAAACTGGAAAATATTTCCAGTCAATCATGAGATCTTTGATAAATACAACAACTTCAGGCAATCACATTTTATGGTCCTGTCTTACAGCTATTTCAGAGTTTAGGAGAAAGTCTTGATCTCATTTTTCTCCAGAAGAGCAGGAAAATGTCATAAATCAGGAAAAGTACTATAGCAAGATGACACTCATTCATTATCTTTAAGTCTCCTGACAGCAAATATACCAGGGGGGGAAAAAGAGGGAAAGAAGAGCCTTTTACCATCTGTTAAAAGACTAAATTGAAAATTAATTTTCCTTTAGGAACTGGGAAACAGAAGCTTTAAGTGCAAAGTCTTGAAAAATGGGATTCTGTGCTCTAATGCTGACCAGCATGAGCTCTATCTGGTGGCAACACTCTGTAGTGCACAGGCTAAACAGACTATTTTTGTTCAGGGTGATGTTCATGTTCACAAAGATGAGAAACACCTCAGACTTCAACTGCATATTAAAGGACTGGGGGGGAAGGGATGTGGAATCGAAGGCATGAAACTACCATAAAATTTGATGCCAAAGCATTTCAACCATGTTCCTAGAATCACATTTCCCAAACACCAAAGGCTGGAGTAGCTGCTACTCAGGAGTAGTGAGGGTTTATTGCAACTTTACAGGTTCTGGTGAGGCAGAAATGGGAAGCAGTGCTTGAGGTTTCAGCTGAAAACAACTGGCAGTGACTCTGGGCTGCCAGCATCACTTTAAAGACCTGATAAGATTTAATCTTAAGGTAAGATGCAAACATAAATAAACTAGTGGCTCGCTTTTATTATCACGTCCTTATTTTCACTTTTAAATTTTTTTTAAAAGTGTCGAATCTCTGAACAGAAGATAACCCATTGAAAGAAATGGAAGGAGATTCTACTACATTACCGATTTCAGTAAAAAACAAACAAACAAACAAACAAACAAAAAACCAAACTAGAAATACTTTAAGCCCCTATTTAATGCTGGGAATACAAACTTTCCTCACACCTGCAAATTGGCATCACGACAGGTGAAAATACAGTGTATTGGCTAATACACTGAGATAATTTCTCACCAAGAAATTACTACATAACCTACTTTCCACATCATTTAGACATTATTATGACACAACTCCAGGCTCCAAGTTCAAGCTGTATCACCATATACTTCATAGAAGCATTTGTGTTACTTTGTTTTCTGCATTGCATTCCAACATATTCAAATTGTGCAATTTGTTTCACTGTAGCAATCAAAACCCAGAGCCGTCTCTTCATATGGAAATGCTTTGTACAACAGCAGCAGTTTAACCTAAAATATGTTCCAGCCCTCAAGAAAAGTGGACCTCACCTTTCTTAATTATTCCTTAAAAGAAATCTTTATTTATGTCACTTGGAAGTAGCGTCCACAGCCACATCTGTTTGCACTGAGACCTGTATCATTCCAGCCCAACAACTGGTACAGCTGAAAGGCCAAGTTTCCTGGAGTGCTGCAAGTGCAGATAAACATCTGAATGCAAGATTTTGCTTTTGGGAACGTGATTTATCTGGAGAAGCACAAGAAATCCTACAGCGCCCCGTAGAATTGAAGAAGCTGGAAAACAGTTACTCAGCCAGGAATTCAGCTCTACATCCAGGTGCTCCTTGGAATGTGACCAGATTTACTTGTTTATGGATAAAGTGAAAATATGCAGCTGCAACATGTGAGCAGTAAAGAAAAACCCTAAACAAAACAGTTTTATTGCAAGATTGTGACTGGCTCCTCTAAGACCAAGGCAGCCCCTTCAGATGTCATCCTGGACCTGCAAAACCACAGAGCGAGTCAAGGGACTCAGAAAACCCAGGAACAAAGCTTGTTTCATGGCTTTTTCAAAGAAGTCCTCACTCATGTCACCTGGGAATTCATTCTTGAGCCCAGTCCTAACCATGGAAGGTAATATTTATTGCACAAAGGAGGTTCCTTGCACATACTTCATAACCACTCCTGCCTCTTGCTCTGTCCTATACCACTAACTACGAGCAGATATTTGTACTGCTCAAACTCCTAGTGGAATATTTCTCTAAGAGAGGATTTACCACTTCTGACAGCAGCTCAAGCCCTCTCCTCTTAGCTCCTATTCTTGCAACTCAAGCCCCCTACTCTCACTTCCCGTTTCTGAACCGTCCCACAACCACCCTGGAATTCCATGAAGCATGATGCTGAGAGTGAACCCAATGCTGGATAACCACACATGACATCTACACTTTCATTTACATACCCCAGTTTTGGACTACAGAGCTCACTGTTAAAAATGTGCTTTTTATCATAAGAGATGGTTATTCCTCATTTCGAGGCCCAAATACACTTTCCAACGAAAATGGCATATTTGTTCTCTGGTCCTTCCAGTGTTCTCCAAAGTTCTAACACAAGATCATCAAGGGCTAATTGTCTGGAAATGTAATTGATGGAAATAACCAGTCATCCTGTAATCTGTTCTACATTAAATCTCCTCAGGGGGCTTGGAAGCAGAACACCAACATCTACACAGATCCCTCACATTTCTAGCTAGGAGCGAGCACTCAAGTTAGCAGCAGAACAAAAACAATTACGAAGAATATCCTGTATAGCCTCAGCCACATAAGATCTCAATCAAAACAACAGCAAAGAACATATTCAGAGTGCTGTGTTCCAAGGGATACATTTGCTGTTCTTATTCCATTGACTGCAGATGACCAATGTCAAAACAACAAACCAGAATTACTAGAAAAAGACAATTCATGAAAAGAGTCCTCTTGGACATTCCACTGTTTCTCGGTGAAAGCTGGCAGGCTGAGGAGTCATGACTGAGTATTTCTGTTTACATCGAAGGTAAAGTCCCTAAATAGCATAAAATAAGTTTGGAGTAATACTTATTCTTGCCACAGCTCAGGGAAAGCAGTAAGAATTGCAGCAATTTCAGGAATATGCCTCTTGGGAGAAGCACTCAAGGCTCTGCCACAGGTCTGTGGGTCTGGGTGGGTGTTTGTGATTGCTACTGGCAAACAGTACACTGCTGCTCCCAGTGACTTCAGCCCATCCTCACACAGCACCCTTTCCAGAAGGGAATGTTTCCTGCATTCTTTCAGTGACACTATCTTGAAAAAGGTAAAAGCAAACAGAAATTGTTTGGAGGCAAATCACAGCTAACAGCACCTCCAGCTTCAAAAGTGCAGAATCATAGTTATTACTGATGTCAAATGCAAACAGATTAATGTAGGCCAATGCTATTCTTCCTCCTAATAGAGTAATTGCTCAGAAAGAGAGCAAGAGGACGTCTGAAAGAAACACAGAGCACTTTTAACAAAGGAAAATGCTTTACCACAGAATGAACTTAACTTCTCTAAACACTGTGATGGATACTTTGTGCTCCAGCAAAATGGAGTAATATAAACCACCTTAAAAGCACTTCTGCTGAATACATATACATATATACACATGGTATTACAGAGAAAACCAATGAGCAATAGGCTTGGAAATCTCGATTTTCTGACAGAAGAAATAACTACATTGAAAGCAAATCATGAAAGGGTGGGATGAAGTTGATGAAGTAAAAAAAAAAACCAGGAAGAGGTTAGAAATTAGGGTATACACAGACTGAAGGCTGTTGTCAGGTTGCTTTGAGGGGGAAGCAAGGCACACGACATTCCTTAAAAACACAAGAGCCTTGTAGAGAAAAGGTACACAAAGCAGGAAACAGTTTCCAGAAACGTTCAATTTCGACGAGCACAAACTTTAACCACAGATTTTGCGCACGCTGCCGGCTACCCTGGTTTGGAATTTGATCAGAAAACTACATCTAGACACACATGTTACGCCGCATTTGCAACAAAGGCCATTTGTTGCTCACGCCATGCAAAAACACCTCACAGAAACTTCCCCCCGCACCCGCACACATGTGGCCCCGGCTCCTTTGTGTGCGCTCACCGCTGCGGGAGGATGCTCCCCGCGCTCCCACCTCTCCCGCTCCCCGTCTCTTTTCTTCCCTCCTGCATTCACATTTGTTACTCTGCTCTCCCCTCCTCGATTCACATTTGTTACTCTGATCTCCCTCCAGCTGCTCTCCCCCGGGTAGAGCCCAGCGTGCCCCTCGCAGGGCTCAGCTCCGCTCTCGCTCGTTAAACGGGAAGGCAGGAGCAGACCCGGGGATGCCGACGCGCTCCCTGGAGCTCCCTTCAGATCCCACATCAAAGGCGAGCCCGCCCGGGCAGCCTCGCAAGTGCCCACCCAAAGCAGCTCCGCGGGTCAGCGCCCCGCGCTGCGGGCACCGCGCTGAGTTGGGGCGCGCTCCCACCCAAACTTTCTTTGGGGCCGCAGGACCCGCCCGCAGGGACAAAGGCGGCGTGTCCCGGTGGTGCTGCCCCCTCCCCGAGCCCCCAGCCCCCCGGCACACTCACATGCCCCGCTGCAGCCGCGGCTCCGCGGCCGCGCTCGCCAGAGCCCAGCACAGGAACGGGCACAGGAGCGCCGGCCCCGCTCCCATCGCGCTGCCGGGGGGGAAAGGGAGGATGGAGCGGCCGCGGCAGCTCCAGCACCACCCGCAGCAGCAACAGCCCCGCCGCCCCCGGCCCCCAAATCATTTAAAGCGGCGGCGAGACGCGCCACTGATGGGGCGGCCCCGGCCCGCCCCCGCCCCGCCCCCGCCGGGGCTGTCCCGCGGCTCCCGCACCGCCCCGAGCTCCGAGAGCATGGGAGATGCTTCTGCTGTGCGCTGCCCGTGTCCTCACTGCCCCCCCTGGAATGTCCCCTCATCCCCCTGCTGTAAAGGGAGTTCCGTCCCGCTCCACATCCCTCCGGGCGCGGCGCAGGGGAGGGGTTGGTTTGCACTGAGTAGGACGCGAAGGGACGTGCAAACTCATGCTCGTGCCCGTCGCCGGTTCCCGGGGAGGAACATGGGAGGAAAGGGCGTGAAGCCGTGCCAGGGGAGGGTTAGGGTGGGTGTTAGGAAAAGGGTCTTCACCCCGAGGGTGGTCGGGCACTGGAACAGGCTCCCCAGGGCAGTGGTCCCGGCACCAAGCCTGGCAGAGCTCAGTAAGTGTTCAAACA
Source organism: Corapipo altera (assembly GCF_003945725.1). Classification (NCBI taxonomy): domain Eukaryota; kingdom Metazoa; phylum Chordata; class Aves; order Passeriformes; family Pipridae; genus Corapipo; species Corapipo altera. The sequence continues at coordinate 8,664,202 of NW_020884895.1, forward strand.
ATGCTCTCGGGCACATGGTGTGAATCTTGCTATAGTCCTGGTCATGGGTAGGAGTTGGGCTTCAATGATCTTTGTGTGTCCCTTCCAACTCAGGATATTCTATGTGAGAGCTGAACACCCCCAGCTCTGCCTTCAGCTCTGGTTCTGTTCCTCTGCCAGAGACATATCTTGGCTTCTCCTTTTTCCTCTGGTCCTTTGTTCTGTGCGTGATGCCCATTGCAATCACATCTGAGCACTTCAAAGAGGTAACCATGAAAATAAATGCATTTAACATCTTCAGGGAGGGATGAACTGCTACGGCTGAGAGTTAGTGACAGCAAGAACATAAAATCGGGGACTGAGGAGTGGGTTTAAAATCCCAGAGCTGCCTGCCATCCTCTAGACCATCCATCCTCTCATCTTTATGTTCTCTACAGACCTTTACTGCTGTCAGAAGGAAACTCTTTCCCCTTTACTGGTGAGAGACGGGAGACCAACTGACCTGGAAAGGGAACTGCACATAGTAGCAATAAAAAATGAGAAAAACACACCTTAAACATTTTATGATCTAATGTAGGTCTCAGGGTCCATTACACCACGGTTTTCCTCTCTCAAGAGACCTGTGACTAACCAGGCACTGGGCTGTGAACAAGCAGATGGGCCCTGAGCCAACCCATGCTAAAAACTGCGATTTCTTTCCACTCCAGTAGAATGGGCTTGGACTCAAGTTGCTCCAAGCCAGCTCCTGTACAGATTCGTGACAGAGAGAACTGGATGGATACACCAGCATCCTCACAGGTCAGGAGTCAGCCTCCATTTTACAGTGCATTAATTTATCTTCCTTTCAGTCCTGTAACAAGATCCACCGGCTGTTCCTTTCACACACACTTTACGAGCAGTTTCCTGTATGGTTTTTATTTTCCAAGGCCTTTGCTAAAGTAAGTAAACATTTACCATTCATAACAAGAAAACTGGGTTTATATTGTTCTTTGCTTTGAAGCTTGCATTGACATGATCCCTTGAGATTTTATCAACTGATTTCTTTTTCATGGCAAAGCAAAGACACAGCCCTTATCTGACCTTAGAGCAGATTAATTGTACCCTGAAATTTCCACTGAATGGCTGAGTCTTTCTTGTGTCTGGAGTAGTTCTAGCTCTGCAGGACCATGTGTTGAGCTAATCTCATTACCTCCTGCAGAGCACATAGTTTTCTAATCATTTTATTTCTTAAACCCCAGAAAATCTTTCTTCATAAAATAATAGACCTTCATTATGTCAAAGCTGAGTGTTCATTATGTCCTGTGATGTCATCCCAACCTGGCTTATATTCAGGATCACATCATGGCAAAATAGCAAAGGATCTTATTGCTCAGCTGTTTAGATTTTTTTTCCAGGAGAGGCAAATTAGCCTTGAAAAAATAATTTTTTCCATCTTTAAAGAACTCAAAAATAAACAGTTCAATGTTATTTTTCAAAGCTGTGTGTGATCATTACAAATTGTACACAACATTTATTACACTCAGTTGTTAAGGATAATGGAACAGCAACATGCAAATTGGGAGGTACTGAAATGCAGAGTGAAGGCCACTTAATAGATGAGACCTTTGCTGGGGGGCCACACAGCAAAATACAGCTGCAGCCAAATTCTGGAGATGGAGCTGTGTAAAATCTCCTGCAACCTGGGCAGAAAGCTTTGCAGGCCTGGCTTTAGCTGCTGTGACACTGGCATTGCCCTGAACTCCAGTGTAAACTCAGTCTGTGCAATGTGCCCTGCTTATTAATATTATCTAATGCTTTCTCCTCAGAATATGTTTTAATTGAGAATACTCTGCAAAGCTGTTGACTTAAATGGCATCATTCCCATGAGTGGAGTTGCAGCACTGGTGGAAGCAGTTTCAAAGCCTGCTGGGATGTTTGATCTGCTGTGCCCCAAGTCAGTTAAACCTTCAGACCCGACACAGAGGTAAAAGCTGACTCCTCTGTTCTAGTTCTTACTGTGGTGACAGTGGGCTGTGTCAGGACAAAAGGGCACTGGATACAGCACTAGTGACTTCTTTATACTCCACATCCCTGCCATGGCCAACTAGGCACGTGCCTACTGTCAGGAAATTAATTTGCTATAAATTGTCCATCTTTGATCTGGACACCTCCAAAGCATAACGGGGCCACCACTAAACCAGTCACTGAGCATGTTGACAAGAGTTCCCTTCCCTGTTGGGGAATCAAATTGCATCTTGCTCAGCTACACCAGCTTTTGAACTGAGCACCAATTCCCCTTGGTGGCTTTGTGCAGGTGAGTTATGATGGGGTCCAATTGCCTGGAATACAAGTGGTTAGGGAAAAAGCAGCTCACGCCCTCCATATATCACTGAAGGACTTTCTGCGGGATGGAAATTACATGATTCTCCTCTCTTGTTGATCAGAAAATTGTTCTGTCAGATTCCAGTGCAATCCAAATTCAGCACATTGTTTACAGCACTGTCCAGATCATGAATTCTGTAGGAGAGTTGGTATCTCTCATGACATTCCATCCTATCCTTTCCATTTTAAAGCGTATTCCCCTCTTCATTAGCATTTTAATTTTGATTTATAATTTTGTCTTCCTACAAAGATGCTGTGACAGTTGCTGTGTATCCCCAAGCATGAATGAGTGTTGCCCACAACTTTGAGTCAGTGACACAGCATCCTGTTGTATTTTCATTTTTCTGTCTAATTCTCAGTATCTCCATTTCCAGTCTTTTTAAATCGTAGCTAGTTACAGGATTTCACATTCCCTTCTGATATAAAGAAATTTTCGTGCAGAGATTGTAATTAGGAAGGCTGAGCTCTGTTCTGTTATTAGCAGGAATTGTGATTTTTGGAGTGGTGGGTTAATTGCTAATAACCATATGCAATGCTTCTGTCAAGATGTTTCCCATTACAGTAATTAACTTAGCAGCTGGGGTAACAGACATTTACCATTTGTCTTCACAGTATCCCTGATTTAGGATTGTTCCAAATCCCTGTTTGGATTCTGTTTGTTCAATTCCCAGGTGCAAGATGAAAAAGAGGGGATGCTGAGAAGTGGAGATCTGGAAGGAACAAGTTGCAGGGATAGTGCCTGTTTTGGATGCAAAGTGTCTATCTGTGTGTCCTCAGGAATTCTGAATTTTTCTTCGCTACTTTTAGTCTTGGACCATCATTTTCATCAGCACCTACTGAATGGAAAGTGTGGCAGAGCAGCCTAAAAGAGGATGTTTTCAAAAATGTATTGATTACTCTGATGCTCCAATTAATCTGATCATTATTAAGGATATAATAAATGAAAAGTGAAGAATTTATTATTGCCTATTCATATCCTTGACCTCAAAATCCCTATGGTATGTGAATTTTTTTTTCCTTCATGTTTTGTAGTCAACTATATAAATATAAACATTTTTTGATAATTACCTCCTTCCTATGTTGTCTCACTGGAGTTCCTTCCTTCACAGAGCTACGCCAGAATTACAGTAATATTTTTAAATATATGGCTAACCTGAAAATTAAGAAGAAAATAAAGCTGTGCTCCAAAGCCAGGCCACATGACAGAGCAATAGCAGTTTTGTTGATTTAATTCATCCACAGAATATATTGAAGGGATTCATTTTGCTTACGAGATAATTTCAAAGACTTTTAGGACCACGATGCCTGATTTATCCTGGGGTTTAAGTTCTGGCCAGAGCAAATTCTTTGCAATACTACATTAAAGAAGGTTTGTTAATACCCTTAAAGACGTAAAGTTGCATTCCAAGGGCACTGGGAGCTTTCTCTGTTGCAGGGAATTGGCCTTGCTCCATTGCAAGGAGTAGGGAACACTAATTTACAGCAAGTGAGGATTCAACCCGCGTTGTTAATCATAATTATAGGCTTATTTTGGGAGGTACATTTTCTAAAGCAGTTGGGGAAGACAAGAAAATTAAGTTAAAATTATTTTCTTCCACAGGAGGTAAAAGTAGTACATAAATAAATACTTGGTGTTGCAGTAGATCTTTAAAACATATAATAGGTTTCTGGCACTGCAGCGTCCCCCGATATTTTTTCCTCCAGCACATAATAGTAAGTTTCTGATAATAGTGCTCACAGACAGCTTTGATTATAACCACTTGTCAGGGAATGGATAACTAGGAAAATAACACCATTTAACTGTAAAAAATGCTGCCTGAAATACATTAACACAGTGATAATTTCTGCTAATAGCAGCTTCCGAACCCCATCTATTACCTTTGAATTGAAATTCCTGCTTCATTTCTATCTTTCTGAGCATTTCTGCCCTCTGACCCTCTCTTCCATTACTTGGGAGCCACAGAGCCATCCAGGGACACTCCCTGCCACCCAGAGCCAAGCCCCTGCATGGAGTGCAGTGACAAACTTGCTGTGTTTGAGCAAACTGGAGACTGGGATGCTGGTGGTGGGCCTTTTTTTGGAAGTGCCAGCACAGGGGGTGATGAGAGGCAGGGCATGTGTGTTCAATAGTTTTGCCTCCTGTGGAATTTTCTGTCAAAATCCTGCTCATTCCCCATCTGCTTCCACGCTGCCCATCCCACAGTCACCAGCTGCACTTGCCCAGTGTAACAGAAATTAGAGATTTTCATTCATGCCTGATGTTCCTTCAGAGAAGAGAGAGCAGGAGGGGTTGGAAGGGAGGGAAAATAAAAAGGGTCTGAAAAATCTGACCCCATAGCAGCAGAATCACAGAATTGTTAAGGTTGGAAAAGACCTTTAAGATCACCGAGTCCAATGTCAACCACCACCACCACCATGTTCACCACTAAACCATGTCCTCAAGTGCCACATCCACACGTTTTTTGAACACTTCTAGGGATGGTGACCCCACCACTGCCCTGGGCAGCCTATTCCTATGCTTCCAGAAAGCAATTTTCCCTAATATCAAATCTAAACCTCCCCTTTATCAAAACATGAAGGAGGTAATTCTTTTGGTAATTCTAGAGAGCAATAAGATCTCCCCTCACTCCCCTCAGTCTCTCCAAAAAGGAAACAAAATGCTCAAACAAAGTATTTCTTTTTGTCAGAATTAGTAGAAACCCATTGATATTCAAGTCAGGAGGATATTTCTGTAGGGAGCTATTACATCTGATTGGGAAAATAAAATGTTACCCACATTCACAATTACTTCCATAAAGAACACTGATCTCATTCCTGAGCTTTCCTCTTTAGCATTAGTTAACCAAAACCCTGGTAAAAACACGCTCTTGACAATATAATCCTAAAATAAGTTTTATGTTGGCAGGCAATAGCAACTGGGAGTACTTTTATCTATTTCTGGATTTGGGATAATGACACTCCAGTGAGTGGCTAATCTGGTGTGCTTGTGTACATTCAAATTAAAATCACGCTTTTGGGGGTGACTCACATCTTCTCTGACCTACACAGGTGAGAGCCAGATGTAACTCTAAATTTAATGGAGCTATTCCAGCCTCATCTCAACACAAAGGGAAGAATTAGGGTTTAGAAACTTCAGAGACATCCATTATTTGGCAGGGCTGTGCGTGTATTACAAGATATTTTCTAGGAGGAAATAATTTGTTTGGTTTTTTAACAATTTTTTCTCAGGGATTTTCTTTTGGCCATGCTCTTACCCACCTGAAAAATCTGCAAACAGCTGAACAAGCAACTCTTTCAAAAATTTAGGAGAGTACCTGTTTGCTTACATGTTCAGAGAAATCAAATTCAGGGTGTTCGTGCTCAGAGGGTTTAAAGGCTCATCAAGTGAGGAGATACAAAGAGTCCTTTGAGACTTGGACAGCCAACAAGAGGGAGACAACACAATCTGATTATTAAATATTCTTGATCTATCCAGAGGATAGGAAATTTCAAAGAGTTACTCTCTAAGAAAATTTGAACAAATAAATGCAAAAAATATTGAAATACGTGATAAAAGAGGTCTTCTTCCCCTGATGAATTTTTTAGTTAGTTCACAGCACAGTTCAGAGAGTGCCAGGGCAACACAAAAGGGGTGAACTCTATCACACAAACCAGGCAATAACAACACTGGGGTAAAACTGCAGCTTAAACCAGCCCTGATACTTCAATCATTCTAATTTATCCTCCGGGGTAGGCAGCCCCCTCAAAATTTGGGTTTTAGATGTTAAAACCAGTAACTCTCATCTACATCACTGAAAATGCAGTGGCAAAATATATCAAAGACAAAAAGTGCTCAGAAGTCGAATTCTCCTCAGGGTTTCCCAATCCCTTTGGAATTGCTCATGGGTTGCAGATGTGAGCTGCCATGTGAGCCTGTGTTTCCTCCTTTGTCTGACACAGTGCTGAGCACATCACTGGTACTTAAAATACTAAAATTCAAAGCAATAAATGCTTTGTTTGTTTGCTTCCAATTAGGAGCTAATGAAATCCCAGGAATACACTTTCAGGTAATTTGTCACAGAAGAACTGAAACTTAATAGTGTGTTTCTGTGTATAACTTTCCTCTCTGTCTGTTCTGCTGACACAACTAGACCACATTTCATTCTCCCAAAGACATTAGACTTTCCTGTTTTTGCCTCTAAATTACCTGCCTGGCTACTGTCACCATTGATCTTTTAAGTCCTTGACTGAGTAATCAGTCAGAGAGCTAATTAATGTAGTGGCTTGGAGGGAAGGATGAAATGAAAAGGGAGATTTTTTTTTTTTTCCTTATTCTTCATGTTTTTATTGCCTTTGAAAGGTGCTTTATCCATAGCATAAAGGAGAACTTGTCTGTGCTTTTTCCTCCTGACAGTTCACCTACTATAAATCTATTTACCAACTATTAACAGAAAACAGGCGAATTTCATGGGATTGATGATACTGAAATCTAAGAGGGAAAAAAAAATGATTTTGCATTTGTTTTTCCCCTATTAACACTCATGGACTGCAGTATGTCTTTGGAACGAGTAGCAACTGCAAGACCTGACCCAGATTTTCAGATGGTTTTAGAACTAAACCAGATGTTTTAAAATTAGGCTAACTTTGTCATATTTTGATAGAAAAACAAGGAGGTTTTTTCTCTCCTTCCCTCCTGCTGGGTCCCCTCCCCATAGACAAGAATGATCCATGTGATCTACAACCACCAAAATTTAACCAGGTTCTTTTAACCAAAACAGGTCAAACTCAGGTGACTGAACATGTGGTTTAAACACCACCACTCAGTTTTACTTTAGTCTGAGACCAAGGACAAGAGAAAAGTGAAATGTAGAAACACAGAATGGCCTGGGTTGGAAGGGATCTTAAAACTCATCTCATTCCACCCCCCTGCCATGGGCAGGGACACTTTCCACTAGCCCAGGTTGCTCCAAGCCCTGTCCAACCTGGCCTTGGACACTTCCAGGGATGAGGCAGCCACAGCTTCCCTGGAATGTCTCATGCTAAAACATATAATCCAAAAGCACTCATCAGCCATGATTTAAATAAATAAATAAATAAAAAAATATTCAAATGTTAGTAACCAAGTTCCCTTAAAAGAATAAATGAAGTATTAAAGAGTTACCAGCACATAGATCCTGTTTTCCTGCTTTGAGGAGCAGAGGGGATTCTTGTCACTGTAATAACCATGACACATAAAAAGGTATTTAATTTCCTTTATTCTCAAGGAATCCTACATATCCTGGAACAGCTCTGTTAATACACAGAGTTAACCTCACACTGCCATGCACACGTGGATAGGTATTTATATATTATACAGCAGGATTTAAACACTCTTGTCTACAGGGAGCTGATGAACTGAAAATGGTTTAATAAGCTTTCTTTTTAAATTCTTAGGGGAGACAGATTTTAGCATCAGCAGTATTTGTTGCTAAATGCAAATAAAATCATTCAGAGGATGGGAATTGCGCTGACCGTGCTCCAGGAAACAGCAAGCACAGGACTGCAGCAGGAAAGTGGCAATTAAATATTTCACACATGCCTGCATGACTGTTTATCTGCAGCTTAACGGGTTGTGCCACCACTATATCCAACAACAACAAAATGGTGTTGGAATGGAATCCCCAGATAATAATTCCGTGCCCGTTATTAACTTGTGGAGAAACCCACGTTGCCACAAAAGGCTCGCAAGGAAAGTGTCTGAGAAACCCACATTGCTACAAAGGGTTACACAAAAAGTGACTAAGAATATATATAGCAGGCAAAAAGCAGTCTTTGCTGCAACAAAATCAGCATTGAGTGGGTTAAGTACTGCAAATCAAGCATGCTTTATTAATTCAGATATCAAAACAATAAGAAATCAGGCACCCAAATATACAGAGGGAAAAGGCAATGTCAGCAGTTAACAGGTGTTTTAGACTTGACCTCCAAATTAGTGCGAAAATCAAAAATATTTCTGAAACTAAAGATTAATGGAAATGGCAAAAAATTGTAAAAAGTTTATGAAGCTAAACCTTGTCCAACTAACTCAACATTTTTCTTTTACTATTGACTCTTTAGGTGCAAACTCTGTTCTCTAAAGACTTCAGTGAAGCATTACTTAGATGTGCAAAATAACTTCTTTAACCTCAAGGAAAGCTAAGGAGGATGCAATGGTCAGTTGTGTCCAAAAGGGAATTGTTTAGTTATGGGAAGCTCATTAATGAAGCCTCAGTGATGAGTCTCAGGGAAAAAATAGTACAAATGATAGGCATAACCTCATGGAGCTTCCTGGGGAAAAGGTTGAAGAGGACGAGAATCTCACGCTGGAAAAACAAGATTATTTTGAGGCTGAAGTCTATGGACAACGTGGATGAAATCTAAAGCCATGAGAAGCTCAAAGGAACACTTGGGGACTAATAATAATTGCTCCTACCAGGGGGTCTTCTGAGATACCACATACAACTTTGACTCTACAGGGGTGTGGAGAAGAGAATTCAGAACGATGCAGACATGGAGCAGGTCTGTGAGGATGAACAAAACAGGCAGCCAGGAAAAGAGAAGGAATTTGATCTGTTTAGACGAGCAATAAGACTTGTTTAAAGTAGTAAAATGAAGGTCAGGGTAGAAAGAGAGGTTGTTATTTGAGTGCTCTCTGTGAAAAGGGGGGTGGGACAGGATAAATATCAGGGACTCACAAGGATGTTGGCACAGGAAAAGACATGGTATGAGAACAGGCCAGTCCAAACCAGCCACACATAGGGTTGAGCAGAGTGTCTGGAATAGCCTCCTAACACAAGCAATAGGAACAAAATAAAGAGCTATCTGTGTGGTGGAAATTTATAAACTCATTCAAAGAACTCTAAAATATGTTTTTATGTGGTAACAGGGGACTGGACTTGGTCACCAGGCAGTGCCTTTCAATCCCACATTCCTTGCTGGGTTTGAGCCTTTCATTTATGAATTGTATCCCCACAACCAAAGTGTGTTGCAGCTCCAGGTACAAGAACAACACACTGATCTTCTTCAAGTAACTCCCCTGCTCAAATCAGTGCTATACCTGAAATAACTGTATAAAATAGCTTTGGAGGTTGCCAATTTAACTAACTTTCAGTGACTTCCAACAGCCAAGCCTTTTGCTCCTTGCAATAGGAATAATCTTTTTGGTCTGTGTGCAAGAGAATCCTGGGGATCTTCAGCCTTGCGCTAACCTAAATAATAACCAAAAAATGGCAAACTAACCCTGATATTAGGGCATGCTATAATGTTTTCTCTTAGCAGAGAAATATTTTTGTCTTTTAGATCACAGAAAAACACCCAGAGGCTAAAAAAAACAAAGACCAGCTACAATTTCAAAAGGCATATTTTCTTGCACCCATATCTTGATAGCATGGGTAACACCACCGGTGGTGCCAAGGCAGTCCAGACCTGCAGCCTGACTTTAATTGCAATGTTATTAGCAATGGGAAATGTTATTTTTTTATATGTATATAATTTAGTTAGAGTTGGAAAATAATACATGTCAACTTTCTTTTCAGTGTGACAGCACCGTCCTTTGCAACTAAGTATTTGCTAATCAGCCAGCTCAGCCAAGGTCAGCACTGCAGGGCTAACAGAGGAATTAGAGTTTCCATCACGTCTTTGAACACCGTCAGCAAGTTCTCTCCTAAATTTTCTTTAAAGAACCTTTATCTCCAACAATGACACATACAGGAAAAAGACCATCCATTGATCAGCAATTACAAAGTTGATTTTGTGGGTCTAAACAACTGCAGAACATCCTGTGCAGCAGCATTTTCCCCATTTTTGTGCTGGACTCGCGGGAGCAAAATTCAACAGAAACATTTAATTTCATTAAATTGATATGGTAGAAAACATTCACTTAACACCAATTAGCTGCATTATAGCTGATAATTTGGGCCAGGGCAATGTGTAATTGACATTCAGGACTTGGTGGGGACGTGATATGGATAAAGGGGGATGCCATATGGATAAAGGGGGATGCCATATGGATAAAGGGGGATGCCTCTGCAGCTGTGGTGCTCCTCCCCTGTCACTTAACTCTGTGTGTGTTGAACTAGGTATCAGCTCCCTGGGACATCTGCTTATGTTATTAGAAATCACATCAACGTACTAAAAGCTAGTTTGAAAAGCAGTTGCTCTTTGTATACATTTTACTGTAATTTTCAGTGAAAATGGGATTTGCTTCCTGCACTGCTGTAGTGTATTTTGGCTGTTGCAACATTACTCAGCTGGAATCTTTAAATTTATGGTGGTTTTTGTATTTGCTCTCTTTAAGTGTTGATTTCAGCAGTGATGTCTTTCAGATATACATTTTTTACTGACAAACCATCCTGTCCATCTTAAGGCTTGTTTTCGCTTACTTAAAAGTCAGTAAACGCAGCACAGGAACCAGAATTTAATGGCTGAGGAATTAAAAGTTTATGGGCCATTGGGTTTATTTTCTTGCTCCCAAAGCTCATAGGTGACCTGAAAAGAAGCCATGAGAAGAGCTGTAAAGTTGTAAAAAAGATAACTTCAGGCTGTTTAGCTCCTAAAGTAGAGCTGCAGCATCTAATCTTGCAGCAGAGAAGAAATGAATCCACAGCATCACCACGAGGAAGCCTATAAATTATCCTATAGAAAAATACAAAGACATGTCCTAAATCTCACCTTCCTCTGGGCATAAAACTGGCCTAGGAAAAAATAACTATATCAGTTTGGAATCTGCAGTCTGGGATTATCCTGATCTTTATGTCCAGTGATCACTGATGAATTGGCAATCTTTAGAAGAGGGATCAAGGCCAAGTCACCTCTTTCTCACCTCCAATGCCTCCTTCTGCTCCTGCACCAGGCTGAGGAGCCACAGCCTGCTCAGAGCACCTCCATCCATCTGCATCCTTGCCTCAGATTCCTCTTTCTCTCAGTGTTTCTCCAGAAATCCCCGATTTCTCATCCCTATTTCTCATCTGTCAGGTGCTTCCATAGAGGAAGACTGGCAGAAGTATGGGAAACACAGAAGGATAATATTTCCTTTTGAACTATTGTGCAAGAATAGAGACCTGTGTCCTTCAGCGTAATTCCTAGTGAGGATAAATCCTGTTTTCATGACTTCTGGAGAGGTTATCTCGGGCAGCAGCCTGCACAGAGGGGTGTCAGCACAGGGCAGGCAGAGCTGCTGAGCCCAGCTACGACAGAGACAGTTCTGGACGCAAGCTGAAACAGATTGTTAAGCATTAGGGAAGCATCACTATCAAAACCATGGCCATTATGAGCTTTAGGCTTGCAATTCTCACTGCACTGCCAGGATTAAAGCACTTGTATTTCACCTCGATGTCTTAAGGCACTGGGGGGTTGTGCTTTAATTTCAAATTTCCCTTTAAGTTCTCCCTGCCTTGCCAAGGTGGCCTAAGGACAAATCCATTAATGTCTGTGATATGCAGGTATATTTACATTATGGGGGTTATGTAAGCAGGTAGAGCTCATCAATAATTAAAGGCTTTTTGGGTAAAGTAAGATGTGACCATTTTCTTCTACCTTCTCAGGGTTTCTGTGCAAGTCCCACAGTCCATGTGCTTTTCTTATGAATAATTTTGAGACAGTGTTTTAAGGGATGACAGTTCCAATCCTTCCATCTGCAGAGGGCTGTGTGAGCCTCTCTCATTTCTCACAGCAATAAGCTAGAGGAATTACCAATGTAAAACAGGGATTAGTAAGGGAAGGATCAAGCTCTCTGGTTCTGTTTTGATGGCAGTCTGTAGAAGGTGTAATAAAATCAATAGTTTCTCTTGCTGAAAGGGTTCTTTCTATCTACAACAATGACAAGAGGATAGTGGGCAAAGAGCTCTATTAGCTGTTCTTTAAGAATCAATCACACTTAAAAGCAATAGTCAGTATGACAGCAACTGCACAATAGATGAATAATTTTTCACACAAATAGCCTGAATTTCAGAGAAGAGACATACTTTTAAAGAGATAGGAAATAAAATGCCTGGTTCTCTAAAAACCGAGAAAATGCTCAGCATTTATTACTGAAGACACTGACACAAAAATGCTCAAGGGGTAAAAGCCAACGCACCAGTTCAGACCACCTGAACAAGAACATGAGACAATGATCAAGATTCACTCAGTTCAGTTCTAGGAGTTGTATCAGGAAGTTCAAAATTTGTGAAGCTGCACTCCTGGAAGAAAGTCACCATGGCTGTGTGACTTCTGCTGGCAGCCAGGGGCTTTCCCTCACCCACAATAAAACAAGCCTCTGAGCCTCAGGATCTGGCATGGAGCTGAGTCACGGGGGGTTTAGGCTGGATCTCAGGAAAAAGTTCTTCCCCCAGAAGGTGATTGGGCACTGACCAGGCTCCCCAGGGTTTGGTCATGGCCCCAAGGCTGCCAGAGCTCCCAGAGTGTTTGGTCTGAGGGACAGGGTGGGATGGTTGGGGTGTCTGTGCAGGGCCAGGAGTTGGACTGGATGATCCTTGTGGGTCCCTTTCAGCTCAGGATATTCTATTACTTTATGGCCTAGTGAGATGTGATCTGATCCAGCACAGAGCCTTTGTCTCACACGGATGAGACCCAGCTGCGTTAAACTTCCATATTTTTCGAGGTGCAGCATCAAGAGGTAATTGGCAATTACAAAGTCACATTAAACTGTGTGTAGTGAGCTATTGAAATACCTCAGAAGTGCATATAACACAAAAAAAAATAAAATTATGTCAGGTGAAAGCCATATTCATGCATAAATAATGAAGGGGAAATGCAGCAATCAGCTTGTTCTGTTGCATCCCACTGAAATATCCATTGAAATATCCCACTGGGGTGGAAGAGCAAATGAAAGCCAGAGTAAAGGAAGGAACTGTGCTTGGAGAATTATTCCTTGTTGGCAATGGGTTAGCTTATTGTGGCTCCACAGCAAGCAGGAAAGCACGATCAAGATCAAAACAAACATGGTTAACATCTCCCTCCTCCTGCCTGAGGTGCAGGGGTTTGGAGATGCTGTAGTTAAGGAACACTGTCACTTACTTTGAGGAAAAAATAGGCAATATCTGTATGTTGGAGTTGCAGGCAAGATGACTTTGTAAATGTGGACAGCAGACTGTACTCTGTCTTTTCATGCTGTTGTGTTTCTTTGTTGATGTCTCTGTTTTAAGATCTTTTTTCTCCATGCATCACCAATTGTCTTTTGTTTTCTCACAGCAGGAGAGGCTCAGTTAATCCATATGTCATGACAAAAAATCCAGTCTTCTCTTTGATAGGAGCCAAGCATGACAGCAATCTATTCAAAAGGTGTTTTGGACTATCATTTCTTCCAAGCTAATTTATTGCTGGATGGCTTTCAAAAATAATAGGTCTGTTTCCCAAGATAATGTGCTGAGATGTGAGTCACGAAGCCCATGTGAGCACACAGACAGCCTAATTATGAGAAATAAACTAATAATAAACCATCAGTCTCTGGAAATCAGTATCTGTTGTGATATACAAGTCTAAACATCAGAGAACATGAATGTTTCCACCTGTTCCCTTCTGCAATGATTTTGTTTTATTACCCTTAGATATGTAAAACAAATGTCTTCCTATTAAGGCTTAGGCAGATCAGGATGATAAGAAAAGAGCTGATCTTTGGAGCTGGAGGTGACAGTTTTGCTGAGCAAACTCCAGCTCTAGTATGTGGTTAGAAGGGACAAATATCAAATTGATATTTAGTCAGAATCCACAGATTGATAAATCAGAGCTGGCAAAGTGAAGCACCCATGCAGATAAAAGCCCTTTAACACATCCCATTGACCACGTTTCTTCCCCCAGTATATTTCACTTTAAGGATATATCACAGTGCAACTACATGAATGTATCTTTCCTGCAGCATTTGTGGAACAATTTTAACAATTTTTAACAAATAGTTTCTGTCACTCATTTCCCCATTTCTAGGACAGATGATGGACAGGACACAGGCACATTTTGCCTGTAGAAAAGGCACATTAAGGAAGTGTGGCATGCTTAGGAAACATGAATTATTCTCACTCAGTGAATCTTCTTCTAACAAACAAAATACCCATAATCTTATCTTCTTCCAGAAAAAGGGGCTATATCCAGCTAGTGCTGAAGATGCAAGAAAGACTTGTCACTACTTAGTCCATCCAGTTTTCAAATCCTGGACTCCAGAGGAAATTCTCATCCTGCAAAGAACTCTTAAGGCATGTTTACAACTTACCGAAAAACGGGTATTCTAAAAAACTTCCACCGTCTTCTCCTCCCCTTAGGTACAAACCCAACAGGACTTTTTATGATTACTGACTACTGTGCTCACTCTGGAGTAATCAGCTATAAAACCAGCTGAACAGTAGAAAGTTCTGGGTCTCTCTGTGTTTATCACTCTTTTAGGGCTGGCACTTTTAAGCCTGCCCTGAATCATCCTGATTTTTTAGCCGTTGAAACATCCCTGCCTCATGTTACCAAGGAAAGAAATTACTGCTTTCAAATGTTCTTGACCTTGTTCAGCACATTCCTCGTGCCATAACTGCCTCTCTTTTAGCTGCCAACAGAGCACAGTCAACGTGCTCAGAGATGACAACCCAAAGCTGCAGAAGTTGCATTCCAGGAGCGTTTATAATTTCTCCTAAGAACCAAGAGCTCCCCTCCAGCACTGTGAACTCCAGACTGCTGGGGATGCTCTGCCTTTGGCTTTACATTTCCATGAGTTATGATGTGATTTCTCCAGGCACACTTCAGCATGTTGTACTTACATCAACACTTACTAATCCTTAGCAAAACTTTTGACAAATGCAGTTTGTTCTGGGGATGGACAAACAGAGCAGGCAATCTGGAGCTACAAAATCATCGTTATTTTCTAACCCTGCTTTGTCTTTAGCACAACAGATGTCCATTGAAAGGAAAAACATGTTTCCAATGCTTTTAAGATTATTAGGATTTTTCTTCCACAAACATCTCCTATAAAAGCTTTTCCTGTGAAAAATGAGTGACCAAAGGCCCCATTTGGAGCTGCCTGGTGAGCCCCCATGTACACAGATTTCCACTTTCCTCTCCTTTCAGGGGCCTGACTGAGGCCTCCAGTTTCAGCAATTCCCAGTGATGGGACTTCACAGCAGCAAAAAAATCCATTTACCAGACATGAACAGATGCATTTTTTATTTGTGAAATAAACCCTGGACTTTAAGGGGTGAAATGCCAAGATATAAATAATCCTATGGGACCACAGCAACTCTGTCACAGTAAGTTTTAAACCAATTTGCCATAAATATTGGTGTCCAAGCCCAAGTATACAAACTCAATACCTAGTAGGTATTTCTAACTGTGAGACAGTTCCTGTTGGTTTCAATTAAGCTTTGCAAAACCCCCCTTGTGTCAAGAAGGAAAATAATGAGGCAACATGAACCAAAGTGCTTCACTTCCAGGGCAGACTTTGGGCTGTGTGAATCAAATTTGCACTGAAAATAAGCAACTTTCCAGCACACTGAGAACAGCAGGTCAAGGAAAAGCAGGACAAGACCTGGAGTGGGGGAAAGAAGGGAATTAAAATGTTTTGCAAGCCCCCAGTTTCAGCTGGGTACAAGCACTTTATTAGTTGTCTGCACTGAAACTCTATGGACTGTATAAACTGACACTATTATCATCTCACTTGGCACTTCAGAATGTTCCTCCTGCAGATCTCAAAACAATTTAAAAACCTCTGGCAAAAGCTGCCTTAAAGTTCTGGGAAAGTTCTCCTGAGTGTTATCAGCAATTTTTAAACAGAAAGGGGGGAAAAAAATCAATAAAAAATGTCACAGCAAATATTTTTCCATTGTATTAACATCTAGGAGTGTCCACTGAGACAAAATCAATCGTGAAAAAATATACAGTGAGAGGTTAAATTTTTATAGTTTAAGTAAACAACATATGGGGAGAAGCAAATGGACATCTCTAATTCATTCAGGCAGACACAGGCTGTGTGTAACATGCCCAAGGTCGAGCAGAAGCAGGGATAGGATGCTCAGGGCATGGTTATCTTGGAGCCTGGTCCAGTTCCCAAGCCACAACTCTAGTACAACACAATATTTTGGGTTTTTTCAAGATAGTAGAGGGCATAGAACTAACCCATGAAAGCGCATCAGTTGATGGGAATTTTAGATGAACGTTAACATACAGTTTCTTGTTTAGTGACATAATGAACATCTCTGTGAAGAAATCGCCACCATCCGGGGAAGGATTTTTTTTTTCTGTTTCCTTTTTTCACGTTTCTTTTTTGTCTCTGAAATAAAACTGTTGAATAAAAAAACCCTCTGAAATAAAACCAGCTTTGATTTTCCTTGAACGGGGTTACCGACAAGTGAAGAGAGTAGAAGAGTGGAAGATGAGTGTCAATAGAGTATTTACTGCTTTGTGGAGGAGGAAATGCTGTTGCTCCAAGTAACCAGCCCCTTCAGTCAGACTACCCTGTACAATGCCAGATGCTGCCCAATGCAAATAATGAAAAGAGCACAGTAAACAAAAAAACCCTCTTTATTTACATGTGTACCAAAGCGTCGCACTCTGAGGCAGTGCCTTTGTGTCAGTACAGTGATGAATTCATCTCCAAACTCACAAACCAGCTCACTCAGAAACTGAGTGTGCTCTTTAGACTAGAACTTTTCCTGAGGCTGTTTGAAGTGGATCAGAGTGACGTAGAATAAACTTAAAAAGAACTTCTTTATTCAGAAGGTGGTGAGGCTCTGGCAAAGGTTGCCCAGATAATCGGTGGCTGCCCCATTCCTGAAGTGTCCAAGGCCAGGTTGGACAGGGCTTGGAGCAACCCGGGCTAGTGGAAGGTGTCCCTGCCCATGGCAGGGGGTGGAATGAGGTGGTCTTTAAGGTCTCTTCTGACCTAAACCACTCTGTGAGTCTATGAATGTATTATAACATCTGGCAGATCCTTTCCCGAGAGCTGACAAATGTTCCCCAAACACCTGGAGCTGCACAGGCACTGCAGGAGTAAGGAGAGAGGAACAATAAACCAACAGTAGCACGTAGCTGCTAAAGGGCTCATAAAATCCACCCAAGGAACAGAATCTGTTCAGCTATAGATCTGTAGGAAACAAGAGGAAAAGGAATCCAGAGTTAGGTGGATGACAACAAATGGCTTTCCACAAAGTTGTCCCAGAGTATGAAGGGTAGATGTTTTGAAAGAACCTCTCACAAAGATCCTCTCACAAAGATCCTTCAGACCAGGAGTTAGCACTTCCTTGGATGCCCATGAAAAAAACATGTTACTGTAGAGAACTCTGTAACCACATTTTTTTTTCTTTCAGGAAGTTTGAATATTTGGGGTTTAGTTCCAATCTTCGCAGTGACCTTCTGGAGAAATTTTCATTTTATTAAATCTGAAACCTAAATCAAAAGTGGTTTGGCTTTCGCAGGACTTAAGTTTCGTCAGACAAAAAGGAGGCGAAGGCGGGGCTGAAGCTCACCTTGCTCAGCCCAGCATTCCCTCTCCGAGACAGACCCAGCTCTCCCCAGGCTGCCCTGTCCAGGTGATGATGTGGGAACGTGGGAGATTGGATTGACAAGAAGGTGCACAGGAGCCAGAGTGTGCCCAGGTAGCCAAGAAGGCCAATGGATCCTGGCCTGGCTCAGGAACAGTGTGGCCAACAGGTCCAGGGAAGTGATTCTGCCCCTGGACTCAGCGCTGGTGAGGCCACCCCTGGAGTGCTGTGTCCAGCTCTGGGGCCCTCAGTTCAGGAAGGACATTGAGGGGCTGGAGCAGGTCCAGAGGAGAGCAACGAGGCTGGGGAAGGGACTGGAGCACAAGTGCTGTGAGGAGAGGCTGAGGGAGCTGGAGCCTGGAGAAGAGGAGGCTCAGGGGAGACCTCCTCACTCTCTACAACTCCCTGACGGGAGGGGGGAGCCAGGGGGGGTTGGTCTCTTTTTCCAGGCAACTATTAGCAAGACAAGAGGACATGGTCTCAAGTTGTGCCAGGGGAGGTTTAGGTTAGATACTAGAAAGAATTTCTTCACGAAGGGGGTGGTCAGACACTGGAATGGGCTGCCCAGGGAAGTGGTGGATTCTCCGTCCCTGCAGATTTTTAAAAAGAGACTGGATGTGGCATCAGTGCCATGGTCTAGTAACCGCAGCAGTAGTGGATCAAGGGTTGGACTTGATGATCTCGGAGGTCCCTTCCAACCCAGCTAATTCTATGATTCCATGCGGGAACGCGCGGGCGATGCGGGAATTCCCGGGATATTCCCCAGCCTCAGTGCCCTGGTGCCACCTGGTGGCCGGACCCTGGAACGGCACCGAGCGGCGGCCGCGGAGCCGCCCGGGCGGGGGAATCCCGGGAAAGCGCCCGATCCCGCCTTTCCAGCGCCTCTGGGATCCGGATTTTGTGTCTTTGATCCACCTGTACCCCACAGGAACGACACACCGGGTCTCTGGGCCTGCACTAAAGTCCGAAATGTCATTGTCTGAAGACCCGCACAAACCGGAGTTCTCAGAGTTCCGCCTGCGGGATCCTCGGGATCGTGTTCCTGACACGTGCCGGTGCTGTTGGGAATCGTAGAGCGTAAATAGAGCAGGGATTAAAAAAAAAAAAAAAAATTACGGTTCAACATGATTGAACAAGGAGAGAAGAAAGGAGAGGAAGGACAAATCTCAAGCTGGCTCCCAGTTTGGATGCCTGAATAGAAACCAGAATTACTGGATAAAAACCTGGGTCAGAGAGAAGCACCATGTGGGTTGGAGAAGTTTCTTCGGTAGTGACCACGGATCACAGAATCACAGATTCATAGAGTCATTAAAATTGGACAGGACCTTTATGATCATCAAGTCCAATGTCACCCCAGCACCATCACCATGTTCACCACTAAACCATGTCCCCAAGTGCCACATTTTTTGAACACTTCCAGGGATGCTGATTCCACCACTGCCCCGGGCAGCCTGTTCCAATGCTTGAAGAGCTTTTCCACTAAGAAATTTTCCCTAATATCCAATCTAAACCTTCCCCTGGTGTAACTTGAGGCCATTTCCTCTTATCCTGTCACTTGTTACCTGGGAGAAGAGACTGACTCCCACCTGGCTACAATCTCTGCATTTGCTGAGAGGTTCAGATGCCAGTGCCATCCATAGATTGTAATAAATACAGCACAAAATGAACATTGGAACCACGCCTGAGTAATTTGGAGAGCAACCACCCCATCCTGAGAGTGCCCATACCTGTCTAAAGTAGAACTGTGCTGACTGAGAGCCAGAACATCTCACACAAGGCTGTGCTTGTAAGGAATATTTCTGTCACTACATGTTCTCCTTACAAGGTGTTAAATTTGGCTAACAAATATACTGCTCCTTTTTAATGTACAACACCACTGTACTTCAGTCAGCGTTTCTCCTCTCATTAAAAAGTAAAACAATATCTCATCTGCACAAGTTGATTTGCATACAGAGGCTTCCCTGTCACTGCCAATGAAGTCATATTTCATTGAAACCCCCCAAAAAAGGATTATGCACTCACTTCAAAGGACTCAGCATCTGAGAGGTGACTAAGAACCCCAGAAGGATCTGTTGGATTTGTTTCTGCAAATACTGCCACAAATGTACTCAAGTCATTTACTTTTGTGGTGCTTATTGTCAGGAAAAGATGAAGTTACAGGTCATGCAGCTCTCAATCCAAATGGAGATTCCTAAAAAAGCTTGGATAAGCTTCTTGCTGATGAATATGAATAAGAAACCCACAATAATGCATAGCATGGGTGGCCCTTGTCCAGAAGGAATCTGCATTCTAGAAGTAATGTAAAAACTAAGACACACCAGGGAGCTTGGATAAGGAATTTTTAGTGTGTTTCCCTCCTTTAAAAAGGCTCTTAATGAGTTGGGGATCAACATAACTCTTCTTTTTGTCTATTCCCATCATCCTCTTTTCAGTTGTGTCAGAGTTATTGGCCACTACTAGATAAATTCTACTGATGGAAAGACACAAGCTAAAAGCTCTTTCCCGCACATTTATTATGTGTGCTCATACCCTGTATTTTGTAATTCCTTTTCCAAATTCCCTGCAACAACAGGGTCCTGATCCCAGGAGTCAATATGGCCCCAAAGTAAAGTCCACATAAACTTTAAGGGATAAGGAATTTATAAGATACTGGGCAGACAAAAAGTATGATCAAAGTACAACATAAAAAAAACCCCCTAGCTTTTCCAGTCTCAGTCTTTAGGTGCAAAGGAAAATAACTTAAGTTGGCAGGAGCACATTCCTGGTTGGTTGTTTTAGTAAAAGCAGCTTATTATTTGAAGGGAGAAACTCACATCAGCCCAAAAAACTGGAGATTTACACTATGATCCCCATCTGCCTTGGGATGACATCAAGTCTTTTCAACGTGATATCCAAACCAGTCAGAAGGCCAGGGTTTGGAATATTTTAATCATAGAATCATAGAAAAGAATCACAGAAAAGAATCGCAGAATGGTTTGGGTTGGAAGGGACCTCAAAGACCGTCTCATTCCACCTCTTCCACAGGCAGGGACACCTTCCATTATCCCAGGTTGCTCCAAGCCCTGTCCAACATGGCCTTGGACACTTCCAGGGATGGGGCAGCCACAACCCAAATGAGGCACCTGTAAAGTATCCTCTGAGGTTAATGTGCCAAACATCAAGTTTAAACCAAACCCTGCTCTTCTGGAACAACTGTGCTCCCTTCAAGTGACTTTGTGGAGTGTCATCCAGCCTCTGCAAACCCTGAAGTTCTGGGCTGTGTGTTCCATCTCACAGGAATATATCATATAACATGATATATGTGCATGGGCTTTGAAGTGAGCTGTAAAAAGCACATTGCTAACAGTGTGAAGCTTGTTAAAGTCAGGGGTTTAGCTGTTCCCTTTAAATAAGGAAAAGAACTTGTTTTCAAGAAAAATATCCCAGATACCATAACTCGCACTCAAAAAATGGAAATTTATTTTCCATTAAAAAAACTTACTTTGCTTCAGACCAGACCATGTGCCTTTGATATTTATAGAGAAATATTGGCATCTTTTGTTATAAGGGATGTGTCCAAAAAGGATGGGTAATCCTGACTGATCCCAAGGCTTCATGTCTTCAGATAATCATATAAAACCTACTTCTTGAACTAGTTTCAAAATTTGCACTGGAACACATGAACAGAGCCCCAAAAGACAGTGGACACTGACCTGAGGGGAAAAAAAAAGACATATTCAGAAATTTCAGTAAGCTCCCTCTGAAACCTAATTATTTCTCCAAATACCATTGTGATAAATGTAGTAAAAATTTGGGATGAGCAAATCAAAGTGGAACATGAAGTTTACAATGTCATCTACCCTATGGTTAATATAATCTATTAACCAACTCCATTTATGTGTCCCAAAACAGAGACAACCTTCTTTCCTCAAAATATCCTGCAAAAGTGAAAAAGTGAGAATCTGACTTCAAAAACTCTCCAGCCCTGTAACAGTAGATCAAGTGTATTTTAATTAGAAAAAGATTCAGACAGCAGAATACAGTTCTGGCTCTGGACCTAAACTGTTCTAACACACAGCCTGGCTGTCATGTTGCAGCTGGGGCCTCTTACTTTTACTGTGGAAATAAAAATGAAAAAATTCTCCGCTGTAACATTGGTACGAGTCCAAATTGACAATAAAGTTCCTGGAGTTCCTTGGGATTTACTCTAACAGGAAGTTTTATCGCTCCATATCAGCATTAGTCATGCCTTAGGTTATAAGTCAAGTCAAAACAAAGCAATCACATATTAAATTGTGAAGGGAAAAGAAAGTAAAAGTGAAATCTTGAGTGTGCTACAGTCAATAATCTGATGCTGGCTTTAATAGAACCAGTGTGTCACCCAGAAAACTGCCTGTAGGAATTCCAGTCTTTGTTTCATACACGTAATACACATTACAGAGTAATTCAGAGAAGTGCAGACCTTAGGTAAATATAATGCATACTTGATTTGATTAGGAATTCCACTTTTAATCCATCATTTTTAAGTGTAAGAGCTCAGGAATTATTTTATTTAACTGTAACCTTCAGATTTCGACCTTTCTGTTCTCTGAAACTGGAGAACATCCACTTCCTAAGCAGCCTGTTTCTTCTACATGTCCTGTATGAACTCAAAAGCCATGTTGCTCTGTTGCAGCAGCTGCCTCCATTCTTTGAGGCACTGTACAAATCAAGCAATTTAAATTTAAGCAACCAGGAAGTTTACCTGAGCCACTGTAGAAAGCTCAGCATAATAAAATGTTATTTCACCAAAATTTGGCAGATTCACTCTTGCCGTTGCTGGCATTTGAATGCTAAAATATCCAATAATGTAGTTTGATTTCCAATTGTTTTGGTTATTTTACCCCTTGGAATACCACAGCTCTAGTCCAGATGTATTTTAATCTTCCTTACTGCTTCTGCCAAGTTTCTGTTTTCCATTTGCTCTCATCATGAGCAGTATGTCTGTGTCACTTCCTCCCTATATGTTCAGGCTTTTCCTTGACTCATGCACTCTGTAAGAAGAAAAGCCCAAAGGCTCTTCAGGGTTGCTATTTTTAAATAAAAGAACTTCTGTGGGGCTGTTTGGAAAGGAGATTCCCTTTGAAGATAATAAACAACATGCTATAGATAACACACATGTAAAACTCATATACAAAGTCTCGTGTCCCAACCTTGTAGCAGGTCAGCATAAGTGAGACTCCAAAAAGCACAAAATATCCAAAGAGAAACCACAGAGAATCAGGTTTCCAAGTCTACCTGATGCTGTGGGGATTTGGGATATTTACTGAAACATGTGGACTGTCCCCACTGATCATGGATATCCCATCCTTGGAAGTGTCCAAGACCAGGTTGGATGGAGTTGAGTGGTCTGGTGTCCCTGTCCATGGCAGGGGGGTTGGAATGAAACGATCTTTAAGGTCCCTTCCAACTGATTCTGTGATTCTATGAACTGCATCACCAGGTTGGTGGTATCTCTTCCCTCTCCCCCTCTCCTCCTCAAGGATTGGCCTGACTTATTGTAAACACACCTTTGATCTCTACAGATGCAAGGCCTCATGAACCAAATCCTCCTCTTTTCACATCAAGGGCTGAATAAGTGGGAGGGAGAAGAGAGCTTCTTTGAGCCCAGAGACAAGAGAAGCAAAGATGTCCCAAGGGCAGCACAGAGATGGTGAGCTCAGCCCATTCCTGTGTGAATTTTCACCCCCTTTTAAACCACAGGGCACCTTCCTGAGGCACCACCAGTTCCTGTGTCTGCTGGCATCACACATTGCAGTTCTGAACCCTCACCTGGGCACAAAGTGATCTCACATTTAAAGTAGAATGAGTGGCAAACAGCAAGAATATGTTCAGAGTGCACCAGGCTGCTCTGTCACGAAACAGCAAGAGACATCCAGGTAAGGTACAGCCTGGGTTTGGGTTTCTGCCAGGATATAAATGTATTCCAGCAAAGATCTTTGTGGCATTGAATGGTACCAGGGTGCCAGGCAGGTGCTGGGCTGTGAGGGTGATGACTGTGCTCTGGCAATGTGATTCCACTGCAGGGAGTGTAATCAGGAGTAAAATCCCTGATGCTGCTTAATGCCCTAATCCCGTTCACATTCCTGTTTTACTTCCTTCCTGTTACTTTTGCCTCAACAAATAGTTCCAACAGAAGCTTCTCTTCGAAAATCTTGTGGTTTATAGTTTAGTATGAAAAGTAATGATAGGTTTTTTCTGTGATTCCAGTATGTATAAAGTGTTTTTCCATGTCATTACAGGCTAGTTGATGGCAGAGTTCGGCCTTTCCCTCCTGGTTCACTCCCCTCTACCCAGACACCTATTTGCATGAAACTTTCAGGAATGTCATATCTGACATTGCTGCCCTCTGGTAATTCTGCTTGAATCAGATAATGAATTGTGAGGTTTGAAGGAGAACAACATACAAACACAACACCCTTGGCTGATTGCAACATAATTTCCTAAGGAAATTAATTAAAAAAAAAATGAAACAAAAAAGACAATCACTGAGCTGGACTTTGTGTCTCAGAGGCTGCTCATCATCATGGCCATAGCACAAGAATGTCTGATAACGTAGATGAGCAGGTTTTACTCTCAAGGTTCATGATTTACTATGCAGTAACTCCTCACTGAGGCTCTCACCAGCAGCCATGGCACTTCTTTATTCACGATGTAAATGTGCTCTGTAAATGCTTGTAAAACTTTATGAGCTCCATTGCCTCCAAGCACTTACAATCCAGGTATGGTTAATAAATCCTGCATGTGCACAGTGTCTCCTGCCCCTCCCCAAAATTTCAGGGCACAGCTCGTGTCACATCACAGGCAAAGAGCTCCTCTACAGTGATGAGCAGTGTCATTAGGGTTTTTTGTTAACTAATTCTAAAAGACACAAGTCCCCTTGTAAGGAGCTGTACCAGAGATTTAATTAACTTTATTTTTTTCATCAACCAGCTGTTGCCTTCATCTCACACACTCCCTGCCTTACTTATTGATGCTGCAGAGCGCCCCCACCCTCATCAGGGATTTCTTTATGTCTCTGAGAGGTATTTTAGGGTGTACAGCAGCAACCCGGTTGTCCTCGATCTTCTGGAGAGTTCCCACTAGGTGGCACCGATATCCAGCATTCCCTCTCTGCCCTGCGTGTGAATTCCTCTTGCTTTGCTCCAGGTCTTCTCTCCCTTTTTGCAGCATTTCCAAACTCTGAGCTCATCGGTTTTAATAACTGCAAAAACAAACACCTCCTGGGATCTTTTTTCCCTGTCCTTACAGTGCTGAACGGATCCAAGATCAATTCCCAGTGTCATTTCTACAGCTGGTTCAAGAATCTAACTGGTATAACCATTAATTATTTCTTTTAGGACCACCTTCAGACAAGCCCTTAGTGGTTCTTTACTTTGTCATCCTCACGTGCATAATAAAGCTGATCTCTGCAAGGACATCCCTTATCCCAGACAGACTGAGGAGCTGGGAAGTGGGGAAAGCTGTGAAGAAAACTGATGTGGCAGTGACTGAGAGCTGCCAGCAGCCATTTATCTTCCAGTAAATAAGAGGATGGAGAGAGAGTCCTACACAAAGGTTTTGGTAGCAAATAAAAAATACTAATTGTCTCAACAGGAAGTAGTCAAGAGAAATTCCTCACTAACAGGTCTGAAGTAATTTTTCTAGATATCTTTCAGGGAAAGAGATTGAGATTTTTCAGACAGGCTTTACTCAAATTCAAGTCTTTTCTCCACTCCTCTGTATTTTTATATGTTCCCAAACAAATCTGTAAAATTCCTTTGCACTGGAGCTAATTTTAGTTTGTAATGTAACAGTAAACACTTCCAAGACTAACAATTAGGACAGATAGTCGTGCTCTGGGAGAGAAGCCTGCACACGTTTTCCTGGTGAATAAGGGCAGCACAAAAGCTAGAAGTCAATAACTCCAATTAAATTAAAACCACAATTTGGGGATAATCCTGTAACTGACTGGAAAAACAGCTTCTGAGTCTGGCAGGCTTAGATAGCATCACTATCAGAGATAGCAGTCCCCTGAAGACAAAGCTGAATGTGGATATGGCTGTTAAAGTCCAGAGTTCATTTTAAGCTCATTTAAATTTCTTTATCTGCATTTCTTCAGATTTTATAGGTAAATTCCAGAGTGTTTGTTTTCTCTCCTCTAATTCTACAAAGTAACAGTTTCCAAACTCCATTCAAAAGTTTCCACTTCACATCCTTAAATCACAAAGATATCCCAGATATAAACATCAATGAGAAGTACATTAGTTCATTACTCACTATCTTACAGTGCAATGATAATGGAAACTATTATGAAGATGAGATTTCTGGAAGGCCAGTTTTACAGCTGTGGGATATCAGACCCTGGCTTTTGTTCAGGTGCTGGAAAATCAAAGACTGTGAAAAAAAAAAAAAAGGATAAGTCTGACAAGACTGGAAAAATCAGGGGATGGAACAATTCAAAATTCACTGACTTATTTGCTCCTGCCTCTACCATGGCCTCCAGTCTGGACAGCACAGTGGGAAATGCACCAGGAAAATGTAATCACTGCAGATTATTCTATGTATGAGAAGAAAAACAATGTCTGTAGTCAGCGTTCCCAAGCTCAACAATTTCCTCTAACTCATAAAATACGGAATGCAACTGCTGCCTTTTGAAACTGTAAAAGGGGGAAGCCCATTTCCCTCACAGCGAGGACACAGAATTCCCCAGCCCTCAAGTGCATGGAAAAACCACCAGGCTCCTGTGTTCTTACACCTCCATGGTGTTCCCCCAGGACTTGGATTTTTTCCCTGCCATTCCCATCTCACCGCAGCACAACCCCCCGGCTTTGATGTGCTGTTGTTCGTGCTACAAAACTCATCCCCCTGCACGGGGCAGCCTGAATTGTTGTTTTTTGTTTGCGTTTCACCCGGTGGTT
Source organism: Corapipo altera (assembly GCF_003945725.1). NCBI lineage: Eukaryota > Metazoa > Chordata > Aves > Passeriformes > Pipridae > Corapipo > Corapipo altera. The sequence goes on from NW_020884895.1 coordinate 8,690,906, forward strand.
CAGAGGGATCAGCAGCATCAACAAAACACACAAAAGCAAAATACCCACAGAATCCCTGTTTTAATGCAAATAAAACGTGCTGTTAGATCAGTGCCCAAAGGCTCAAATATCCAAATAATCGTTGGAGTATACAGATTATCATTAGCACTCAATCATTATTATTGTTCTTTTTTGTTCCTCGGGAACCCAGGGGTTTCCAGTTGCAAATTTCTCCTAAGGTGGATCATCTGCCCGTTGTTTTGGGATCCTACTTTCAGTGTTTACTCTTGTTTTTATAGCAGCTGTCACATTAAGAACAACGGAGCATGTAATGGCATGAGGAGGGAGTTTTTTTCTGGGGATTGCAGCAAAAGGCTGATCAAATTTCAGTGTTTCTTAAAAGTTTCTCTGCCTTGACAGGCAAGTAATGTCTCCAGCACAGGATACATTGAGGTTCAGCTGTGGTGACTGTATGGCAGTGACATAAAGTAATGTATGGCAATTCCAAGTGCATCCTATATGTCACACATAAGTGAATTTGTAGAGGTGTGGCAAATACAGTTCCATTACTTCCTAGTCCTGCTAAAACATCTGTGGATTTTAGTGCATCTGCTCACCTGCATTAATTATTTACAAAGGATAATGTGTTGGAGCCACTATAATGACAAGATTGTTTAAGTCAGGAAGCACCAGGAACAAGATACCCGAAGTCACAGTGTAGCCTCCTCAGTTATCTCCAGCAGTATCCACATTTCTCGCCTCAGCATGAAATGTTATTTAAATTATTCTATGGAGCCACAGAATTGTTTCTGGTATTTCATCCCCATTCCTACTATGAGTGCTGAGAGATTCAGAAAAATGTATCTTTATATGCATTCATGAAGTAGAAATCAGTCATCACCTCCTGTTCCACACCCGGAATTGAGGGCACTAGAACACAAATGTCAAAGCTCTGTTAATTTTGAGTGTCTAGTTTGGGATACCTTGTTTGATTTTTTTCCCCCCAGCACTTTCTATATCAAAACACAACCCTCCTTGACCTCACCTCAAATTTGGGCATCAACAAACAGAGTTCAACTGATTATTCAAGCTGGGCACTCAGACATAGGCCAGCTATAAAAATCCTGACTTCCCCTCATGTCACAAACTGTGACCTCAGGCAGGGATAAATTAATTTTTTCCCAGGAGCATTCACCTCTTCAAGCCCAACCTTTTTATTCCTTCAGTTCCTGATCACTAATAAATGGCACTGAGAGTTAAAGCAATCTTTGTATGCATTAGTAAGCTTCAGCCACTGGACAGAAAGGTCATTCTTGGCTAAATATCTGCAGCTGGAATGCACTTTGTAGCTGGTGAGGTAAAAGCACATGCCTTGCCAGAACATTCCTTAGCTTCTGGCAACCAAGGGAATGGGCTGTGACATGTGTGGGACAACCTTCACTGTACATTTCCATCACTTTGGATCCCTGATCCAGTGATTGGTAGGATTTTTATATATATGTGTATATATATATATATATATGTGTATGTATATATATATGTATATAAGTAAATAAAAGACCTGCTGCCTGATCCATCCAACTGCTGTGCTCACTGCATCCTTCTGGAAAACCTCAAAGCTATTCAGTGCTCACTTTTGTTAGCAACTGGTATCCCTAGTTACGAAATAATTGTGGCATCAAGTTTAGTAAAACTGACAGTGAAAAAAACAAAAGAAAGTGCGAAAGAATTACACTATGAGGAGGAAAATGGGCAAAGGAGGAAAAAAAAAGAAACCCCAAACATAGTTCTGTGATACCCAAATTACAGCCTTCCCACATCTTGTGTTAACAGTGAGAACCCATGTCCCTGAAAAATGGGGTATTTTCACCATCTCTCCCCTGATCAGCTTCCAGTTGAATCTGAGTCCATGTAGCCTTTCCTTCTGCGAGGGATCTCACAGGGTTGTACTTGATATATTACTCCTCTCATTTCTCAACACTTAGAGGAACTTCATTTTTGCTCAGCATTTCTACAACCCAGTCATATCTGACTGAAGTTGGCCAATGCTTTGGCCAACGGCTCGTCCTCACAGCACAGTCTGAGGGTTTCATTGCACAAGCCTCATTTGCTCGGGAAATGAAGCTAAAGGTGATAAATAGGTGGGTATAAATTCCTGCCTTGAATTCCCTTTGCAGCCTCCAAGCAGGCTCCGAAAGCACTTATCCCCCATCTTTTCTGATTATATCAGTAACGTACCCAGAGATTAGTCAAAGCAACATTCCACTCCTAGCAACTAATTTAAGGCTTTTGAATATATTGGAGTCTCTTTTAGGTCCAAACCTTTCTATTTTGGGACTTCCAATTCAAATTTGCCTAATAGCTTTGCATAATAGTCCCTTGCTCCCAATAAATTCCTCATTTTAGCTTTAATTGGTTTGCTCATGAAGAATCACAATTTACACAAGGTGAAGAGGAGATATATCACTAGCTAATAATGGTTATAAGTAATATTTGATTAAATAGAATGAGATACTAATTTGCTTTTTTTTCCTTAACCTTTTTTTAATGATGTTGTCAAATTCTAAAAGCAGATAAAGTATATTTACACCATAATGAATTTAATGTATTTGGAATAGGTATTAAAAACAATGTGAGTTCAGTGTCCTCTTAAATTTACATTTTAACATTTTTAAACATTTTTTAACATTTTTAAATGTTAGCCAATTGTTCTCCAGTGCAAACTAATCAAAAATAAAGTCATAGGCTGATTTTATGGAAGGTGATGTAAACAACAAGTGTAAGCACAAGAAATTAAATCATTGAAGAGCTGCAATACTGAAGTATAAATCACCTTCAGTGATTTCAAAGTCTCACTCTCAAAATAAAGAATTGTCTCATTTTACTCAGCTGAGCTCAGCCTGAGGTGCCTGGCAGGGGGAAAAGCACAGGGCAGCTCTGAAGGAGTCTGTGAGAGAGAAGGGACCTGGAGTTTGGGGGATACTAAGAAACCTTCTGGGAACAGTTCGTGAAAGAAATAGATGCTATAAAGCAGCACGAAAATGCCTCAACTTGAAACACTCATGGTTTGGAACAAAAGATTTTAGATGTAACTTCAAGTACCTTTGTAAAGGCAAGGAAAAAAATTATGATTTTTTTTTTTCCAACTATCACTATTTCAAAGCCATTACAGTTTCTTCCTGGGTGTCTAATGCATCATTTTGAAAACTTTGGTCCTCAGATGGAGAGAAAGGCATTCTGATAAATTAAAATATAACAAACAGATATTTGAAATACACTTAGTTAAACCATACCAGCTTGTGGAACTGACTGCTATTAATTACTGGTGTATGTAAGAATTTTTTTAAGCTTCTTTGATGTAGTTTTTACTTTAAGGCCAGAATAATGCCTATGAAAAACATAGATTAATTAGTTAGATATTTTTAGAAAAAATAACTTTGGAGTATATCTTTGATTTTTTTTTTTTTAATTAACTAACTCAAGATAGTTTAGCTTGAGTCTTGGTTGGGTTTTGTTTTTCCTGTAATAAAATAGACTGGGAGAGAGAACTGTGTTTAGCCTAATTCTGAAGTTATGCCAATGTCTCACCTTTTTACACACCCCAGTGGGATTTGGGAGCACTGTTACCACAGACACACTCTGTGCCTGAATTAAGTGGCCTGGGCTGGGCTCTGGGAGAGGGAAAGGCCAAGAGCAGTGAAGGCCATGACACAGCACCCAAAGCAAACTGTGGCAAACAACCTATGAAAAAATAAGTTATTATGATGAGTAGGTTTAGACTGACTGTTGGGGGAAACAATCTTCCCCATGAGAGTGATGAGGCCCTGGCACAGGTTGCCCAGAGAAGCTGTGGCTGCCCCATCCCTGGGATTGTCCAGGGCCAGGTTGGATGGGGCTTGGAGCAACCTGGGCTAGTGGGAGGTGTCCCTGCCCATGGCAGGGGGTGGGAATGAGATGACTTTTAAGATCCCTTCCAACCCAGGCCATTCTATGATTTTATGAAAGGTGTGCCTCAGGTGCTTGGCTATAAGAACAGGTTCTTTGGGGCTTTGCCTTCCTCTCACCTCTCAGCCCCAGACGGTGCTGGCTGTGCCACACAGACCATGAGCTGTGTGTCACCTCCACTGTCACACACCCGCTGTCACACCCCTCGTGTCACATATACCCCATGTCACACCCCCCGTGTCATACACACCCCTGTTCATCCCCCTCCCCTCACACAGGGGAATGAGCATCCCCTACTTGCTCTGGAGGACGAGGAGATGAGGATGTGAGGGTGTGGGGGTGTGGGGATGAGGGGATGAGGGGATGTGGGGATGTGAGATGTGGGGATGTGAGGAT